>NC_142890.1:5369107-5974642 GCF_054131105.1 Drosophila navojoa | reverse complement strand
GCCTCGAGGAGATGCTGGAAGTGCGGCAAATTGTCACACAGCTGGCCATCAGCCACGAGCGGAATAGCGAGCAGCTGAAGCAGAAAGACCAAATGCTGGACCGTCTGCATCACAGGCTGGCGAAGAGCAACAGGAAGCTGCGGCAGCAGCGTCTCACATTTAAGCGCAAGCTGGCCAAGTACTCGAATATGTTTGAGAGCTTGTGGACACATCAGCGCAGGGAGCAGCAACTGCAGGAGCAGCAGCAAAAGGCGCAGCTATCGAAGGTGCTGGACGACATCTACCTGGAGCTGCATGGCACGCAGCTGCTGGAGAGCAGCAATAGCCAATCTGTACGTTAAATATCTCGACTCTCTGTCGCTCTCCATGTGTCTGAATGTATCTCGCTTCCACTGCTGCTCTCTAGCTAGCTCTCTCTCTCACTCCCTCTCTCTCTCTCCCTATGTGTGGCAGGCAATTAATGTTATGCACTTAAAGGTCAGCGAACAGCCAGCAGATGCTGTTCCGCTGCAACAGCAACACCGGCTGGCAACCTGGGCAGTCACGAAGTCTCGTCTACCCTGACACCCCCCACACACCCATCCCTTTGACAGTGCGCCTCCCGCACTCGGCTCTACGGCAATCTGCTATGTAGCCGTGCATCTTTGCCATTTCAACTGACAGCGACTCAGCGCGCCCGCAAGTTAACAAATGGTTGATGTTTTGTCTTTGCGTCTCTCTTCTTAGCTCTAAGACTTTCGGAATACCTATGGCCCTATGGCGGCCACTCCAAATCGTCTATTTTACAACGTAATGTGCGCGTGTATCGAATAAAATTTGATCAATTTGATGCTGTGAAAAGTTGAAAACCAACCGAAGAATTTAGACTGCATCTCGATGGCGAAGCCAAGTGCTCTCTTGGCCGAAGGTTGTGGTGGATTGTTGGTTAATCCATTGTTTACACCATAACTTGCGTGTAGTTGTAATCATTATGCGAAGACATTATGCTGGTACACTGCTGAGCTTATGACACTGGCAGATGCCCTGTAAAAAAGCTATTAGTTACATATTTTGTATATTGTCGAGCTCTGACCATGAGGAAAATCAGAGCAATCTAGAAATGTCTCTCACATTATTTATTTTACGTTTCTTTTGTATGCAAACACAATCGACACTACCCACCTACAGCTAAAGAATTATTGATTATTTGGAATTTATGAATGAATCTAAGAAGTAAGAAACATTATACCCTGAGAAAAAAAAATTTTACTAGTTTTTCATTCTAGAAGTTTTTCTTTTTTATACCCTGAACCCATTGAAAATGGGAAATCAGGGTATAATGTTTTTGTGTAAAAGTATGTAACAGGCAGAAGGAATCATCGCAGACCCCACAAAGTATATATATTCTTGATCAGCACGATGAGCTGAGTCGATATAGCCCTGTCCGTCTGTCCGTCTGTCCGTCCGTCCGTCCGTCCGTCCGTATGAACGCCGAGATCTCAGAAGATATAAAAGCTAGAGAGCTGAAATTTTGTGTGCATACTCGTGTATACCATACGCAGTACGAGTTTGCTTTATTTTTTCGATAACTCATCCGATAACTTTTTTATCGAGAATAATCGAAAAATTGATTTTGTTTTTTGAGCCTCATCGGAGTACTATTAGATGTAGAGACTTCAGATTTACTGTGTATATATATATATGTAGAATACAAACATTTTGTAATCAACAGATTTTGGATACCACGCCCCCTTCGCCCCCAATTTGTAAAAAACGTATTTCAAGTACTAGAGACTTGTGCTTTGGAATGTACACACATTTTGACCATATTATTACGCCCTGAAAATTTCACTAAGATCGTATGCTTACAAACGAAGTTATTCACCAAGTAAATTCTCATACTATTGCCCACACTGCAGCGCAGCCCAAGCGCAGTCGCTGCTTACTGCGCAGTTAGCAGAGCGCGGGCGCGTGAGGGTGGATGCATGTAAATGTATGTGTGCGTGCATAAAAGAAGTGCAGAATGATAAGAATATCAGCTTTGAGGGTTCAGGGTATCTCCTAGTCGAGCAGTCTCGACTAGAGTCTTCTTACTTGTTTTTAATCAAAAATGTAAAATAAGAAATACTAATACTTATATTTGATTTTTCTATTATACTGTTAAAATCTAATTTAATATTTTTAAGGCAAATTTAAGAAAAACTAAAACTTTCTTAACAATAAAAAATAATATTTTTTAAGCTTTAATTCAAAAATTTTATAAACATTTACATATGGATAAAATTATACTTTAAAAATGTTCAACATATATGTATATTATAATAATAATTAATTTGAAGCTCATTTATATAAACATATGTACAAAATATAAGATGTGGTAAAAAAACCAAATTCAACCCAATTCGGATTCAAAAATGTTTATAATTCCTTACTCCAACATTTTTATAAAATTCAGATGGATAAAAATGTGAAAAATCTATATAGACTATAAATGATATTGGTGCGAGATGTATGTTATATTATAAACCCCTATATAGAGCATACATAGACCGCTTAACAACCTTGGAAAAATTGTAGTGATCAACCTTAAACTACTCCAACTTTTGTAGTCCATCCATTCATATTTACATATTTACAATCTACAAAGCCTATATACCCACTATAAGCAGTGCATACACATAACTACATACATGTGTACATACTTATATATGCTCCATCTATATCATTAGTTCAACTGCCAATGCTCTGTTGTTGTTGTTGCTGTTGTAGTTGTTGTTTTAAGCTATCGTTTAACACTTACCCCCACTCCGGGCAGCTTGACGCAGACATGGAACATCTGACACTGCGTCTCAGGATCGGCATAGTAGCCGCCAAGTATCTTGTCGCGGCAGGTGAACTGCGTCTTGGGCATATTCTGCAGACTGTAGGTGGGCCAGGGCCTGCCAAAGACATCCTCGTCCTCGTCCAGCAGCTGGGCCTGCCCCAACACTTGGCCGCACAGCAGGGCCATTGCGGTGGCTGCAAAGATCAACGAGACGAAAACAAAACAAAATCGTGAGCTTTTCGAACACAAATTGGAAACTCAAGTGGTGCAACCGCCGGAGCAACCACTGGCTGCCAGCTCGGTTGCCCCGCTGACCTTCATCTTAATGTGGCTCGCGCACTCGCAACACTTTCGCTTGCAAGACGAGCCACATGATTTATGCGTGTATCTGAGTAGTGTATGTCTGTGTGTGTGTGTGTGTGCGTGTATGTAACTGATGCTCAAGGCTGGCCAAGTTCTGTGTGCGTGTGTTGTTTTTGTAAGCTTTTGCTTTTGTTTTTATTTGACAATTGATGGCTTTTTGATACAGAAAGACGTCATTACGATTCAAAACCGCAAATTCCCACAGCGCGCTGTTGGTGTATTTTGTACACTTGTGTCAATTCAGCTACCAAATTGGCCACAAATCCACAACAACAACAAAAATCATCTATATGAATCCCAATATGAGGGTCAGACAATTAAAATGTCATGTCAATCAAATGTTATGGATTACCTATGTCAGGCAACATGGGAGTACATGATACATTAAAAGCCACTTACATATGTGAAATGTTTAATTACCATCGAATGGCACTGTTGCTAGACTTTTGGCAGGCACAACTATCAATCAATTACTATGGACTCTACTCTAATAGAGACAAATTCCAACATGACATACTAAAAGCTACATCCAAATCCAAGTTGCCTTGACATTTTTTTTTTTTTTGGCTGGCACTGTGGTTGCAGCTCTTGCAGGCACTGTTATGGTTAGTTTACTTTAAAGTTTCTACATCTCACACTAAACGCCACTTGCACATATAAAATGCCAAGTAATGTCATGCTTACATGTTGACTTTAAGGTGACTCGACTCTTTGCAGGCACTATTCCCATTTAAATGTTATAGATCATATCCTAGTTAATGTAAGTATATGCTGCATTAAAAGCTACTGTGGCATTTGATACGCTCAAAATCCTCTTATGTATACTGCAGGTGGACTTTTTACAGGCACTATATATAGTAGTATATTATTATCTACTTCTTTAAAAAGCTCTTTTATTACATTCTAGTAGCTGTTAGTTTAACAAGCAATTTTACGTACGCTGAGCTTAATTATATTAGGGATTTTTTTTTTTTAGTTATTGCCGTACTTTTTGCATGTACTGTTTTCAATTAATTCCTATGAATCCTTATGCTATTATATAAATATAAGCACTAAATTAATACAATTTACTTTAAATATCTTTTTATTGGGCGTGTTGTCTGATTTTTTGCAGTAACTGTTGTCAATAAAATATTGAAGACCTCACCTAGGGAGACTTATTTTACTATATAAAAGATCATTAAAAAAGTAGTATTCTAATTTGCATTACAAACTTTACTTGCCCCTGTTGCCAGTCGTTTAGCAGCCACTGTTCCTGTATTAAGCATAACTCCTCTGTGAATCTATTCTTATAACTCAGAGTGCAAACCATCTAAATGCTATTGCCACATGTGCCACACTTAATTAGCAAGACGACTTTTGGCCGGCACTGTTAATAGACTTTTTGCAGGCACTGTTCTGACAGAGTGGAATGGCAAACGGAAGATGCGCTCGCCGCAATTAAAGCAATTGCAATTTGAAATTGCAGAACCAATGCAAATCGCAAATCGCCTTGGCTCAAATTGCAGTCAAATTCGTTAGCTGGAGGATTGCGCAATCATCGTTTGGTGTATATAACAGGCATTGAGAGAGGGACGGAACGAGTGGGGGTGAGAAGAGGAGAGGGAGAAAGACCTGGGCTTTGAAGATTCGCATTGAATTCAAAGTGAATTTCATTTTCAATTCCACAAACTTTTTCCCCAGACATTTGAAATCTTTGGCTTTGTGAACTATGACTGGGCAGCAGCAACTCCGGGAATTGTGGTTTCTGTTGGCCCATCTCTTTTGTTCAACTCGAGCTCAGGCGAAACCAATTTGAATCCCAGACCCAGACAGCTTCCGTGGGGCGTCATCTCTACCACTTAATGATCATTCAAACGATTTACATGCGCATATAATTATTTCTGACCCAATATTCATTTAAGGCAAATTATTTATCTTACCTATTGGCCGCGTCTTTGTTGTTTTTGCCAAAAATTCATAACTGATTGCATTTTATGCTTTTTTTAGGGGCGACTCGGGTAATATTTGTAGAAATTCCCATAAACTGATGCTCAGTTACGTTAATGTGCAGACCTTGAGTCCATGCATAATTTCCTCTTATGAAAGATTAAAGAGCCAAAGCCAGCCCCAGCTAATGATCATGCGAATTAATTATCGCGAGGAGATGAGCTCCGCTTGATGTGATTGTTGGAATGCGTAATTAAAGCCACTGAGAGAGAAGGTCAATACAATACATGCCCAATGAGCTAACGTTCCAAATGATCTCTGTCATCAGGAAGCGATTTCAATGAGTCTTCAAATGTGTTCTGTGTCTTTAATGTGCGGGGGAAGTTTAGGTAAGCCGTAATGACTGGCTGAATTACCTGACGAGCTACTTTTTGTTACACTTTTTAGGGTCTATTAAAAATCTATTTATCAATTTTTTTTTTCACATAAAAAGTTAACTATTCTTTAAGGTCATGAAATAAATTTTTTGAAATTATTGCAATGAAGCTTAAGCTCTTATTAAAGATAAATGGTAGAATTTCAACCATATTTTATAAATTACTAATTATTTATATACAGATACGCATATTAATTAGTTGGTTTATATAAAATTAAAATCATATACAATTTCAAAATTTTAAAGCATTTAAAAAAAAATATACGTATATTAATTTTAAAACAAAAATTCTAAAAAGAATAAGAAAGAAAGAAAATTTAACGAGGCCTCCCAATTCCCTACAACTACTTAACTCAATTTTTCCTTCAATACTTTTTATTTTTAAACATAAAAACTTGTGAATATTTATAATTGTTTTCTATTTTTAAAATATAATAGTCATTAGAAAATCATTTGAATTATGTGTTTATTTAAAATATTAAATTTGTTTTATTATGTTAACCATTTGGATTAGATAACTAAATTATCATTTAATTGATTTTAAGTCAACAACAAATAAGAAAACAATAAAAATAAAAGTTAAGAACTTCTCTATGTTTCTAGAACAATAACTAAGAATATAATTTTGATATTTTCATTCTGCAGCGTTTTTTTCGGTTTTTATAATTGAATATAAGCCACTGAATATTTGTAAATAAATATATACAGTCGAGTCTCGATAATTTGTAGCCCTCTAAATCATAATTCGCGATAATTCGTAATAAATTCCTTCCCCTTGAAAAAATGCGTTCTCGATAATTCTCGAGAATTTCTGTCCAAATAAAAAAAAAATCTGATAGCTTTGCCGTTAAAAAAACAACATTTTCCTAAAAACCTTGCTAACTTAAAGGATTTGAAATTATTAAAATATTTGCTAATTATATAAAAAAAAAATAAAAAAAATATTTTTTGTATCTAAGTTTGTCTCTTAAATAGATTATTTCCAGCAACTCACCCAGTAGAAGTGCGCTCATTTGATATTTAATAGTCGACATGGCGCTTTTCGTAGTTAATTAATCCAAAATCGGGGCGTATATCCACAGCCGAAAGCGTAATTTATAATATCCAAAGTTAGGAGGGGGAATTATCCGAAGTGCCTAAGCTGCTAGTTAAAGTAGATATTCACATGGAATGCACTGTAAACAGATAACAAACACAACACGCAGAAAGATCATATAAATACGATTATTACAAAACGCACAATTATGTTTTAAAAGCTTTTTGTATTTGCTTTACGGTTTTTATGCTATTCATGTATTCTTTTTTTTCGGAAAATTAACACAAAATCATCGAGCGATTCATTTTCATTATGTGAAACTGTTTGTCATGCCAGCGCTCAACTAGAAAATAAGCAAAAAATGCCGACAAAGTGTTCAAATCGAAAATTCTGCTATTTCAGTTTCTTGTCGGCGGCTGCCGCTTCTTCTTCTTCTTCTTTTTCTTCTTTTTCTTCTTTTTCTTTTGCTTCGAACCGAGCTCGTATGTAAATGCGTAAAAATGTGTTTCGCAAGGTGCGAAAACTACGGAAAAGCCATTTAGAATGTGCAGCGAAACGTTGCAGACGTCTTTGCCAGTTGACTGGGCAAACAGGCAGACTAACAAAAAGCACTCAGTCACTGACAGTCACTAACAGTCACAGTCACAGTGACAGTGACAGTCACTGTTTGTGTATTTTAACACAACAGTTGAACTACGAACCGCACGAGACGAGCCAACGACGAGGCGCAATGTTGCGCGTTTTGCGACTTTATCGTTTACGTTGTCGAAGCGAAATGATTTCTGAAAGCGAAAGGAAAAACCACTTGGGCCCCATCAGCAGAAGCAGCCAAGGCAGCCAAGGCAGAGGCAGCAGCAACAGTGTCGGCAGCAGCAACGTCGACAGCAGCAGCGACGTCTCAGCTGGCAGCATAGAAGCTGCTGCTTCGGCTTTGGCCAAGCTTCGAGTCTGGCTGGGCGCATGTGTCGCCTGCTTAACGCACATTACGCATACGCACCGTGTGACATGTTGTTTGCATTATTGTTGCAGTTGCATTTTGGCATCGTTTGTCACTCACTTACGTCAGCTGACGGCAGCCACAGGGCCACATCACCAACAGCAGCAGCAGCAGCAGCAGCAGCAGCAGCAGCATCAATTCATGCTTATGACCGCACTCCCACCGCAAGACGCCTGCAATTACATGTACAGAAAATGTTTGTTTGGCTTGCAACTGAAGCTGAGGCTGAGGCTGAGGCTGAAGCGTCGGTTGCATCTTCCGCTGGTATTATGTCATAGTTAGTCATGGCGCGGCGCGGCATTGTCATTTACTCTTGCTGCTGCGACGACTGCTGCTGCTGTTGCTGCTTGTGTCGGGGCAAAAGTCGCGCTGCCTCTGCCGCTGCCGCTGCTGCTTCGGCTGCTGCTGCTGCCTCTCGGCAATCCGGTTCGCGTATATGGGTAAGTAGTGTGGGGAATGCGCGGCATTTGTTGCAGTGTGGGAATTTGCACGCCTGCAGATCTAGCAGAGATCTCCGCTTACTGGGCGTTGCTATTTAAAAAACATTTTTGTTTGCCGTTTCTGATCTGGCCAACAGAAATGAGACAAAATAGAGGCGGCTCGACGCCTAATGTCCATCACCGTGTGGCCCTAAACTGACAGCTTGGCATTTCAAAGTTGAGGTTGGCTGCCGGAAAAACAACAAAGCAAAGCAGCTGCAGCTGAAAGCAAACAAACAGACGACAACAAAAAATGTCAACTGAAGACGAGCCTGAGTTGACTGGTTGTTGACTTGCAGCAGCCTCGTTTGGCTGCGGGCATTAGCCATCCTATGTGCTGCGCCTGCAACGGGCTTCCCATCAATATTTTGTTGTTGTTTCTGTCTAATTTCTCGGCTCATGTTCAGAGTTCAGCTGCAATGATTGTGTAACGGCTTTTCGGCAGGTCGGGCAGAGAGGGCTAGAAATGGAAAAACATAATAAATGTTCAATTTATTTTGCTTGGCCTACGTTTTGTGTCATCCCCGGCAAAGAAAGGCTATGACTCACGCGATGCTGTTGGCCAACTGCGTGGGAAAGGCTAATAACTAGGAAGTGTCCAGACGGCTTGACGGCCAGACGGCCCGACGGCTAGGCTAAACAAAATAAAACAAAACAAAATCAACAATCAAATGCAAAGCGAGCGCCAAACAAAAGACTTAAGGCACGAACTCGCCTCGAGTTTCTTTTCGCATTACACAGCAGCCCAGGCACAATTCTAATTAGCGCCCGCTTTCAATTAAATACACATCAATTTGAATGGCCTCCGCCTGGCTGACATTGATAAATGCGCCACGACTTTGCTGTACCGATGGCAGCTGGTAAAAGGGTCTTACAGCAACTCGTTAAGAATTCCAATGCACGTAAATTATTTAATATTTCTTTTTCCATTTTCTTCTTCTTTTTTTTTTTTTGAGGGGTTTTTATGTATTAATATTATTATTTTGGTTGTGTGTGATTATATAAGATGCTTGGCTGGTTGAATGCAGTAAAAGTGCCGAAAGCATTTGCACAATGTGTGGGAGCCAATGCAAAATGCATGCAGACATTCACCAGCAGCAACTGCAGCAGCAACCACAGCAACAGCAGCAGCAACAGCAGCAAGAGTAAATTTCAATTAAGCTGAAGATGCGCGTCTGGCATTTGAGAAAAAAATAATGCCAAAAAGTGAGCATCAGGCCAAACCAAACGAGTCAAAAGCAGAAATTGGGAATGGGGCTGCTTAGGAGCTTGGGAGCTGCATGGCTGGGCATTTCAATTTCAATTGGAATTGCTTGTCGGAGCCCATTGAGTAATTGTGCAGCAATGAGCATAGGCATGTGGCGGCTGGCTGCCAGCAGATTTTCCGTTGATAAAGTGGAAAACCTCATAATAAGAAATCACATACATACACTCACACGCTGCGCAGCCAGATTTGCTGGCAACATTTCGCATGGGCTGCGATTCGGTACGCCTGCACGTGGCAAATGCAGTCGCAGCTGTGCAATTTACAGTTTATGATGCGACAGATGCTTGCGAAATATGGACGGCTCAGGCGCAGGATTGGGTCAGCCAGACAGTTGTGCGGTCAGTCAGTCAGTCAGTCAGCCAACGAGTCGGTCGGTCGGCTAATTTGAAAGTTAGCGAAACGCATTGCCAAATGGATTTACAGATGCGCGTTTTATGCGAGCAATTAAAACGAAAGACTTAGGCAACGAACTTGTTCGTCCAGCTACTGTCAACTTAAGCTCTGCACTCATAAACTGCCCAAACTCCAGGCAGCTCTATAAATATCTACAAGTCTCTAAATATATATGTGTATATACATATTATATATTGATGCTCAGTTGATGCTGCCTGCATTTGCATTTGCATAAAATGCGCATTAGGCAGCACCCCCGCCATTAGGCGCAACTTGTGCCGAAATCTTTCCAAGCCGAAACGTGAGAAAATGTTATAGACATTGCAGTTGCTAAGCTCGCTCAAATAACAACAAAATACATAACAACAACAAAAATGTATATATATATAAATATATGTATATATATGTATTGCAAATTATGGGAATGGCAAACGGCAAAAGGTGCTGCCTGGCAGCTGATTTCGCCAAGAATCCGGCGCGACGTGGTGCGACGCGCAGTCTTGCAGATGCTGCAGCGACACCCAGCAGATTGTTGTTGTTGTTATTGTTGTTGTGCTATCTGTGACTAATTGCATAGCCATACAAATGCATTTTTCGTAATTATTTGCAACAATGTTGGAATATAAATACATACAATATACATATATATATGTATATGCATATGTGTGTGCATGTGCATGGAATTATTCATTGTAATCATGTTAATGAGCTTTCAGTCTTTTGCCGCTGAGCATTGTTCATGCTGCTGCTGTTGCTGCTGCTGCTGCTGTTGCTGCTGTGACCCAGCAGCCAACTGCAACTGTCATTTCCTCTAGACTCAGCATCAGCATCACTAAATGCCAACTGACCAGGATGTGCCAAATTATGCGCATTTATTAAGCCAACTTTTCTTGGCTTATGTTAATTCAATTAAACGCCATTTGCTGTAACGGTTTGGTTTTTTTTTGTCACCCAGTTGTTGCTGTTGACTGAACTCTGCTCCCTTCGGCTTGGTGTCTTCTTCAATTGCTTTGCATTTGCCGCGGGCATAAAGTCAGAAAAACGTTTTTAAGGTGCGCCACTTGCTGAACGTTTGTTCAGCCGCAGCCACAGCAGCAGCAGCAGCAACAACAGCAACAACAACAACAAACTCTCGTTTGTTGATTTATGCGTTTTGCAGCATTTAAATTGGCATTTATGTCAAATGGCGGCAAGCTATATTTTTGCTTTTGTTTAATGCATTTCGCTTTATTTGTTTTATAAGCGTCCTTGAGCACGATCGTAAACCTCTCTGCAGCATCGACATTTTTCCAGCAGCATCCAACAAGCCCTCAGCACTCGGCTCTCAGCAGTTCCCAGGCATTGTAGTGCATGCTATATATATGTATGTATGTATTTTATATATACATTTTTTGTTTATTATTTTCTGACAGCAACATTTTTTCTTACTGAACGCTTTTTAATCACTCGCCATTTTTTTTATTATTATTATATTATTATTTCTGTTTATCTAACATGAATCTATGCAAACAATTTTTGTTTTGTGTGAAACCTTCGAATTACGTTTCGTCGCGTAATTTGTCATTTTCACAAATTAAAAAAAAAAAAAAATTAAATTTTTATTGTTATTTAGTCGAGCTGTATTTGAGATCTCGGCCTAAGCTGCAAGAGTTTGTCAATTTGTATAATCATCTCTTGTCATGTAAACAACTTTATTACATTACGTATACGACACGCTAACGAGAGAGACTGTCGCACTCTCGCCTGAATTTGCGAATATTACAGAGCAGAGGAATGTCTAGATACGAGTAGAGCAATATCGAGAAATACATTCTGATGTTGCTCTTAATTTGATTTGCCTAACTGCACTTAATCTACGTTTGCTATAGGCCAACGTGCATACGGATATGAGCTTCAACTTTGGCATTTGATTTGTATCGATAGAAAAGAAACGTTGTAGCATTGAGCATAAGAAGTGATCTAGGTAAGGCGAGATCAAGTTTATGAAACTAAACAGATTTCCTCCTTAATGAATAAGCAGATAAGCATACAAAACTTCAATTAGCATGACGATGCGAATCAAGAAATAAACTTGAATATTATTTTCTAATTTAAATGAAATTATGCAACTATATATACAATTATACGAATTATTATAAAAATCAATTTAATACATACAAATGTAGCTGTTTAATAGCTAAACATGTTCTACATAAAAGAGTGCACGTGAATTACACTGCATCAACTTGCTGTCAATAAAGACGACGAGCTGAGGCGCTTTTTGGTCGTGTCACGAGCCCAATTCTAGTTTTTGCCCGCAGCTAGCTCCATAGATTTCCCAGAACAGCTGAAAATGCTAAACAACTTCCAAAGAAGCGATACAAAGTACTACAAAAATAGTAGCTGGGTATGCACGACTATGAGATACCCTGAAAAGGGTAATTTAGTAAGGGAATGTGAAGAGAAATGTGTATTATGGTGGAATATTTTACTGATAAGTAAACTTGAGAGTTGCTCTAAGCACGATACGAGTCTTCAAAGAGTCGAGCTGTAACGGAGGCATCGATTTAATAGAAGTAAAAACAAAATGAGGGAAAACCAACTTTTTGAGGGCGAACATACTTCTGACATATTCAAAAAATTTTATAAGCTGAGAAAGAGATTCCTATGAGCATTCCAAACGCACCCTCAGTCTACAGATCCCAATCAAGGGTATATAAAATTTATGGTATCAGCCAAGCCTTCATTTGTTTCTTACACACATATTTTCAACAATAACAATCTACCCTATATAAGCATTCTCAGTGGGCCCAGCGTGGATCTATACCCAAAAAAAAAAGCGCAGCAACTAAAGTTTTGCCGTTCACAAAAGTTGGCTTAAATGTTGAGTTGAACTTCCAGCTGCAATGTGCGCGGATGAACGCAGATGCAGGCACATATGCACAGACAAAATGCCACTGGCCTTGGCGCATGCTGAGAATGTTGCTGACGGGCAGCAGCAGCAGCAGCAACAGTGGCAGCAGCAGCAGCAACCGCAGCAGCAACATCTTTCGAAAGCTGCCAAATCCGTTCGGTTGTTACAGTTTTTGCCATTTGTATTTTTTTTCTATTTCTATTTTTATGTGAAAAATCACATCACGGCTATTGGCCAATCGACAGCAATGAAAATGTGTTGGCGTAATTAATTAAACAAATTATGTGCATTGCGCAGACGCATTGACGTTTTTGGTGCAGCAGCAGCAGCAACAGCCGCAGCATCGTTCAGCTTTGATTGCAATTTTTATTAATTTCACTTAGCGAGCTGGCAGCGATGGGAATGCAGCGCAGCTATTAAATAAAAAAAATACACACACACACACATGCACACACGCAAAGAGGCCCAAGCAGCAGCAATTGCTACAACAATAATAATAACAACAACAACAACAACAACAACTGCACTTATGGTCAAAAGTGTTTATGGCCAAGCGCATTTGGCAATTGCGCGACTGGCTGCCATATAAGCCAAAACACATGGGCACACCTGGCTCCCTGTACTTTGTGCCATTTTCTTATTTTTTATTACATATCTTACCAATCAATTCTTCAATTCTCCAGCTCGACATTCTTCGGGCTGGGCACTGAATGTCCGTTTTTAAGCGTAATCAATTATTAATTATACGCCTTGTTGCTGCTTTTGTTGCGGCAATTGCATTTAAGTGTCCATCAAGCAACAATAGTGCAACATCTTCATCGATAAACAACAATAATATTTCCACATTGAAGCCCTCGGACAGTGTACAAGTGGGGTATCATGAATATGGTAAGTACGAAAGAAATGAAATGAAATCTTTGATGAGGAGAGTCTTTAAACTTCGTAGTTTGGCCTATCTTCCCTGCCTTTGTCAGAGATTATATTGAGGCCTGTATATTATACCAGATCAGATTAAATCAGAACTCTATGTGTTTGTTTTGGTGCTTGGCTCCATATATGTCATAATAACAAACAGTTCTATATAGAGCCAGAATGACACATAGAGAAACTATACAAATACATATAAAACCGAACCGAATTATATAGAGTCATGTCAACATGTAGGGATTAAATATTTTAAGACACCACTACATACATATATTAAATAGAACTAAAATATTGGTCAACTTTGACACATAGAACCACAGCGTCGAAAGATCATAAAGAATATTTTCATTATATTATAATCACTTTGACTTCTGGAGCCACAATCGGATCATATCACATATCACATAAATATATTGAACCACTATAACAACATCAAAAGAGCATATAGTCACTTTATCATATTGAACAACAATAACAGAAGACAACAACACGAGAAGATCATATTGTCTCACTTCATTATATTAAACCACTACAACACCTATAAAAACAAAATCACATCATATAGGATTACTTGAATATATTAAACCACTATCACATCTAGAGCCTCAGCAACGTTAGCAGATAATCTAAAAATATTTCCCTGAACTAGAGCTCATAAAGGTAGTACGAAATTTCCCTGCTAAGGTATATGGTATTCGTTTTGATTTTCCGCCCGATTTGTTTTTCAGCCAGCTCATTTTTGAGTTGAGATGTTTGGAAATATTTAACAACCGCATCAAAATTAGTTTCGTTGTTGTGTTAGCCTTCGGCTTAGCTGACTTCTTTGAAAAATCTCAAATCTGAAATCTCGAAAAAAAAAAAAACTGAGACGAGTTGCTGCTCTTAAACTGAATTGAATTTTTACGTGCGTGCGGTTTGGCTCCGAATCCGACTCGGGCTGCGTGTGGGAAATCGAAGTTTTGTGGCCAGCCAAAGCAATTGGAGGAGATGGCATGTAATTTGACTCAATCGGAGCCGGAAATGCAGACGATGATGAGCCCTGCGCAAGTGCAGGCGTGCCTCCCCACTGGAGTCCAACGAGTCGACTCGATTTACTATGCATGATGTGACCATGTGGCATGTGGTCTAGCTGGATGGTTACAGGGACATAATCGAAAGTCTTCGCTTTGAAGCCGTGACACAAAGCCACTTGGCAAGCTGACGGCATTTGGCGTTGGTTAAAAGTCACATTGTTGACCTTTTTGGCTAACGTAAATTGGAGAAAAGGTAGTTTTTTCTTCTTCTTGTTCGAGTATTCGCGTCTCAGACAAGCGCAGCTCAGCTCAGCTCATTAAAATAATATTTAACCTTTGCAATACAAGAGACAAATACTTGTTGAATACACTCACACTCACAGTCACACACTCACATTTATTCATTTGACGACGCTTTTGTTTTGTTGTTGTTGTTGTTGTTGTTGTTCGACTCAACGAGCCATGCGCAATTAAAAATTAACTATTTAGTTTTTAATGCCCATAGTTTGCCGACGATGCTGGGCCACGTCTTCCGTCTCCACCCTCAACCGATCAGCGCCCAAAGCCTCAAAGCTCCATAGCCGTGGCCAAAGCCAATTCAATGTTTAACGAGTTTTGACAGCTGCGCAGAGATTTTGTTTTATTTGCATTCGCATGCAATTTGAATTCCCTTACCAAGTGGATAAAATATTTATTCGACTTGTGATGGGATTGGACGATAAGAAGGGGTGCGTGAGAGTACCTCTTCCTATTTTAGTATTAATGCAGATGGGACACTCGATTTTGACAATTTCTATGTCAAGGATTTATAAGTGGAATATAATTCCAAGGAGTGTGGAAAATACTTTCTTTAAGAGAATTGCATATGGAGCGAATATTGAAGAAAATGAAGTCTATAGGAAATTTAGGATAGTTGTTAACAAGACGGCTAAATCTAATCTAATAGAAAGAGAGCGAGAGGAAGAAAAACCATATATAAATAGAGGTGGGAAAGTGAAAGATAAAGATATTATATATATGTACATAGATAGAAAAGGAAGTGGAAAGAGAGAAAATCAAAGAGAGAACCAGAGAACATATTAAACTGAATGAGATAATAATAAAACGAAAGAAAATTGGGAGACAAATTTACACTGTAATACTATAAAGATAATACTAATAAGATAAAGATAAGAATTAATACACAAGTTTAAGAAGACAACAGCGGGAAGTCCAAAAGCTAAAATGTTATAGCAAATATTTAAAGATAAAAAATATATATATTCGGGACTACGGCATTGATAGTCCAGTTAAACTTTTTCAACTTGTTGGTTAATTTATGCTTCATCACGCCTAAAACCTGTTAGGGTATTATATAGTCGACTACACCAACTTCGTTGCACTTTGTTGTCTGCGAGAGTGTAACAACATTTGATTTGCCAAAAATACAAAAACAACAAAACGAGAAGACAACAAAATTGGCAAAGCTTTTGTTGCTTGTTTTGACACTCATCATGAGGCGGCATCCCGCTTCTGACCTATGCGCCATGTTCACACGCTGCGTCCGCTCGATTGGCCCGGAGGGGCTGTGGGCATGGATGTGGGTGCGTGGCATCTCTCAGCCCTGACATAAAAAAAAAACTATATATATATATTTTATTTTTGCGCTGATATCGCACCTACCGGCAATAAAAGTCATCAGGAAAAATTGAGGCACTACGAAGTGCCATTTGCTCGCCTCGATTTAGTAATCAAAATTATTTACATGTACAAATAATACTTTTGGATCGAAATCTTTATATATACATATATATATATACGCACTAAGATGAAGCTACGTATATTGTGCGCATATCTCATCTGCGTAAGCGTCTACAGTGCATGCTCGGCAAGATGATCACGCTACTAGGAGGGGCGCAACGGACGAGCTCAGCTATTAGTAAATTTTCAAATCTCTAAAGAATCTTCTTAATTGTTTTAATTTAAATGATACATAATTTGGTTGACTAAGCGCGCGCTCGATATGGCTCGTTTACGGCTGCTTCACCTTCCGCTTGCGGTCCAGCAATTTGCGCAGCATATTGAAAGAGCTAAGCACTGGCACCATGACCGGCAGAAAGAGTGGGATGTATATGGCGTATTTTTGCTCGTCAGGAAAGTAAAGCTGTGCCAACAAGCTGGCGTCAAAGAAGCCGCGCTCCGAGAACACAAAGGCGCGCTTGGCCAACGCCGAGGCGTTCATCAAACGATGCTCCAGCAAAGCGGCCTTGGCAGCCAGAATATCACTATGCGAATTGGCTATGGCGGTGGCCACTTTATCGTCTATCACAATGTAGCTAATTTGATCTGCAAAACGAAGCGTGACACACATTATATATGATTCTAATTAGTCCTAACTCTGCTCTGCTTTACCCAATAACTTGATCAGACTCTGCAGCGTGTTGCTGGCCGTGGCAATGTGGCGAATAGCGCTGCGTCTTATATAGGCTTCGTATTCCCAGCGCCTGGGCGCCAGCTGCTCAATGTCCACTGTCTTGACGCCAGCGACTTGCACCTCATTGCTGATGTCCAATAGCTTGTGCAGCTGATCCAGCATCACCTGCATATTATCATTGGTATTCACATAATACTGCTGGGGTGGCTCATCGTTCATATAGGCCAGACAGACGCTCTCGGGCGGATTGGCTATTATGAAGCCGCCCCAGGGTGGGGAAATGAATGCATCGACACCGTCTCGCGTCAACATCTCATTTTTTTTATTGTATATGTGCAGCGGTCCAGTGCTGCAGGGCGGTATATACACCACCAAGTTGATGACGGGCCTGTCCGAGATGCTTCCGCTCAAATTTTGTGCTATGGATGTTAGCAGATGCGGCAGGGCTGACTCCTGCAGCGCATAGTGGCGACCTAGTTTGGTTTGATCGCGCACCTGCTTCATTTCGGCTTCAATGGCCACACGATATTTCCACTGAGTGCGCACTGTGTAGCTGGATATGTCAGAGATTTGGGCCAGGAAGGGCTCTATATAAGCTGCAATTGCAAGGGATTAGAGCGAGCTTGAAATCCGTGGACGAACTTACTCTGCGCAGCTAGCGCGACATTCCACTGAGCATTGGTGATTTTTGGTTTGGGATTTAGGACGGAAATAACCACATCGTATTCAGGCTGTGGAGCCTCCGACTTGACGCTGATGCGCTCATCTGTGCTGAGTATCTGATTGACGCGATAGGTTTGCAGAATTTTCGAATGAAGCAGCTGCGCTATCTTATTGGAAGCTGAAATGAGAAAGATTCGCAATGATTAACGTGGAAATTTTTAACCATTGCCATTGCTACTTACTGACATCGCTGCGCATCAGCGCCGAGCGCTCCGTGGTCAGCAGCAGCTCATCCTCCAGCTTGGGCCACTCAATGAACATGAAATCTCCCTCGCTTTGCGGGTGCTCCTGCAGCAGCAACTTCTCCAAGGCGGCCGGCGTATGGGTCTCGGCTGCCTTGGCGAATGGCGGCAGCTGCTTGAACTTCACAATCCAAAAATCTAAATGGACATAGTCATTAGTAATGGTGCCATGCCATGCGTATGATTAATGATGTTGTTTCTTTTTTTTCTCTTTGGACATACCGCTGTCTTTAAATGCATTTTGCAGCTCCGTAATGAGCAGCTGGGCGCGTTCTGGCTGCTGCGTATAGATGGACACATGCACAACTGTTTTGATGGGCTGGTCGCTGAGGCGCTCAATGGCAGACGAAGGTAAACTGGCTCTGGAAAAAACAGAATTCAAATTTGTAGATTGTAAATGCAGTAAAAACTGTATTAAAGAGGAGTTTTTATAGAGTGTGCGAAGATATGAGAGCTATCGATATAATATATGAGCTATATTTTGGTAGTCTCAGAGTCTTTTCTGCACTCCATCTACAGGGTGTTCACTGTGACGAATGACCACTTGAAGCTCCATTGGTTCTGCTTCTATATAATCATAATCATCCACCACAGTGAGTTTCCACTGTAGCTGACTCACCTGTGGACCGAGGTCGTCTTCCACCACATGGGCACGCCAATTCCAACGATGACCACAATGAACGCAATCGTTGCAGCAATGCGGTACTTTTCTGCAACAAAAACAAACAAAAATGCGAATTTGAATGATAAAACAATTTGGGTAAAGAATTTTTGCTAAACCTGAAAACTTATTGATAAAAAAATAACGTTGAAGAATGCATTTGCTAAACTCTTGAAAATAATTTGTCATTTGCATATATAAAATTCTTGATCGCTTGCGTTTCTTTATACATCACTTTATTGGGCATTTCATTTAGTGGCTTTCCCGCTTGAATACAATCAACATTCTCTCGCTGAGCTTTAGAAAACAGAGTTAAATATTTGTGCATTGCGCCTGTTTGGAAAACAATTTATGGCTTGTACGTGCGGCGGCATAACGTGGATAAATCATCGCAATTATTCTCTATAGCTGCAGGATATTACAAAGACCGGGCCCTTGTCCAGCGGCGTGTTGCGCGAAACATATTTGGTGAATTTGGTGGTGCCCTCGCAGCGATAGACAATGTTCAGGGCATTGTCCACGGGAGTTATTGTGAGGAGGACGGAGTCATCTTGGCACTCTTCGTCGTCCTCTGTATCGTCAGTATTATCAATGCTTTGGTCGGTATCCAAGCCATTCCTGTGGGCCGTGCGCTGCTCCACATCAGGTGAGAGATATGTGATAACCGCCGCACCCTCCGCCGCATTCAGATAGTAAACCAAATCCAGGGTATTCTCCTCGCTGACCAGACCATCGCCCAGCACCGTGTAATTGCCGTGCGACCAGCGCTGCAGCTCCACGCTGCAAGTGGGCGTAATGGCATCCACTCCATACAGATCCAGATCGGTGAAGTCGCGCAGCAGCTGAAACATGGCATTGCTGCGGAACAGTTGCAGCAGCTCCTGGACAGTGCCCTTGGCGGTGTCCAGATCCATCACTTCGTAGTTGTGCGCATTGGCGGGTCCTTGTCGTCGCCAGCTCAGCGACTCATCGTTCAGCAATTGTGCGCGAGCCAATTCAAACTTTTCGCGTTTGAAGAACTCATACAGACATATTTCCGAGTTCTCCTCGATCCGTTTCTGAATGCTGCGACGCGTGGCTGCCTTTAGGTAGACGTCGTTTAGAAGCAAGCCCAGTCTGGGATTATTATTCACATTCGGCTGCAGGTAACTGGGGCGAGGAAAGGCGCGCGAAGAGTCCGCCGCGAAGGCCTCGTTGGTGGCGCCATGAAACCAGCCATTGATCGTCAAACGGGGATAGTCAAAGGTCGTCACCTCGCCCACTTGGTGGAAGGAACGTGAGCCGACTTTAAAGAATGCGAACTGATTATTTTTGGGCGCAATTTTCCGTTGCACGGGAAACTGTGGATAGCACTGCTCATCACTGGAGAAGATTTCCAAGCAGCCGCCTTGCTCTGCGCTCCACTCCTCAACACCCTGCCATGGCGACAGATAGTAAATGAAGGCGATTTGCCTATCCTTCAGCAGATCATCGTGCACCAGCAAGTAGTCGCCGCAGCTGTACATGCTGCACGAGGCGGACACATAGTCCAGCTTCAGATTTGTGATCTCTTCCAGCCAGGGTCGCACTTGCTTGCGCAGCATCTGCAGGAAGTTCGTGAGCAGCCGGCACTCGAGCATATTGGACAAATCAGTGCTCTGGTAGAACTCGTACAAATCCATTTGCTTGCGCGACCAGTGCACCTTGTTGATCATTTCGTCGACCAAAGCCCGCGTATTATCTGTCTCTAGGAAACTGGGTAGCAAGCTTATTTGGAATGGTTCGCCATAGATTTGTGCACCAGTCGTCTCCTCTGTTGTGCTTGCCGCTTGCTTGGCCCACGCTGACTGCAGCCATTGCGTCACATCCTTTTGCTGATAAGCTTTGTTAAGTGCCAGCTGCACGTCAGCGTCGCCCGCTCCAGACGCCGTTTCCAGCGATTCATTGAGCCTCGCCAATTTCTTTTGTGGACCGTCACTGTTTGGCACGGCCGTTTCCTCGCCCGTTTTATCTGCAAGGGCAACACAATGAATGACATTGCATTAAGCATTTAAACAGAAAGGCATACCTTAAATTTTAATGTATGGCCAGCGCACACACCTATACACACGCACACACACGGACGAGCGGTCTCTATTGAACTCGTTGTGCCGGCACATTTATCATTTATACGCAGTTCTTTGCTACTTAAATGCTGGTTTCGTTTGCTTCCACTCACCTTCAGTATTGTCTTTGCGTTTGGGCTTCATAGGACTAGTTTCTTCCATATTGTGTGCTTGGCTATTTCAAGAATTCAATTTTAATATGATTAACCAAATGAAACATGTACATCGAGCGTCTGAAGCAAAAACATCGATGCTTCCGACTGACAGCAAAAGACGATTCGATAAGTATCGACTACACACACATGCCGGTAAAGTGAGATAACAGAACGCAAAAGGGAGCCAACAGAACGCAAAAGTGAGGCAACGGCACGAATCGCTGAGAGAATTTAACAGCACAACTTGAGCGATCGTTCTACTGCCAGTTCGTTTCAATTTGTTGATAGTGTAGAGTGTTGGACTTGTTGCAGTGGTTCTTATTTCCACGTACAAGCACCATAATTAATTAATTGTTCAACGATCAGCAGCAGCACACATAATAATGTTTGATCGAATTTGTGTCAAGCTATCCGCATTTATAACTAATTAAGTGTTTTATTTAGGAAGTGAAAAACTAGTCGGTAGGTGCATAAGAATGAGAAGTTGAACTATTTTTGGTGAAAATTTGGGTGGCAATGCCGTACGATGACCTTGGAAGAGTAGGCCCTAAATCCAACACGTTTATAAAAACAAACATACCTTATGCACTGGTGTGTTTGTTTATGCGTGTGTGTGCCCATTGGAATGTGTGAATAATTGGAACGTGCTGCTAAGTTTACAGTGGGCTGAAACAGCTGACTGCCACCTGATGAGACAACGGGTGGGAGAGAGAGACCTGTTTACTCTAAAAGGGTGTGGGCGGGGGTGGGGTGTAGCTATGATCTCATTGTATTTTAGTTTAATCACAAGTATTGTATTCTTTTTTGATAAATGACATAGCTCCAATGGGCAAGGATCAGCATTTACTTGAAGCGGCGCGCAGTGGGGATATAAAAACCGTTGGCAAATTATTGGAGCTGACGACCAAGCGACACGGTCCACTGTCCAGGTGAGCGCAATTGTTGTATTAGTATTAGAGTTACCACGTACTATTTATAACTTCTCTCTCTCTCTCTCTCATTCTCTTTATCTCTCTCTTTTTTTAGCTTTCGTCGAAGTCCCAATATCAACTGCCAAGATGTCAATGGATATACCTCATTGCATCACGCCTGTCTCAATGGCCATAGCGCCATAGTCCGCCTACTCCTCGCCCACAATGCAGAGGTGGACGTGCCCGATATACGTGGCACGACGCCGCTCTTCTTGGCCGCCTGGGCGGGCTATGAGGATATTGTGAAGATGCTCCTATTTCATAGCTGCAAGCCGGCCAATCCGAATGCCCAGACAATTGATAACGAGACGCCGCTGCATTCGAGTGCCCAGCACGGGCACACCAATGTCGTGGCCATACTGCTCTCCTATGGCGCCGATCCCACCATACGCAACAATAGCTTTCAGACGGCTCTGGACTTGGCTGCACAATTCGGCCGGCTGCAGGCGGTACAAACTCTGCTGCGCGTCGATCCCGATCTGATTGCTCCTTATCGCCGTCATGACGAGGATGAGGTTGCCGAAATGCTTGGCTACTCGCACCAATACTCGCCCACGCCCACCAAGCACATATTCACGCACACTTGCCTCCACCTGGCCAGCCGCAATGGCCACAAGAAAGTAGTCGAAACGCTGCTAGCAGCTGGCGTCGATGTCAACATTCTAACCAATGCGGGCAGCGCGTTGCACGAGGCAGCGCTGTGTGGCAAGAAGTCGGTGGTGGTGACCCTACTCAGAGCTGGCATCGATGTCCATGCCACCGACGGCAACGGACGCACCGCCCTCGAATTACTCTCCGATTATCCACCTCATGTGACCTACGAGATTGCGGCCATCATCAAAGGTTCGCCACTTGACCAAAATAAATATGATTAAAAATGTATTATAAGTAATCCTGTGATTCAATTGAACTACGCAATATGTAACGTACTCGCTGTAACCCCAATATATATATATATTCTTGATGAGGTGCAATATATGATTACAAATAAAACACTCCGATAGAGTATATATACATATATATTATTAGTTAGTTAGTTAAACATGTTTTTACGTGTAATTTATATTTATAAAGATGATTTCGAATAGGATTTACGGAATGTGTAACTCTCTCTATATATACATATACTCTCGGTCTGCAATGCTTAAAATAAAACTCATCGATGGAATATATGTATATATATATATAGAGAGAGATAGAGTTTATTTATATAGTTTTAAAGCTAGTTATTCATATATATGTATATCACAGTGGTGCCCGTGACTGTGCTCTCTTTGTATTGACATTCTAACACCCACACGGATTGTTTACTTTCAGAATTTACCGAATTGACTGAGTCACAGATGTTGCGCAGAAATCAAACGCAGCTGGTCAACCATATCGATTCGTCGTCGTCGCTGCCGAAGCGTCTCTATGAGAAGAATGTGCAGCGGCCGAAGCAGGCCAAGCTCAGCGATCCATCCAAGCAGAGGAAGTAAGCCAACGCACGCACTAACCACTGAACCACTGAAATACATGTGACACGCCCACATGCATCCGAGTAACTTCTCTCTCATATGCGCCCACATTAAATACACATGTTATAATTTGTGAGATCAATTAACGAAATGCAGGCATTAATTTGTATGTGAACTCCGATCGGCTCCAGAATAGAATTCATGATCATCATCCTATGTCACTCGCACGCACACTCACGCACGCACGCACGCTCGCACACACTCACACACAGCGTAATCAATTGGTTGGTAGTTCTTTTAATTGTCACAGCGCCTTCATATAACGGGTCTGGTCTTCTCTCTCTCTTTATCTCTTTCTCTCTCTCTCCCACATAACACTACTACCACCCTCTCAAAACAAACAAAATTTAACTACTTGACTGTAGCAAGCAAGTTCCTCCACCAAATGGACTTTCGCACTCTTTAAGCTCGTTGGATAGCTACATCAAAAGGCCACCCAATTACTTGGACATGAAGCCCATTAGGCCACAGAAGTCGGTGAGCGATATGCACACGTTGGAGCCACGCGAGGAGCTGTGGCCCAGCTATAAGCCAGTCTACAAGCAGCCGTATCAGAGCGCTCTACTCGGCTCAGCGCTGACCTTCTCCAATGGCTCCATACCCTCGCGCTCCTATGAGTTCATCAATCTGCTCAAGCCCAGCTCCAGCAGCGAGGAGCGGAGCAACCACAGCAACGGCTGTAAGTGCTTTAACATGCCCAAATCCCAATCCTTAACTAAAGTACATTTGTTTTGCTTTTTCAGCTGGTGCACTTCAAGCAAAAACTCGATCTGACTATGTGGAGATGAAGGTGCAAACTCCGGTGCAAGCTCCGATGCAAGCTCCGTTGCAAGCTCCGGTGCCTATGCCGCGCACTCGCCTAAATCTAGACTATGAGAATATATTGCCCAGGCAGGCTGTAGATAGCAACAACAATAATAATAATATCAACAATAGCATCAAGCATATTGCTCGCCACTCACCCACGCCCGACTATCCGCCACCCACTGTGGTTGAGGCTGAGACCACGATCTTTAGTTTTATGCAGCCGCCACGTCTAGATGACTCTCAGATCTCCTGCAGCTCCGATCAGGTAGAGGAATTTGTGGGCGATGAGCCCTTCGCTGGCCTCTTTAAGGGCTCAACTTTGAACTTGGCGCAAGATGTGGTGGATGGGCGTGGTCTGCGTTCGCCCAGCATGGTGAGAAACGTGAACGCATTGAATCCACGGCGTAGTCTGTCCAAGCAGCGATTCTCCACAACTGGCGAGGATTTTAGTGCTTCGCGTGTGTGGGCCGAGATTGATACGATCTTCGAGAATATTGGCAATGAGGTGTGCATCGTGGAACCAGAGCAGGGACAGAAAATGGAGCAGGAGATAGATGAGGACCCGGAACAAGAGCATGAAATGGAGCAGCAACAGGATGAGGAGATGCACAGTGAAAAGCTGCCACCTGTCTCCATGGAAGACGCTCGCCAATCGCTGCACATACGCAATCCGGAGGATTTGTTGCTGGTCAAATCGCCGAGTCCAGCTTCCCATTGGTGCCATTCACCATATACGCTGGTCTATGGCGAAATACATTACTCTGTTTATGTATATATAACTTATATCTTAATTTATATTCAACTGCTAATTGACTTCAATCCTTGCAGTATCTGGGCTCAACAGTCATCAGGCAGCTTCAGGGCACCATTTCGACGCGCAAGTCCATCCAGAAGCTGAAGATCGATGAGAAGCTGAAGGCAGCTTCAAGTGTTAGCGACATAAGTTTGCTGGAGAATTGCAATACATCCACCAAGTATCTCAAGGCAGCTAATCTGCAGACTCGCCTCCAGGTGGATATCTCTGTCTCCTGCATGGGCGTCAAGTTCATAGATCACGAGTTAAAGGTGAGCTACCGAAACGATCTGCAAGCGAGTTTACTCTATTTTAAATCTATGACAGACTACCATCTGCTCGCACGACATAGAGAACATCAATTGCGTGTGCCAGGATGCGGAGGATATGCGTTACTTCGCCTATATAACCAAAGAGCAGGAGCTCCATTATTGTCATGTCTTTATGGTTGACAATTTGGTAGGCTGCCTTCAACTCTAATTTATATCAATATATTTAACTAATTGCATATCATTACAGGAACTCGCTAACGAAATAATTCTGACTCTTGGCCAGGCCTTTGAGGTTGCCTATCAATTGGCCCTCAGCAGTCAGAGCACCCCGATAATACAGAGCGATTAGTGCTATGCTATAACATATTTAATATTCATACCATCGCTTTTCATTTTAACTTGACTTGCTAGTCGTTGTTGCCATCATAAAACTGTCATTATTTTAAATGAGTACACCGTTTAATAGTATTTTTTCAAAGAACTTTTTAATAAATAACATTTTTGAAATTCAACGCCTTTTGACATTATTATCGATAGGCCCAAGCGTACCTAACATTATCGTTGCTCATCACGAGATATCGATACTTTTACCACATATCGAGCGCATAATGCGTGTTAGCTAACATTGGCTTTGCATACAACAATTTTGAAAGCAACGAAAAAAAGAGACGCGCACATAGTGTACAAGAATTTTTTGGCATAAAATAATGGAAACAACTGCAGGTAAATACTTAATGAGATGCCTTATTCTCTCAGAGATACAAATATAACAAAATTGTACATTTAAAGCAGCTCAAATTGACGGCGTCCTGCTGCGCCAGGAGGCAGCCCCACAGACGCCTGTAGCCAAAAAGACGCGACGCGCTGTTCTTCAAAAGCAAAATGAGAGTATTTTAAATAGAGAGACTGTACCCGACGATGATGAGCTCATGTCATTGCCAAAGACACCCAGTGCATCCATCCGCAAAGCCTGCGAAACGCCGCGTCGCAGTGCCCGCAAGAGCGTGCGCCCGACTCTGGACTATACGGACATAATTGAAAAGAATCTGTTGTCTTCTGCCAGCAAGGAGAAAAAGGACACTACCATTGTCGACAAAGAGAATCTAGATGAGGAGAAAACACAGAAATGGACCGTGGCTGAGGTGGGTCGCACTTCGGGCAAGCGCAGTCGCAAAACCAAAAAAGCCAAATCCTCAAAAGCTGAAAAGGCACAGAAAAAACGAGGCGACGACGAAAAAGAGCAGAATCAAGAAGACGAAGAGATGAAGGAGCAGATAGAATATAAGGAGAACGATGAGATAAAGGAACAGATAGAAAATAAGATAAAGGACCAGGTAGAAAATAAGGAGAACGAAGAGATAAAGCAGCAGGAGGAAGAGAAGGAATTGGAAACAGAAAAGAAAGAAGTGGAAGAGGAAGATTTCAAGCACCTAGAGGTAACAGAAGCAATCACAGTCTCGTCATCGCCCAATGCTTATGATGAAAATAAGAATGAGAAATGCAACGAGGAAATAAGAGAGAAGAAACCTTTTGAGCCCACTCCAGTAGAGATTAAAGTGGAGCTGTGTCCAGATATAATAGAGAATGATGTTAAACCTGTCCAAGAGCTAGATCAAAAAATAGCTCTATTTAAAGAGGATGATATGGATGAGTTAGGCCTATGCCCGCTCGAAGCTGAGCATCAACCAGAAGAAGACGACGAGATGCCATCCCTTATTATGATCGACGATGGCGAGACAGAGAACGAATTGAACGTCACCTTCGATGCCGATGACAAGCCGCATGCGGATGAAGTGATGCCCGCCTTGTGCATTATGGAAGAACAGCAAATTGATGAGGATCTCAAGCAACCGGAAACTGCAGGCAATGAGAGTGACCCAGCCAAGCCAATGGCCTATCGCTTTCCCACACCGTTCAAACGCAAAATCCAGACGGAATTCACAGATTGCGAAGCCAGTTCATCTGGAATCTTTTTGGAAAACCCACGACTCAGACGCTCGAAATCAATACCACGATCCAATGAGACGAAGGTTAAGGGAGTCACCTTCTACAGTCCCGTGGAAATGGCCAATGTCAACGATATTGATAAGCGCTGGGAGAATCTAAACAACAGTAGTAAGAGCTATAATTATATCAATTTGCAATTATAATAATAAAACTTTTCCCTTTGCTAGATGTCACAAAGCGTCGCAAACGTTCCAAGTCCTTGGAGCCAAATCCCATGCCAAGTCGCATTCCCAAGATGAGTAAGTGCAGCATATATATATCCCATTTATATACCTGTACCAATACATTTTCATATCCTTCCAGAGCAATATCCTCCCATCAAGTCCACAGTTACGCCCAGCAAATTGAAGCCGCGCACTAAACTGCCAAATTTCGCGGCAATTCATCAAAAGCAATTCGAGAAGATGGAGAATCTGGTGGAGCACATGGAGCGCAAGGCCGTGCGTGCCAAGGTCTTAGCAAGCTCTGCAGTTAAGCTGCAACAACAACAACAATCGGAAAGAACTGTTTCATCAGCCAAGAAGCAGACGCCAGTGCGCTCGCGTGCAGTCAAAAAGATCGAAGTGCCCAGCTATACATTGACACCGTTGAAGCCGGAGGAACTGGAGCGGGTGAAGCTGCTGCCCACGCCGCGCAAGATTGTTGGTGTGACACAGCCCAAGGCATTGGTGCCGGCTCGGCCCGCTTTGTCGAGCAATAGAACGGTGCCGAAGCCGGCATTTAATTTGTCCACCTCGGTGACATCCAAGCTGTTCATTCCAGCTTCAAGTGGACCAGGGAGCAGCCAGAGCATAGCGAAGGTGAAGCCCGGCGAGAGGGATGATGCCACGCAGAACAAATTGGAAGCGCGTCGCAAGCGGCATATGGAAATGTTTAAGGGTCGAAGCGGTCACGAGAAGAGAAGCGAAATTGTGCGGGGAGTTCGCTCGAATCGTCGTTTTGAGCTGCAAATGCAACATCGTCGGCAACTGGATGAGAACGCTGGTTGATGCCCCGATTATCTAATAATCGTTTTACAATATATTTTTAATTCTGTATTTTTAATTAATTTTCGTTTTTATAATATATCTATATTTCTATTTTACTACAAAAATTTGGGGCAAGCGAAAATGAGTTATTCAAAAGTGAACGGCTACAAATTCATTGACAATGAACTAAGAATTCACCACACTTATCGATATTTACAAATAGCAGCCCAGCATTGTAATCGATTGCAAGCTGAGATAGGTTGAGTATACATGTTGCTAAGGCGCGCGCTGTGCGCCTTGGCCAGTTTGTTGAGCAACATTCAGCTCGTTATTGTGAAGATCGTTGTCGTAGCGTGCGGTCGGTGGAGCGAAATTGCGCGTGAGTTGTTTTCGATTTTACCGTTACCGTTAATTCACGCAAAACTCGCCAAATGGAATAAGAAAAAAAACTACGCGCAATATTTGTAGATGTTTCGTGAGTGTGTGTGTCCAATAAATTGATCAACAATTACTAATTGTTGCATAGAAGGTACGCAGTAAATATAAACAATATAACGAACGTTTATTGTTGTTCTTCCCGCCGGATATTAAAAACGCTGCTCAGCTTTGCGTGCGTGCGTGTGGGAGTGTATGTGTGTATATTTGCATTGTTAATGGATTTTCGTTGCTGTAATGCAAAAATATTTGGACAAAACTCGTTTCTTATGGCAATTTAACACACAGAAAAACACACGCATGCATATTGCAGGCTTTTGTTTTCCTTTCGCCTAAATTCGCATCTTCCCCCAAAAAAATGAAACGCGTTTCATAGTCATAGTGCTAGAGTGAGAGAGGACGATTGCACCATATGTGCCGGCAGCAGCAGCAACAACATTTTGCATTGACATTTATGAGCGGCGCTAACGGCGCTTTACACATGCTTGCATACATATGCACATACGAGCCAATGTATTCATATGCGTGCGCATCATTCACAGTTTGTTGAGTGTTCATTTTACATACATACATATATCGATGCAAGCGTGCATGTGTGTGTGTGCGTCTGTCGCCCTTTTAAGGCGTTTTTGTGTGGATTATGGACTGTCTCACAGGTAGCGGCAATTTGTTTACCGTTTATGCGTTTATTGCTTATTGTGGGCTCTGCATTTGCGCGCCTCTCATTGTGGAAATTCGTGCGTTTATTTCCGCGCATGCCCAACAGCCTATGGGAATTTGTGATGGAAATTATCGCGTTCGCAAATACACACATAAAATTACGCACCCATACATATGCATATACTCAAACTCGCCAGTTGATATGTTGTTGCATTTTTAATTGATTTGCTGTCGCGCCAACGCACAAGTCGACAGCAGCTGTTGGAAATATGTGCAAGAATTTCCGTTAACCCATTTACTTAGACTGCTTAATTTTTGTTATGTGAATTTTAATAATCCTTTAATATGAAAAAAATCCATTTTACATATGTACGCATGTATGCATGTATGAGTAAATATGTAAAGATGGCTGTGTATCTATAGATACTTACATACATCATATATGAATATGTATATTTTCGTACATGCATATTCATGAACATAGTACAGTAAAATATATATTTGTGCTTTGCATCCATATTTAATTAATCATTTGAAATTATTTGAATTCATTTATAGAGAATATTTTAATATTATTAAAGAACAATACTAAGTGCTAAAAGCGTAGAAGCTGTGTAACTTCCATTACTGGAAAGATTCAATTACCATTTCCAAACAACTTTTGGAATACGATACACTGCTCACTAGAAAATTGAAATTTTGGAAATTAGAATATGAATTCCAATTAGTTTTTCCTAGAATTATATTTCTTTCAAATTGTTGTCTATTTTTAATACAACTTTAAAATTATTTTAGATATCTTTTTTAATAAATGGTATAAAATAATTATATTTGATGTTTGCAATTTTTATGGCTAAACAACTAGGTCACTTAGATCTTACCTGACAGTTCTGTCAAACTCTTCAAAAAGAAACTAGTCTCTAAAACATATCCATTCCCAAAGCTTTATCTAAACAGACGCTTTCCCTTTTTTTTCTTTTGTATCTTTGCAGTGTCGAAAAGCAAAAAACAGCAACAACAACCGTAACTCAAGTCGTTCGCTAATTGGTGACATAATTTTTTTATAACTGGCAAAAAAAAAAAAAAAAGAAAAAAAAGGCAAAAAAAAAAGCCTACAGATAATTGAATTTTAGCTGCGGTCAAGTCCCGAACGAGACTTGAACTAATTTGATGTGAAAAGGTTTAAGTTTGTGTGTTATTTTTATCAGCGCTTGTGCGCTTTGTGCCGTTAATTGAGGCCACTCGCTATATAATTCAACTAGCAATTTATGTCTAGCCGAGTGTCCACTGTAATTGTCTCTCGCAATGTGGCACAGAAAAGCCGCTGAATGTGAAATGTGCCGCGTGTGTCGCCTGCTTTGCCTGCTGCTCATGCTGCTTGGGGCGGCGCTGGGTGCCACGCCCTTTGCCAAGGAATACCGAAGCGCGGGCCTGTTCAAAGGCAACACGCTGATCGACATGGAACTGGATGCAGTCACCACACTGGACATGGGCGCCGAGAAGCTAGAGAAAGCTTCAGGAGGCGGTGGCGGAGGGGCGGAAGCAGAGGAAGCAGTTAATTCGGATCATATGGATAATATGATGGGATTCAAAGCGGAGTCGTCGGTCGTATTGCCAGGCGTGCAGCTAAATTCAGGTGAGTTTCCATCAAATTTAGACGTAAAAAATTTAATGTTAATTGAAAATAAATTGCTAAAGTTGAAGCACGTTGGTGAAAGAAAAAGCAATTATTTACTTTCGACTTACATTAATCTCATCGGAGATTCTGGGAAAAACTTGATGTGAATAAGATTAGTCCTACAATCAGAATATATTCAACTCACGTAAATTTTATATTATGGTAATGTAATGGAGAAATTTACTTTCACATTATGGTTAACATTTATGTAAATTTTATTGCCTATGTTAATTGATTGCCTTTCAACCGTTAAGATATTTCAGTTGATCAAAGATTTGCAAATGTTAACCGAACGTTAACTGTTGGTCTGTTAATAACAGAGCTATTTAACATACTTTTATCAAAATATTCACATTTTAATTAAATTACTCAGTAAGAGGATTACTTTAAGTGATTATATAGAAAATATATAAAAATCATCTGTATACATATGTATACAGATATATAATCTGTGTATCTGATCATCTGAAATGGTGGCTTACTCATCAGCTGCCAGGTCAAAAACAAAATAATTGTGGCATATTTCGGAAAGCTCAAAATTAACGTTCGCCAGGCGTCAAAGAGCTGCACAGTCATCATTTCTTATGAGAGACTCAACGCGAGAAAGAGAGATGGGGTACATAGAGAAAGAGATGGAGAAAGGGCAAGCTAATGAGCGAGTCAGGCAGCCGCCAGATGAGGAAAGTACTTTCATTTTCACGCTCATAAACGAGGCCTGGCTGGCGTATAAAGCTCGCAAATGTTGTCATAAAAAGCGACGCAAGTTAAGCCGCTTAAATGACATTTAAATACAAAAAAGAGAGGGCTACAGAATAGGCCAAGAGACAAATAAATAAAAAACAAAACAAAACAAAAACAACAGCAATGACAATAATAACAACAACAAACAACAACATCAACTACAAAAGTAGCGTCCCTTTCACTGAAGAGAAGCGCTGAAGCGTTCGGGTCTGTTTGGGGACACAGGAAGCGAGCACTTGGGTTCCGTGTTCCCAAAAAGTGTATGAAACAGCAAAGAGACAAATCTGAGAAGAAAGAAATACAAAGGTAGAGAGACAGAGAGAGAGAGAGAGAGAGAGAGAGAGAGAGAGAGAGAGAGAGAGAGAGAGAGAGAATGAGATGGTGTACAGCACACTTCTCTCGCAGTGATTACAGTTTAATCTCGTTATAATGAGCCAACATAATTTGTTGAAGCAGCAGCGGATGTGCCGAGCGTGCCGCAGTCTCGAAAGCGTTAAGCTGTGCGGTTGACATCCTGGATAGATGGATGGATGCCCCAGCTGGGGGCAGCGTCTTTGTGAAGTGGTTGCCCAGCTATTGAATTACCAGCCGGAGAGACCACAAAAGACAAACACACAGACCAAAAACAAGCGAGCTAGAGAGAGAGAGAGAGACAGAAAACACACGCATGAATCTGAACTGAACTGAAAAAGAGCAGACGGACGGACGGTGGGACGGTAGAAATGCACTTGTTGGAAGCAATTTTTTGAAATACGATGCCACGATGCCAAGGCGCAGGTCATAAACAACCGAAACGACAGCCGAACAACCCAACGAGACGGCAAAGTGTTGTAAGATAAGGTTAGATAAGCGCCGTCCCATAATACCTGAGACGCACCAAATATTGAATCGAGTTGGAAGTCGAAGCTGGAACTTTGAAATCGGAGTTGGGGCTGGGGCTGGAACTGAACCTTTCCTGGAGAGCGCGGCAGAGCTCAAAGCATATGAAGACGGACTGAATTCGATAAGGAGACCATGAATGGAAGTGCTGGATGTGTGGAAAATTTGTGTGTAGAAGTGTAATGGATATGTATAAAGGAATATGTATTCATGCATGGGGTGAAGAGTTAGTTGGTTTGTGTGACTAGAAAGGTAGTTAACAGGAATTTGTATTCACTTTAGAATAGACAAACTAATTTGATATGAAGATTATTAATGGAATTACCGTAAGTGTGGTAAACATGGTGTAAAGTTTTATAGAAATCCAATGTACACTATATAGCCAGGAAAAGAAGTGTTAACTTCTATTGTCTGTAACTGTAATCCTCTGCTCGCTTAAGCTGAAGTAATACTAGAAAGTTAATGCATATAGCTCAAGATTCAATCATTTGCAAGCTCTGTTACCACAGACATAAATGTTAAGCTGGAATTTCCGTTTAGGCATTTCAGTTTGTTATACGCTATAAAATTCAATGGTTGAAATAGTTTGCAAAATATTCAAAGCACTCAAAGAGTTTGCAGAGCTAACAAATTTTGTGTAGACTCTACCTGAGCGCCCATAAATGCTCTCTTTCGTAATTTTTCGCTGGTGCTTTTTCTTTTTTTGGGGCAGATCCGGCAGCAACAGCAGCAGCAGCAGAAGAAACCATAAAAATGTCTGCAAGGCACGCAAACTTTGGCCCTGGCGGGGACCTGTTTTTGGATGATATTGGGATTCGCTCGGGCTTGGGGTACAGTACGCAGGAGTCGCCAACATATCTTGGCAGGAGGCTCTTGTCTGAGCTGTGAGCTGTGTGCTCTGAGCTCTGAGCTCTTTGGTCTCTCAACTCTTCTCTACACAGTGCTGTGGCATTTACTTGTATATGCATTTAGATACGTTCAAAGATACTTGGAACTTGTATCTCAGCATGGCAATGTATGTGTGCCTGTGTGTGTGTGTGTGTGTGGTGCGAGTCTATGGCAAACAAAGACAGCCGACAATCGTAAAAACTAAACGACGGGAGTATTTATGACGCTCAGTTTAAACAGTTTATACGGCAGTCTCCCAGTGTGCCTTGTTGTATATACTCTGTATGTGTGTGTGTGTGTGTGGATCAAGTGCCAAAGTCAGCGACGAGGAGTTCTTTACATTAGATAAGAACCAAGGCTTCCAGCACTTGCACAGGTCACATGCAAATGCAAATTTAGATACATAAAAGACGTTTGCAATCACTGTGAACGACTAGCAGATGCCCTGCATTCAACAGATTGCGGTGGATTTGTATTTGTTGTTCCATTATTATGATGATTTGTGGCCATATTGAATTGTGTGGATTTCAGAGGCATTTCCCAGCAACTTTGATCTTATTAGTTATACGAAAATACTAAAGAATAAAATGATATATTATAAGCTGTGATTATTTTCTGTTTGTTTTATTATTTGAATACAAAAGACTAAATTTATTAAAAAAAAAAATAAATACTTCCTCGCTAGAAAATCTCCACTCAAGTTGCCTTAAAAATAAAAATATACCCTCTTTTAGCATCTTCACAGGGTATTTTAAGAGATACACCGCTCAGCTTCAAATAAATCAAGGCAAGTTCTGTCAGTTAGTCCGTCACAGAGTCAGTCTCTGGGCTCGCTCAGGTAGCAAATCGAGAACAACATTGAACTGCCAGCGCAAAGTGCGAAATATCCCACAGTGCAATACACACACAGATCACACACACACACACATTCACACTCACACTCGCACAGCATCTGCAGATGCGTTCGTCGTTAACGCTGGCACGCTAATTTGACGAAAGCCCATTTCATGGCGTTTTTCCACATTTCATGGCTGGCGATTCGGCACGCCATGACCACATGCAGCATGCTGCATGCCGCATCCAGCGTGCACCTTATGTCTATCTAAGCATCCACGTCTCTGCGTAGCGTACAGGTAGTTTTTAACACTCTGTCTAGTCACAACTCACGCTGCGTTTCGCCTGATCTCTTCTCGCTATTATTTTTGTTTTGTTTACACCTTTTGCAAAAAAAAAGTCAAAGAAACCCAAAAAGAAAAGTAGATTTTAATGATTTTCCGTTCTGTTAGCCCATTTTCATTGCTGAAACTCCTGCTCACAGTGCCAAAGCAGAAGTTTTGCTCTGCTTATTTGTTTTCAAATATTACAATTGTGCAATGTACATGTGTCTATGTGTATGTATGTATGTATGTCTGTATATTGATTTGTTTACATGTATTTATGCCCCGTTCCTTTGTTTATGTTTGCCTGAAGTTTAAATTTGTATGATCTTTGCCGCTTTGCTGTTTTCGGCATGGTTCAGATCTAATGTCAGCGTGTCTACAACAGCCAAATGGTGCAGAAAATATAGTTGTAAATTCCGAAAGGCCAAGTTGATTTTAATATATTAGAAATATTTTTCTATGCATATAAATTTGTTTGAAAATGATTAAAAATATATACAAACGATATTTCAATTATCTTAAAAATGTATTACTCTTAGCTTTGTTAGTTTTGGTCCCACTGTGCTTCATCTATTGATTTTATTGAATTCAAATTCAACTTTCTATGCAGCGTAGCAAATGGGTAAATGGGCAAATTTACAGATTTTTATCAAGGCATTGTATTTTTTTCTGGCTTTTTTTTTAGCTTGGCTCGAGACAAGCTACAAACTAACTACATGCCAGATATGCCACAGACAATGGCAAGTGCAACAATTTGAGGCAACAAGCAAGCCACCTACGTTGCCACAGACAGACCGACAGACAGACGGACAGAGTTTGTATTTAATGTATAAAAGCCATAAACAGGTGTCTGCCAATGTATTTACATTTTGAAAAGCAACTAACGGCTAACGGCTTGTTGCTTGTGGCTAACGCATGTACAGCGCCCCCAACTCCACGACATTTCCTCACCCACTCACATACAAAGTAAATGAAGAAGAAGAAAAAACCAAACGAACTTTCAGCTAGAAAGAAAGTGCCAAAAAATAATAAAGAAAAGAAAAGAAAGAAACAAAAAAAGTGAATGTTCAACAAGAAAAATACGCTAAAGATAAGAGATGTAACCACGCATTGTATGCAACTGTGATTGGGGGCTAATGAGCACTGGTCGACTGCTAGATATCCTATAATTAGCCTAGACATGCTAACTAAACCAATTCGAAATAGTTTTTTCCTGGAATACAGAGTCTAAAAATATCCTAGAAAAGAATATAAATAAATAACTATAAATCTGGAATTATTTATGATATAAATGATAACATAATGCGAATTTTATGTGTATATATATTGAAATATTTATGTACGATTTACATTAATAAATCAATCTCAAAATCTAGCGCTATCTGAACTGATGTTAATAATACATCAAATAGGCTTAACAATCAGTTGATAAACATACATATCTCTCTCCTATAGCATTAGCTCTTGCCTATTCGAAACTCATACGACACTATAAGCCCAAATATTGTTTCACTATAAATGCAGGGTATTCAAATCAGTTTTTAGTTGTAGCCATGTCAACAGAATCGCAGCGTGGGTGAGAGCTGGCAGTATATGCATGTGTTAATGTATTTCTAAATGCATGCATATGGAGCATACAGACATGAAAACAACATGGAATGTAAAATTCTACATAAAATTTGACTATGCTATGTTTCTTAACCAAAACATAAATTCGAAGGGCTGGCTATAAATTCTGAAATGCGGCGCAGCTTTCGGGATTCGAGCATTTGAAACTTGTGTTGTGTTGCAGCACCCGCATGCAGATGCAGATGCAGATGTTGATGGCGATGTAGATAAAACTCATGTGCAGCGAATGCATAATAAATAATCAGAGAAGAAAATTAAGAGCATTATTGTTAGATCATTATGGTTCTGTCTGACGAATTGTTGCATTGACTGACTGCCTGACTGACGTTCCACATGCAGCAGCAGCAGCAGCAGCAGCGCCTAATTGAAATAGAAATCACAGACGAGCTGCAACAGCCATAAACAGACGCACAGATGTTTCATTTCATTATTTGACTCATGCGCTTGCTCTCTCGCTCTTTATCCCACATGCTGTCCCTCTCTCTTTCTCTTACTCACGTGCGTGTAGCTGACATTTGAACTTTGAGCGCGCAACCGCAAGAGAGCTCCAAGAAGCCTCCGGCTGACTTGTCGAACCACGTTGAATAAATAAAACCAATATTTGGCTTCTGACCTAGAAATTTGGCTTTCTTTTTTTTTAGCATTCTGGCATCTGTATATTTCTTGATCTAACGTAAATTAATTCCATATTGTTGAATATATTAACAAGTTAAATGATCTAGAATATTTTTACTGTAAATTGGGCGTGTAGAAAGTTTATTTGTTAGGTTAAAAATTATTAAAAAAAAAAAATGAAATTAGAGTACAAAACACTCAAAATATTGATACAAAAATAATATAAAAAATATATAAAATATGTATATAGAAAAAAGTTACACATATAAAAAAATAAATAAAAATAAAAAATAAAAAAAAGTATATATATAAATTAACATGAGAAAATTTCTATTTACTATTTATTAAAAATAATAATAAAAATAAAAAAAAAAATAAAATCAACGTCATTGCAATTAATTTATACTCCATTCTCTTCAAGTGTTGGTTCGACTGCAAATGAATTTCGCTCAAGTTATAATCTCTATTTCGTGCCCTCCCTTCTTCTTCTTCTTCTTTTTCGCCATTCGAGGCACTCCCTGAAATTTGCATGTCAGCACTTTGGGCGCCATCAGTTGGCGCCCATGCGGAAATCAAAGTCAAAGCCGCAATTATCCGACACAAAATAAAAATCGAAATATATAAAGAAGAAACGAAAATATATATATTTTTGTTGAGGTAGTTAAAATGCTTATTTATTTCGTTTTCTTTAAAGTTGATTTGAAAATTGCTTCCGCACTGCACAATTTGTCACGGCAACACCTTTGGGGCGCGATCAAACGGTACGATCTACACCTTCAACTGCAGCTGCCAGTGCTGCTGCTGCTGCTGCTGCTGCTGCAGTTTCACCCCAATAGCCCTGCCTATGGCATATGACTAAATGGGAAATATATTAACCTGAGTGCGGACCCCGATAAATGATCAAAAAGCTAAAGCCGACGACGACATAGCCAATAAACAGTCAATTATGGCGCAGACAGACAGGCAGCGAGAGGGAGGGAGGGAGAGAGTGGGAGAGAGGAGAGCGAGATGCAAAAGAGAGATGCAAGTGCATATAATTAAATGTTACTTGGGCTTGTGGCTGGCAATCGATCGATCAATCAATCAGCCATTCATTCAGTCACTCCGTCAGTTAGTCATTCAGTCAATGCGTCAGCTGCAAGCGGAGCTAAGCAGCATTACAAATTACGCAAATCTCGCTAGCAGCTGGTTTACAGCAACAAATTTGCATTTCCATTGCGTTGCCATGTTATCGTTGTTGTTGTTATTATTATTAATATCGTTGTTGTTGTTGTTGTTGCTGCTGCTGTTGCTGTTGCCATCTCACCTCGTCTAATGCTTTGGCTGTTAATTTATGGCAATTTAATGAAAATTGTCTGTTTCGCTCGGTGTGGCTTAGTCCGCCTCCCAGGAGGTGTTTCCAGGCGTCTCTGCTGTTTGCTCATCATCAACACAATATTTATATAAATATACGATATACCCTGTAAGTTGATGTGAAAGAAAAATGGGAAAGCTTTAGCTGATCTACAATGAATGCCTTATAAATATTTATAATGTGAACTTTCTGCGTGCAACTTGGTTACTTCATATTTGCACTCACGTATACCCTCTCGGCTGCTTCAGTCGTGTCTTGAAACAGTTGCAACTTATGCTGAAGAGTTAATGTCAATGTTAATCAAAATGAGATGATGAAGAAATATGTTTTCTGTGAGTTTCTCTATCATAGCGAATATGTCTCTTATTATCACATTTTATATCCCTTCTCGTTTACAGGGTATCTAGTTAGTCTGCATCTGCATTGCTGCCACATAGTGCATCTGCTATTTATCATCATTAGGTATCAAAGCAGTTTCCTCTCCTTGCCGTAGTCTCTCTCTCTGTCTGTCCCTCTTTGGCCAGCTCTTTGGCTACCGGAATTACGACAGATACTTTGTCAATCGTTTTATTTATTTATACCACATGTAAATATATATAAATATAAATGTGTATACATATATTTAGATAAACATTTCAACTAAGCTGCTTACAAGGCAAAAGCGTTGCCTCTTTTCACGCATTCCAAAAAGCGCTTGTCGCAATATTTTGATTGGCTTTAGTTATGTTTTTTCTTTTATAGCGCAACATTTCAAATTCCCCAAATATTTGGCTATAAAACTTTGGCCAGGCTTTTACCGAAAAAACTTTTCTTTCAATTAAATTGATCAGACGCTTAAGAAAAATATAAAATTTCTCAATATTTTAATACGATTTCATCTCTTCTTAATTTTCGTTGATGTTGGCGCCTTTCGACATTTTGTTGTTGTTATTGGCGGGATTAAAATTTACATGCGGGTCGCTGTGGTTAATGGAGCGCCCAAAGTTGTCAAAGACATTAAAAATTAGTTAGTCGAGGGAGGAGTATGCATGTGTGTTTGTGTGAGTATGCGTGTGTGTCAGTCATCAAATTGTCAAGTCATCAAGTCATCAAGTGCAGCTATAAAATTGTTGTTTTTATTACCAGCAAATTGTTGTAAAAATGTTCGTGCAATTGAAAGCTGGTAAGATTTATCGCATTGTCAATGCTTTTCAGTTTTCCACAAATGAAAATGTACCATTAAAAGAAAGGCATTTTGAATAGATGTGAGTCTTCATTAAGTTGTTAACAAGTTAACAGGAAAGCAATTGGCACTGATAGGATTATATAAGATCCAGCTGAGATATACATATTTAATACAGACATATGTATACAGATATGTATATGTATTAAAGAAATCTTTTATATCTCTAACCGGAATATAAATATTTCACATAATTTTGCTGCATTATTTTGTTGTTGTTTTTTTTTTTTTCTCTTCAAACAATTTTTTTTTAATATTTATTATTATTTAATAGTCAAAGATATTTTTTCATAAATTTGTATTTACATCAAGTATAAATACCTCTTTCTATTTAATCGAAAACTTATTCTATATCTGATATTTGTCTTATTATAGGATATCTATTAGGTTGCATAGTTCTCTTAATACCATCCTCCACACATTTTCATCATTTTACGACATCTTGTAAACCTATTAGCCTGCATTTTCATGGCACTCGAGCGCTGAGGAAATCTTGTTCTCTTGTTATAAGCTTTAGCTTATCAACATAAATCGAATTGGCTATTATCGGGTTTCGAGGTGGCGGATGATATCAAATTGATTTTGAAAATTGGGATAGATAGAACAGAGTTTTGGTTTCGGGTAGGGGGTGTTTTGCCTTATTGTGTTTATGGCTGTGACTCTAATTTATGCCACATTTTTCCACACAACAAGCAGGCCGGGTACCGTTAGAAACATGATAACGGAAAGGCCCTCGCACCGGCTGCCTTTGCATATGCTTAAAGCATGGCACAGGTGAATGAACCGTTCGATGAGTTTTCAAAATGACCATTTGTTTTGTTGTTGTTGTTGTTGTTGTTGCTTTTTGCCCACTTGTCTTTGGACAGGCCATAATCAAATGTTATTTATGAAATATTGTTTAATTTATGCGCAAGCTATTGCCTTACAGTCTTCGCGTGGCCTTAAGATTTTCGATCCCTTTCGATACGACGATCAATTAGCTAATGATGCAGCTAAGACAAGTGGACACAAATTACATACGCCTGGCCAAAAATACCCGAAACTGGAGATGCCAACTGCCAGTCAGTCAGCCAGTCAGGCAAACAGACAGCCAGACAGTCGCATCCATAATTAACACACACTTTGCCAGGCCAAACGACCATTCGCTTCCACTCAAGATTCTATTGCGCATATTCTGAAAGAGAGAGAGAGAGAGAGAGAGAGAGAGAGAGAACGAGAAGCAAATAAGTGTCTAGAAATCGAACAACTTTCACCCAAGACACACACAATTAAGGCGCATATACTTATAAGCGTGTCGATCCGCTGATCTCTAGAGCTGCCCCCACTGCCGCCTCCATCGGCAGCCCCTCCCAAAGAGAGAAGAACAAAAGTGTTAAAATGAACATTTCATTTTCGACAAAATGTGTTCACATTCAGCTTACAAGCTAATTAGCCACAGCAACACACACACACACACACCCATACACACGCAGAGAAATAAATTATTATAGGCGTGCAGGAATAATGCCGTCTAGAACATGAAAACATAAAAAGAAAGCAAATCGAAAGCAGCGAGGTTAGTTAGAGAAGTATTTGGAGTACATTAGAGAAAAATTAGACCACACGAATGGGAATCAAAAGAAATATATGTAATTATAATTTATTTATAGATTGATTGCTTAGATTGTTCTCACTAAAGTTTTCTGATATGGTGGCAAGCAATTTCGACTGATTCTATAGATTGTAACTCTCTCTGTAAGATATATAATAGCATTAACATTACAGACTTTCCCAAATGTGATACATTTGAAGAGCAGCCTCTAATGCTACAGAAGATTATAAAGAAGTATAACTCTATTCATATATACTAATTAATAAAATAATCATAATTCCCAATATGGTTTCTATTTTATATATGAAAGCAAGTCAAATAAATTTCCTATTATCAATCCAATTTCTCACTTGACTCTTGAGTTACCCTCGCTCTGCCTTTGTACTTGTCGCTACAGATACACGTGTATCTGTGCGCTTGTTGGACCGCATATCTTATAGATACGTAAGTGTCTTGGCGTAGCTTGTCGTGCGCGCGCGTCGCTTGTCGACAACGGCGATCGTCAAAGTTCGACACGGCCGATCAGACGGCCCTCCCCTATGAAGTTGTATGCTCGAGTTCTCCAATGAAAATCGTGTAGCATTTAATGTGTGCCAGCAATAACTGATCACAGATCCGTAAAGGCTAAGAAAAAGAGAGAGAGAGAGAGAGAGAGATCTTGCCATTTACCGTTCATTTGTTCATTTGTTCTTGAGTTTTGTCGCAGGCTAAAGTGCGATTGAACAAGTTCCATGAGCAAGAGCAACAGCCAACAACGGCATAAATCTCTCACTTGGCATATGGCAGCTTAATAGCGGTTGATCTATATTTAGGCTCAATCGAACAACAATTTTCCCCAAGAATTTTTCGTGAGGTCAAAGACTTGATGCGCACTCTTTTTTATGAACTGTGTGGCATTAAAAATAAACTTGAGAAGAAGAGGTATATTGCAATTGTGTCTAGGTATGGCAAAAAGGTTTTATTAAAGTCGAGCGATTCAATATATAATACAGGAATAGATCAGAGCGAAGCTTTTGTTCCTTTTAATTTTTAATAATCCACTGAGACCAAATTTGGTATTCGAGCTCTGTAGAATTCTTTTCTTCCCATTGAGAATCGCCCATATCTCGCTACGTTGTAGTTGTCTTTGAATAGTTTTAGCGGGTTCAAAGACTTGACGTCTTTTGTAATGCTGTGCTATTTTTAATGAGCCCGCATCCGCAAATGGCTCTTGTAGGTTTCCCAATGCTCTGCACTTAGCCGCAATTACGAATTCGCCGACATTCCTGCGGCCCAAGCTCGCTTCCCGCACAATGCGGCCCACACAAAGGCACAGCGAAAACTTATTTCGCGCTCGAACTCTTTGGGAAAGTGGCCTAAAGACTCGGCTAACCGCATCGGCCATAATGATCATGTGTGCACGCTGATTGATCGTTCGTGTGCCGCTCAAAAAATACAAATAAATAAATAAACTACCAAAACCAAAGGCAATAAAAATCAAAATAATAAAAAACCACGAATGATGTTTCCCCAGCGACACTTTTTATTTACTTCTGTTTTTTGTATAGTTTCTTTGATTCCGGAGCGTTGACATTCATTTGCCATGGCCAAAGTACTACGATATGTATCTTCAAATGAATGCAGACATACATACATACAAATATGTACAAATATATTTACATATACATATGTATATTCGTGTATCTGTAGCCTGTGCTCTAAATATAGCGTCGCAACACTTGCCCATCAGCGATCCAACTGGTTGACGTTGACCATGTGCAGAGATTGGTATGGGCATGGGCATGGGTGTTGTGGGCGTGCCGCAGACTCTTAACTATTCACTTAGTGGCTGTCAAGTCGTGGGGTCAGCTTTAATGCAAATGTCTCACTCGGTGAACGGACGAGCACAGATGCCTAGGCCTATAAACCAGAAGGTTGAGCAATAAAAACGAAAAAAAAAAAAAACAACAAAAAAACATGTTTATCAAAAGCAAAAATAAATAAAAACTGACTCTAATTGAATTTCAATTTGGATTTGATTTGTGTGAGAGGCTGCGCCATGGTCCACATTCAGATTTGCTCGTTTGATTTGCGTGGGATATTTTTACCACGACATTCTTTAAGGTAGCTAAAAATAAGGTAGTTAACCGTTAGTTGACACAGCACAATTGGGGAAGAGTTTTGTTTGGCTGCTGAGCCGAGGGCGTCTGTCGGCTGCCTTTGAGGATGCCCGGCCAATGGTGGGCATAAATCACATTAGCCGCACTCACAGCCATATCAAATTTCGCGGCTGTGTGTTGGGTGCCAGTTGTTGCCAAGTTAATGTTGGCCAAGTTAATTGATTGGCTGTTGCCCGCCAGCCAGCCAGCCAGTCAGCCAGACCGCCTCGACTTGGCCTCGTACTCAAAGTCAAAGCCGCTGCTGCCAAATGCCGCACGCCCGCAAGTGCTGACATTTGTTCAGTGTCACGACTTTGCAGACAAAACTGGCAAATGGACAAATGGACAGAGAGACAGACGGACAGACAGATGGACAACAAGTTAGACAACAAACACTGCAGTTTGTTCTACGTTAGAAGCGCACAGTTCGTCAGTCTGTCAGTCAGTCATTCTGTTAGTCAGTTTGTCAGTTAGTTTGCCAGCCCAGGCACTGGCTATGGCTGGCACTCACGACAACATCAATACACACTCATGCACACACAGAGGCCAAACGAAGCGGCAGACCCATGTCCAAGACCTAAACCCAGAGGTTGGACGGAGTTTTCTATCGTGCAGCGCAATGACAGCATCCAACTACTAAGAACATTGCTGCAAACGAGTCTCAACGACTGCAAAGTGCGCTTGCACAGTGCTGAAATGGCCTGAGGCAGTTGTTAAAGAGAATTTATTGAGGTTTAATCTAGTAACTCCAAAACTGCGCAGTGGCTTTAAAACTTCTTGATGAAGGCTCTACAAGTTTCAAATTGTAGCTCTAAAACTTTGAAATGAGCTTAAAACTGTGAGAGAAGACAATAAGAAGCTTTACCTCTAGGATCGGCTGATATCTCTCAAACTGTATAGAGACTGTCGAACTGTGCATTAAGTAAATACACATGGAGATAATATATAAAGTTCATATATATATCGTAACTATTTCATCAGTTATCCATCAACTTGAAACCTCTGCAGCTCTTGCTCTAGCTCTAATGTTGCCTAATATAGGGCATAATGAAATGTCAGAAATTCCCTGCCTTATAGATATTCTAAGCTAAGTTTCCTATATACCAATATGCCCCTAATCCCTTGGCAGACAGTGTATGGCAATAATGTTGCCGGCAGGGGCGTGCTGAGAGAGGGCAGCATCCACCCAAAGCCTCATCATGATGTCATTGATCTTTTGCCTGCTGCAACAGGCGAGCTGCATTGTTCTGAAGGAGTTGGCGGAAACTGTTGCTGCCGCTGCCGCTGCTGCTGTTGCTGCCACTGCTGCTGTTGCTGTTGCTCCTTGGCTTTATCTGGCTGGGCTGATCTGCAGCTTGCGGTACTTGCAGGCAGTTCAAGAGTCAGCATCACGTTGTTTGCAACTGCTGCTGCTGTTAATGCTGTTCTCTCAGCATGCCCTGTGCCACAAGTTGTGGCAGCAACTGCTGCAATTTAGTTTTTTTTTTCCTTACGAAATTAATTTAACATGAACTCGCAACTAATTTGGAAAGCGCAGTTGATTTGTGTGCTGCATAAAAATTCATTAAAGAAATGTGCGCCGTAAATGTTTATATACATTTTTTTTTGCTGGTATCCCATATTTTTTTCGTATCTCTTTTTCTTGGTGTTTTACATTTTTTTTGGCCAATTTCTTTATGGCTTCATATGGCTGGCAGACAGCTGCAAGTTGGCGGCGCTTTAATAGCCCCAACTTGACTTTTTTTCTCTTCTGGCCTCTGTTTTTTGGCCAAAACAAGTTTTTGAAACTGGTTCTCACTGCTGAAGACGTTTTTTTTTACACATTTTTTGTGGCCAACAAGAATTTATTTCTAACTTAAGCAAATGCGACTTTATCGGCAAAAGTCTGGATACGAAAAAAAAAAAATTCGTACATAAATATGTCGAATTGCGCGACTATCAGTTATCCTGTAAGCTGTTTACGAGGTGTTGGAAGCTGCAAATTTAATGTGTGGAAAGGATTAAGGCGGGTGAAACGAAAATTTATGATGAACTGAATGAATTAAGCTGAAATGGAATATAAATTAATCGTAAACTGATTGTTAAACACGTTTTTGTCAAGTTCGTATGAAGAAATGATCTCCTCTTCGGGTTCGTCTGAAAAACCCTAAGGTATAAGCTTACAAGAGATGCTTAGTTGCTGATAAAAGAAGAAAAAAGCCAGCAGCTTGGACAAGGGCATAGGCCAGCTTTCTGGCCAGATTTTTGTTGAGCTCAATTCATGCGAAAATCTTTTTTCGACTTGTTACTCGGGTGCTTGGTTATTGCGGAAGTGTCTGGGCTGTTTCTCTCTGGAGCTACGTGCTGTTGCCCCACAATGAGCATTTGTTGTGACAAACGCTTCTACTGTTGACTTGAACATTTCCGCTGCGTGGCATCACTTTGATTGAGACGGGCTCTGCTGCCCCGCGCACTTCAGCGAGATGGTGCAACGGGAAAAACCACTTGAAGCGAACAAGCAATGAAAATGCATTTTCAACGCCTCAATCAACAACTTAATTCAATTGATTGCGAAACGTTTATAATCGATGTGTGGGAAATATACAATCAAAGATCATATGCTGGATAGAGAATAAATACCAAATGCAATTCGAAATACGAAAGTCTTATAAAATAACAGCGGCGTGTCTCTACCTAGAATAAACAAACAAAACTATAACACAAAAACCATAAAATGTGCATAAAAGTTTTAAAGCAGATCATTTGCTTGCTTTGCATTTGTTTTTGTTGTTGTTGTTGTAGTTGCTGTTAGCAGAACTCGCACGTTAAATAGCTGAAAAGCCACGAAGCAGCACATACAGATGCAGTTAGTACAACAGTGGGAGTTGTAGCGGGTGGGGGAGGGTGGTGGCATGAGCGAGAGCAGCTCAGGTTGAAACTGGTGCATGCAAAAGCATTTTGGCAGCAGCATTAACAGTGCGCTAAATAAATATGCACACACATGTGTGTGTGTCTTACGTGCCATGACTAACAGATATTGGAATGTTGCACAAAAAACCAAAGAACAGAACAAATCAAAACAAAAAGTAAACCAATTGCAAAACTTTAAAAGTTTGGCGAAAAACAGCTGCTAGAAAATTGCTTGCAGTTGCAAAAGTTTTTAGCTGCAGTCAAATCAATAATTTTATTTATTTATTTTTAAATGGCAAGAATATTATGAGCTGATTTGTCAAGCTTCATTTAATGAGAATGAAAAAATAAATATTTGTGTTCATATTAATGCATTACTATAAATTGAATTAATGTTAATGCTTAAATAATAATCATACAATTAACAGTTATTATTATTTAATTAAAATTAATATTGTTTCTATTTATGAAAATTATTTGATTATATTTAGACCATAGATTTCATATATATTTTAAATATAAAGTCATTCCACAACCGAATATATTATACATAATAATTATGCCATCTCATAAGTACAATCCTTATGCCTCAAAAGGCATATATTATTAAATATACACACAGCCGAATGTTATCGATAATATACTGCTGAAATCTAGCTATTGAAAGTCGTATGTATTACTCTCGTCTGTTCACCGCATACAACACATAAGATTAGATGGCCTAAAGCTCTAAAATCCCAGCACAGATTATAAACTCTATGCGACTTTCAGATTGCTATCAAAAGCGATTGTTAGTTAAGCTACTGAATACATATATATTTAGATACTACAATTAAGTTCAGTAATCGGCTCATGTCTCACGAAAATTTATTGCTTATAAAAGCTAGTAGTAAAGCGAAAATGTGAGAATAAAAAATTGAAGCTAAAATACGCAGATAGAGGAGATACGTATACGTATATGTATATGTTTTGCTCTCTGAAATTTCAAAGCAGTTTATCCCGTAATCTGATGCAAAAGGTTAAAAAAAATTTGCATAATCAATTTCTCAGACGGCTTGCGTTGTTTGTTAATTTTATTAGATTGTTTTGGTTTTTTTTATTAATATGTTTTTTTGTTTTGTTTCTCTCTCTCTTTCTCGCTTTTTTTTGTGATAAATGTGATCGACGCATTATCATATTTGTATTTAATGAGTGCCAACAGCTGGCTGGCCTAATGGAACTGGCCAACATAAATAACTCAAAGTAGCATCAGTGTCGCTCTCTTTTGGCCAGTCTGCCGGGTTGCCCATAAGCTGATTTACTTGGCCAACAACTTGTTGTGGCAACATTTCAATTTAGCCAACAGATCGCTGTTGACGGCTGCAACTGTTGCTGCTGTGTATATTGCTGGCGGTAATTGCGCCTGCTGCTGCTGCTGTTGCTGCTGCTAGCTAATCGCGCGATCTTGACTTGTATCTTATAAATACCCCACAATTTATGTTTGCTTAAGATTTAACCGTTAAATGCGCGTGCCTCTTACTTAATTAAAGGCCACAAAATCGCGCCGCTTGGCCGCAATTTACACGCCCCTCAGCAACAACTTGCTCAATAAATACACTGAACGAAAATGAAGCTACAAAGGAAATTGCTGCTCGAACCATGCCGAAATGCAAACTGAAAAACAAGAACTTGCCTAAAGATTAACCAAACTCTAAAGTCTTAGGATCGTATAAAATAAATGTAGAAAAAAATATAGATTTATTACATGTTATCAAAGAACATTTATATTTTATTTATCTAAATTTGATAAAACCATGAATTTTGTAGCTTTTGTTTGTGCCGAAAAAAGGCTTAAAATTAATAAATATTTATTTTAAAAGCCCCTAATATTTACTATAAATATAATACTGAACTCTTTGTTTAAAAATATCTAAGTATTTTATTTTTTGCTTGACGCGAAAGCTAATTAAAAATTCCATTAAATTCCATTGCAGTTCTACCTTAATTAATTCACTAAATTTTCTGTTTCTCTCGGTGTAAGGAGCTAAGAATCGAGCAGCGCAATCACCGAATCGCTATAAAAATTCAATTCTGTAAACAAACTCGCGCCGCTTTGACATTGAACGTCGGAATTTGCTGCTCACATTTCCTCTCATAAATTTTTTTGGCCACTTGTGTAATATACATACATATATACATATACTCCTATATATATATATATATATATATGTATATATTCATTTATTCTTTTTGCTATACATGCTATATAGTCCATAAATTAATTTGTTTGGCTCCGCTGACTGTTAAGAATTTTCAGTATTACGAAAACGATTGCAAGCTTTGGAGAAATCTTACTCCAAATGTAATAATTTGCCATGATATCATCAGCGACTTGCTCATTGCTTAACTATTGTTTTTATTGTTGTTTGCTGCTATTGGCAATCAGCTACTTTATTGTTTGATATAGTTGAATGCAAAGTGGAAGGTTTTTTTTTGTGCTTTACACACATAGAATCCATTTGTATGCAAACGTTTTAATGAGTTTTGGAACTGGTTTTGCAAGTGGGGAGGTGTTTGCAGCTGAAAGCACCTTCCCAGAGTACAATTGATGCTGGTATGACTAACTGCTATACTATACAATTACCTGCACTATAAACGTCTCACAATGTACCCTAGAGAAACACATAAAAATCACTCGAATGTGCCGAAGCCAACGAACTTGTAAAAGTATTTTTCCCTTCTTTCTGGTGTACGAATAGCTCTTGAATTTATCTGTAACCTCTTGAAACCTTCAGGGTTCTTAATATGCGCGAGGCATTCTGGGTCTACAACAAGTGGCACATTAAGCAAACGCCGTGGTTATTATTATAATTCATTTGTTGGTATTCCAATGAAGTGAAAAGTAACTTTGACATTTGCATAACACTGAAGAGCTGTTGAATCACGGGCCGTAACAATTATCGATGACTCACGCACAAAAGACAGCTTAAATATACTACTATAGAAAATCAAAATAGTCTTTTCCATCAGCCGGTGTTTTGCCAAATAGAGTGTGATCTATCAAATGGCCATAAGCTGAATTAAGCTGTTTTTCTTTGTAATTCGCAACTGCTTTTAGTAGGTGCTCGAGCTGTTGCCAACAGAACTTTTTGTGAGCTGTCTTTGTCGGTGTATAAAATGTGCCGAATATTTCATTTAGTGACTTATTTATGAGCTGCGTTTACACAATTTATGTTCGGGGCGGCTCGCTATCAAGAGTTTCGGGCGATGACGCGAGAATTGAACTCCGGTTCAAGTTCACACAAATGTGGAAGGTAATTAAAATATTAATATGTTACGCAATCCCGCTGGCTCGATTGACAATTTAACCGAGTGCCAATGGGCAGCATTGCGCAAGATATTTGTTGTCTAAACCTAATAGTGTTTATTTCTTTTATTTATTTATCTCTTATATATATTTCTTAAATGAAAAATTGATATTCATGTAATGCGTTTTTGATTGAGCATTTTGAGCACGTTTACAAATATTTCGGGCGCCGCGTGAGCTGCCCAAAATGAAACAACAACATTTTGTTGATTTTTTTTTATTTATGAATGAATAGCGCTAAATTGCTCAATTGCCAATAACAACAACAACAACAACAACAATAGCAATAAAGTAAACAACAATTATAAGCTTTTCGCAATATTTGCAAATGATTTTTTGACATCGTCAGCAAAGCCAATGCAACATTGGCCGCTTGACCCCAAAAATATAAAAATTATAACAATAACAACAACAACGAAAGCAAAGGAAAACGTTTTTTTTTTTTTTCAATTGATTTTGATTATTTTCTCAACTTGTTGAACTCAATTAATTAACTGAAGATTATTTGTCGTGGGTGTCATCCAATTGGCAGCGGCTCGTTCGGGGGCCAAAAGGTTTCAATTGGCGGCATTTTGCGATTTTACTTTTATAGTTTTAGACATTTAACTAATGTTTTCTTTACTCTCTGCTCTCTGCTCTTTCCAGGTAAAACCAAACGATATTTGATGCACCGCTATATAAACATCGAAGCATGAACGCTGCTGAATATATGTATATATACATATATAGATTTTATTTGCGAGCCAAGTGCCAAAAGCATATTCAAATGAAGTTGGCCAAAGCCAAAAAACCGCGACCAAAACATGTGTCAGACATGTCAATGCGGTGCTTAAAGCCAAGTGCCCATAAAAAGGGGGAGCGAGAGAGAGAGAGAGAGCGTGAGCGAGCGAGCGAAAGGGGTAAGAAAAGTCGCTGCTCATTTTTATGCGCATTTGCAGTTGGCAATATTTGCTGGTTGAATTTTCGCCGGAATTGCATTACCAAATGCAATGCACAATAAACAACCCAGCTGCAGGTGAAAGACCTCGACTGGAAGATGCCCTGCAACAAGAAGAGGTTAATTGTTTGCTTAAATGTGGTTCACTATAGCAAAAGTGAAATGGAGTTGAATAAATGAAAGCATGAATGAAGTAGATAAATTTGGAGAAAAATTATAAATATATATATAAGGAAAGGCCAGCTTGAAAACTAGATACTTAAATATAAATATTTCAATTTAGTTCTCGCCTATAGTCACAGATGACTAGAATTAAACAATGACTAAGCCATTGCAGAGAGAAACTTAGTCATAGCTTAATGTGTGCTTTGCGTCTGAAAACGTATAAAAATTAAATTAAATTTTTAATTTCGCAAAGCCCACATCAAAATGAATGTGAATGTGGTCTGATTGAAAGTTTATGCTTAACTGTTACCTATTAGTAGCTTCAACTATTTTCTACTGCAATTTACCATGACAATATCAACAAATTATGAATTTAATAAGCCTCTTTCTATAGACTTCTGTGACTTAGTTGCCACTAAATGTTTTCTAAATCTTCAACAGCCTCTACTTTATATTCTGTATTCACCATCACTTCAGGAACTCTCTGCTTTTACAGGGTATTCATAAGGCCGTCCATTGTTAGCCTTTATGCCTCTGCCAGCTGTTGGCTGCCGGCGAGCTGGCTAGCTGCCTTGTGCTTGGTTTGTGTGTTGACATAGCTCAGCGCAGGTTTCCTGAACCGTCAGCTTATCAACAACGGCCCACGAATTGCCTCGACCGGAAATTTCATAATTTCGCTCGCTTTTCGTTATGAAAATTAAAATGTTGCATTTATGAAAATGTATTATTATGTCTTATTTCTTACATTCGTTTTCTTCACAAAAATGTGACTGACGGACACTTGACGTGGCGCCCACCCGCTCCCGGCTGAAATGATTTGGACAGCAACAATTGTCGCCGCCCCCAAACAAAAACTATGTAATCCCCTCCAGCCCTTCTCTCTCTCCCTCTCTCTCCCACTCTCCCTGGTAACATTGTTGATTTAAGCGACTTTTTCGTTTGCCGGAACATTGAGCACGGAAAGCAACTCGCAGCAGAATTAATGAAGGTGAAAAATCAGCCAATTTTCAAACTGAAAATTGAATTCGTTTTTGTTGGTCTCTTGGTTCTTTTTTGGGTCGCTGCTTCAGCGGTGAGTGGATATGCGCTGTCTGGTCAGTGGACCGAACGATCGCAATTATTGCTACAATTCGCGGCCATTTCCGCTCGGCTGCTGTTGCTGCGCATGCGCTTTGTGCCAAGGCAAGACTTGGGGGGCGTGCAGGGCGTGCGGGCAGGTGCATCAGAATCGACATGCGTGGCGCACAGTGGTGCCAAAGTGAGTGTTGGAATTTACTTGCAGCTGTGTGAATCTAATTGGTTCCTAATTCTTACTGGTTGCTGAAAGCTTTTTGAGAGCTGATCTGTAGTTCTTTTGGAGTTAGCTGGGTCTTTTAAATTGTATTCTTTATGCAGATGATATAGTGTGAAAAGTTTGCAATAATTGCAATAACTTTTAATTTATATATACTTACAGGTTTTTTTCTTTAAAGCTAAAGACAGAAACGAAAATGTTATCGAATTCTAATAATAGTTTCTTTGTTGTTTCTGTTAAAATTTTTTCTGTAAACATATCTAGAATCGACAACTGAGCTTTTTAGCTCGGATGTCGTATGGGATATCTTTAAGGGAATTTATAGATCAGATCCAAATTGTAATCTATATATCTATTTAATTCATATTTTATTAATTATTTCATTGCATATTCAACCAGTTTTATGCCACCGTCTTTCAGTATACCAAACTAAGAATGATTAACATTTATTTGTAATCATACTCATACTCACACTCACACTCACACTCAGTTTGGTGCTCATATTCGTACTCTATATTGAAGCTCTTAACGTCTCTGAGCTGCCGCCCGTTCACTTTTGGAGGCCTGGTTGTTGTTGTTGTTGTTGCTCTCACAATTTTGTACACACAAAATTTGTATGGGACTCGTTCTTTATAAACAATTTGGTTGTTGCTGTTGTTGTTGTCGATGTTGTTGTATACAGTTGAAATGCTTGTTTGGCTTTTGGGATAATTAAAATCGGTGTCCAAAGTGCAATTGCAGTGGGTTTAATTTACATATGTTCAAGCCATTTGCCAGGCAAGTGTGTGTAGTGCAGTGCAGTGCAGTGTAGTGTAGTGTAGTGTAGAGTGCTGTGCATTGTGTGGGTGTTTCAATTTCCAGTCTGGCACTGACTTACAGCCATTGCAGAGCAGCCACGCCCCAAATATAAAAAGCTAAGCTCTGTTGACCTACTGCAATACGGTAACAAATTGACTGCAGCATGTGGCAAGCTCTAAATGTGTGTGCCACATGCGGAACATGTGGCACATGTGGCACATGCTGACACCTTTCGCTTAGATAATTCGCTACGCATTTACCGCATCATTAATTAGTTCAGTTACATTAGGCTAGAAAGTTTTATAATGGAATTTTTCAGCTTGTCTTCTTGATTAATTTTTTGTGAAAGTCGCGCTGCGATTTGGTTAGGGTTTAGGCCTGATTCATTTTTCAAGTTGTGTGAAAAGCACTTGTTAGCATCAATACAGCAACAAAAACTTACATTACCTTGAGCTCAAACTGCCAAAACAAAGCGAAACAAAACACAATATATATATATGTACATGTATGTAGATATATTAAAGTGGAGTTGCATGCAACTTGAAATGTTTTTGTTGCTCAAGTGCCTCATCCCATAGATCTTCATAGATCTTCTCCAGTCTATCTAATGCTGTGCGAGGCATTCCCAAATGCACTTCATGCTGCAAGTTTTAGCTCAAGTGCCACTAGATGTCAGTTGTGGGCTCCACAAAGGCAGCTCCATGTGTGTCGCTCAGTGAGTGTGTGTGTGTGAATGCCTGCGTCTGGTGGGGTCCATAGCCGCGCTGATATGTTGGCCTTCTTCTGCTGCTTGGCTTTGGCCATTAGAAGAAGCTCATGTCTGCAAACGCGTCGACAACAATCAATTGGCTTTAAACACACATTTTATTGGCGTCATCAAATTGCTGTTCCTTGGAAATCCGCGAGGCAACTTTCCAAAGTGCGCGCTTAGAATCAGCTCTAAATGGTCACAGAGCCGGGCTTGCCTTGTCATCATCATCATCATCATCATCATCAACATCATCGGCATCATTATGCTCATTATCATTATCATTGTCGTACACATAATGTTCATCGAGCTGGCAGCCATAAATAAACTGGCTGCATCTTTGGAAAACCTCTCGGCTCAGAGCGCTTGTCTTCTGGTTCAGTGCCCGCATTCTGCTCGACGTTTTGGTACAACAAATCCATACCTAAGCCTCTCCATAGTACTCGATCTACACGGCAAGAAAATGGGGTCTGGCTTATAAACCAATTTCAATTTGAGTTTGACTTTAATAACATTTTGAATTTGATAAATAGTTAAAAGTTTAAGCAAGCTTCAGCTTAGGATTAGCTTCAGTATTAAGTTTTGGATGAATGAACGTAGCATATCAAAAATATTTATAGTTTTATTGTAGTCTAAGAGAACCTACCTTATATAGTTTATGCCTCTAGCTATAAAAGTATTCGAGATGTTGATAAAAAGTATAATGAATTAAAGATAACTCGACGATAAACTCTTATATGTCTCTATAAAATACTCAGTTTAATGCATATGTCCAACAAAAACAATTAAATCTCTCTCATTGCATAAACATATTTTCATTTCAGACATTGAAAAAAAAAATCAAACAAAATCAATTTAGCTGCTTAAAAAACATCTGCTGTGCATGAGAGACTGGTCTTATACTCTATCTCTCTGCTCATAGTGTAGCTCTAAGTGCGCCGAAAAAGCAAAATTAATTGTTCAAACACACCTTTCAAGGAAGCTGCGCTTGTTGCATGTGGCCGGGCTTTGGCTTGGGATTTCTGCTTCACTTTTCTATTGCACGATTTTCTGCCATATTTCTTGTGGCACGATCGCAGTTGGCAGCTTCCTGCAGCACTCCCCATCCAGTTGTCCTCCAATGGACGCCGTCTATGGCGACATTGTGACGTTGCCGTCGTCGTCGTCGTCGTCGTGCTCAACTGCAGCGTACACTCTGTGTGTGTTTGCGCTGTATGGCAGATTATTATCAATTTTCCTTTAGCCATGACAACGAATATTTCTGTTTGACATGTGTGAAAATATTTGTTTTCGGGCTGGCAGCAATGCGGGCACCAAATTAAGTCTTACATATGAGTACATTGAAAAACGTTGGTACACACATAAATCTCGAGCTATGTCTGTGTTACCTAAGCTGAGCTTTTGTTTTGCCATAACTTGGAGCGTTACAAGTCTATAGAGTTAGCTGCTTTTAATTAATTGAAATTCGCCGACAGTTGTGAAAAGCAAGTAAATTACCAAACCAATTTTCATGCATACTTAACATTTTTGCTTACAATTCCCAAGCTGTTCACACACAATGCAGAGGCAAGAGAGTCGGGAGAGACAATTAAATGGCTCGAGTTAAAGCAATAGAAATGTTTTGTAATTATTAAAGAATGTTAATGTTATTTTAAATGAGTTTAGCTCAAGTATTTTTTGGTAGAAGCATATTTAATGCTATAACAACTCTAAGACAAGCTTGAGAAATATTTGAATATTTGAAATTGACTTGTATTTTTGTTTTGCTTAGCTACTTTGGCTAGCGCTTCTAACATTCCTTGCATTCTTGTTTCTTTTTAACAGATTTCTAAATATTTGCGCACATTCTTGTCTGTGGTTGGTTCATTGGTTTTTGCCTTTTGGCATTTTCTCTGTTTTGCAACTGCAACTGCAACTGTTTGATTTGCAAATTGCAACTTGGCACATCTCGGCGAGCCGTTGCGTCTTGTTGCATGAAGTGGTCTCAGCTATTTATGCTGGCTCATGGCGAGAGCAGAGTATATTGGAGCTGGAATCCAAGAGATGATATAGATAAGCTCAAGATGGTATGCAAATAATATATAAAAATGGCAATATATCTTACTGCTTGTGGCAGGTGGGTTCTTATGCTGCTAGGAAGACCATCCATTATACAAGGATTCAAAACGATATTTTGCACAGTTTTCCTAGCAGCAATCTTCAGTTAAGCAGGCGCAACACAGTTGAGCTCTACTAGAGATAGATATAACTGTAATAGTTCTCTAAAGTTCATCTGCTCTACAGCTCTTAGAGCTTGGTCAAGTATTATGAAGTCGGCTAAGCTCGACTTCAGCCTTTTGCATTTGGTGTCAACTCAGATGCAGCTGCTGGAGGAACCGGAGAACTCTTTGACAGTTGCTGGTTCGAGTGCTGCCAACTGGGCATAATTATGCATACACACTCACACTCCACACACACACACTCACACACAGACAGTTTTGAGCAGAGAGTGAGTGAGAGAGCGAGGCGGACAGGGAGTTGGCGGGGGCCGCAATGGAATTCGGTCAAGTACTTGCCACTCGCTGTTGCATGCAGCACAACTGGCTGTCAACTGGCTTCGCTTTGCTTTTTGTTTGATTTGATTTGTGTGACATGTGGAAGCTGTTGCTCGACGCATTACATTGACACTTTATCAAGCCTGCCCCAGTAGCCCACGTCTCCTGCCCCCCCTCTTCCCCCCCTTCCAGAGCTTCTCATATATGCATATGCATATAAGATGTTGGTGTTGCATTCCACGACACTTAAGTGGCACACGCAACTTTCTACGCATTTGTTACAGTTTGTCGGGCCCACACGCTTATCATTTGCCCAAACGAAAAATAAAATATAAAAGTAAAAACAAAACCAAAAAAAAAAAAATGTTTAATTATTTGCGCCTGTCAGCCAAGGAGAGAAAAAACGGCGCACGTAAAGCATTTTTAAATGAGTCGATCCCCAAAAAGAAAGTCCAAAAGCCAATTGGTAGCTCGTGATAACACGTCTGGGCCATGTCTTGGCCACGTCTTGGCCACGTCTTGGCCCATGTCTCCACTTGGCACCCATCCAAATGACTTGGCTCATCTGCGGCCCGTTCCGTTTCCATTCGCTGGACGCGCTTTTCAAAAGAAGCTGCTGACGGCAGCTGCTGCTTGTTGTAGTTATTGTTATGGTTGTTGTTGTTGCTATTGTGGTGGTTGTTGTTGTTGTTGTTATTGTTTGCTTGTCGCAGCTACCGTTTTTGTCTAGCCTCTTGACATACACTCACAAAGGCAGCTACTTTCAATTACAGTGACGCCAAGCTTATGCTTGGTTAAGGCAGCTATGAAGGGAGTTGGGCTAAGAGATACCCTGTAGTTGGCATGATAAAGAAAAAAGATAAAGGAATGACTCATGGCATAGAAATCTTGAAAGAACTCGACTTTTATAGGGTATACAAAATTCTAGCTCTCCTCTCCGATTGTTACTTCATCTACAGCCATTTATAGCTAAACCAAGACGTATGTGTATATATCTTAAATCCCTATAAATAATGTAGTTAAGTACCAAAACAAACTTCAACTTTTTAGCATGAAATTTCACTTTCTGTTCGTATCATTTCTATTTTCTACATTAATGAGCTCAGCCAAAAAGTTTGCCCATTATAAAAAAAGGCCTTTTGCATGGCTCTGGTTGACTGAAACTATTTGGCTAATTGGGCAAGTCGGGTGGGAAACTCATTATCGGCCTGGACTTTCGCCGGGTGTCAGCTGGCATTAGCCATGACGAAGGCCATTAAACGCCTCTGAATAAATTCGAATTCAAATTCAAATTAATTGATAAAACGGAAACCCGTCCAGCCAAATGAAATTATCGCCACGTTTTGCGGCAATCGGTGCAGTTCGGCATTTAGCTAAACAATTTGCAGGCTAAAATGCATTGCAACCGTTTGTGGTAGCCGCTGGAGCGCGGGGCTGGGGCTGGGGCAGGGGCAGGGGCAGGGGCAGGAGCTGGGGGCAGTGGCTGTGTTTGCGCATGCGTCGCTGCCTGCCACATTGCGCAAGTGCAGCCAGTGGGCTAGCCGGACAGGCAGACAGACGGCCGGACCGGTCCGGTCCAGTCTGGTCTGGCTTGGAGCGCGTGTGCAAATGCTGCGCAGATTTTGTCGCATTTTATTTGTATTTGTTTTTCTTTTTATAGCTTTTTTTTTTTGCCAGGTATTTGTTTTCATTACCTGCCCCATGCCCGCCCTCTCTCTCTCTCTCTCGCCTAGCTGCAATGACTTCATTTGATGTAACCGCCAAGGCATTTGAACTTTTGGCTTTTCTTCTCGCTGCCCGCGCACCCACTCGCTGCCGCTGCGTTTTATTTGGGGTCTGGCATGTTTTTGTAAATGGTACGACATTTCGTCATGGTAATCAGTATAAAGTCAAGTCGCAGTTGCCTAATTGGCTTAGACGGCTTTTGTTGGCTGCAGTGGGCTAAGCAGCAGCTCAAAGCTATTACGAAATTATATGCATACGAGCGAGGCTTAAAGATTCCACCAACTGATTAATGTCAAATGTTTCAAATTGGCTATAAAACAAGCTGCATACGAGTAATACGATGTGACATATGGTGCCTCAATAAATTAGCTAGAGAGAGGAGTAACAATAACAATGGTAATGATAATAATGATAATGATAATAATGTTAATAACAATGGCAATACAATAAAAATCTTTGGCAATAGAATGTAATTAAAGGCGTTAATTGTATATACATATTACTGAAGAGCATTTAGTACCATTGCTAGTATAAGTTAGTATTAGTTAGAGCTCACAAGACCTTGGCCAAAAAACCAACAAAAATGTATTCAATTGAATACATTTGAATTATTTAAAGCTTGCCTTTCAAAGGAATGAAACGATTTCTCATTAATTGCAAGAATGTCTGATATTATATACAAATATTTGCGCCAAATCGCATTAGCTTAACTTAATGGGCAATATTAATCTCTTAGATGTAAGCAGTTTAAGTAGATTACAATCGTAGGCCTTGGCTGCAATTCTTTGGCCTGCTGTGCATGGCTGTAAAAATTAAACAATTTTCGCGGCTCTCGAATGTGGCGATAATTAAATAAATGATGTAAACACCAGTCAAGTGAATAACTATGGGCGCTTCAAATATATATGCCGTGAACGAATATGGTATACTCTAGTCCTAATAATAGCGTATAATCTATAGCCTATGGAACCACTCTAGTTTTCAATTCTTCAATAATTGATTCCAATTGTCATTCTATGAATTATTTTTTATGAATTTAGTGAGCCCACTCTGAAAGAGTATTTACATGTGCATACTGCATGCAGATTTTGAGCTCTGTGAGTGCTGTCATTTCTGATGTATGTTTTGATTATAGTTTAGATATCGACAGCTTCGGCTGATTGAATAATTCTGTAATTGCAATCGAGTCAATGCCAAAGTCGTTGTCAATATCGTCGTTTTGCCTTCTTTGCATCGACTTATCTATTTGTATAGCGTCCGATATCTTGTATTATTATTAGTATTATTATTATTATGCATACGTGCGCGGGCTATCTACAAATTATGCAAATGCCAGTGGGCCGACGACAGCGACGACAAAGACGGCGACGTCACGCGTTTACTAAGTCAATTGGCAATTGTCAATTGTGACAATGTTTAAACAATTTCCCCAGCGCAATTTTCAATTTATTTACTTTGGGTTCGCCCTCTCCCTGCTCCCTGCTCCCTGGCTAGCCGGCTGGCTTGGGCTGGGGCGGCTGTGTGTGTGGGCCCCCAGTGTAACGACCACAGGGAACTGCGTGTACATGAAACAATTAAACTCAACATGCATTAATGTCAAGTTATTCGCGCTCTGCCCGGCAATTAGAGGCCAACTTGCAACTTGCAACGGGCAACGGGCAAAGCATGCGCACTCAGCAGTAAATATAAAAGGCAGTCAAGTAAGGTAGACTGACTGTGAGCTACCCTATAAAGAGTTTCACCAACTAAAATGCGTTGAAAGTCTAATATATATTAAGAAAAAAAAAAGAAAAAGAGCTGAAACTCTTCTATTTCAACTAACTTATCAAAGGGAAATCGAAATACTCTTGCACTGTTCACTCACTCTAGCTGCATGAATCCAATATTGCCCATTTGCATCGATTACAGGGCATCAAAACAACGAACAACAAGCCACAGCTGACAGCTGCAGTTGTAAATTTGATTTTTATGGCCAGAGTTAACGGGCTGGCAATTGGCAACAGCGCATTTCGTTGCCAACCAGCCAAACAAGTTGGCTCTCTGAATGAGTTTCTGATATCTGTCACCACTAAATCCAATTGCAACTGCAACTGCAACTGCCACAGCCACAGCAACAACCACAGCTTGACTCGCTCCATTTCAGCGGTTTTGAGGTGTTAATTTAGGCGAAAATCCAAGTATTGTGCATGCGCATGATCATGACATCTGCTGATGCGGATGCAGAAATGTGTAGACACATGCTCATGATAATGATAATGATAGTATCATGATCATGACAATGGGAATTCCAATGATAATGAACATTACAATTATGATCATGTTTGACATGAGTGAATAATACTAATAATGTGAGGGTTACACATAGGTAAAGATTAATATTAATATGAATGATAATAATAATGTCCTTAATAATGATAATGATAATGATGATCATAGCATTGATAATGTTAATTATACAAACAGTGGCAATAATATTGATAAAAAAAATAAATAAAATAAATATAAAATTAAAATAAATATGACAAATAAAAAATAATACTAGCTTATGCATTCATGAAAAAATGAAAAAAAAAAAAATAAATAAAATAAATATAATACTAAAATAAATGTAACAAATAAAATATAATACTCTGTATTCATGAAAAATTGAAAAAAAAAAGGAATTAATAAAGACTATTATAAATCATAATAATAATACCAATTATATCAATAACAATAATAAATGTTAACAAATAAATATAATACTAATATAAATGTAACAAATAAAATATAATACTATCTTATGCACTACTAATGAAAAAATAAAAAAAATAAATAAATAAAATAAATATAATGCTAAAATAAATGTAACAAATAAAATATAATACTATCTTATGCATTCACGAAATAATGAAAAATAAATAAATAAAATAAATATAATACTAAAATAAATGTAACAAATAAAATATAATACTGTATTCATGAAAAATTGAAAAAAAAAAAATTAAATTAATAAAGACTATTATCAATCATAATAATAATACCAATTATATCAATAACAATAATAAATGTTAACAAATCGACTAAACAAAACAGTTACTAATTCACGTTAATCAAATTAAGGCTGTTAATTAAAATTATCTCTCAATACCTCTGCCTATGGCCATAGTTCCCCACAAGCACATATACATGCATACATATACATTTATAATCGTATATGTATATCTGTATAATTAGAGCTCTCTTGCCTGTCGATTTTCTAATAAAAACATGAAACGAATTAACATTTTCGCAGACCTTTTTAAATGGCGTCCAGCTGCATCTGCGACAAGCTCGACAGAGGCAAAACTTCATTTTGTCAGCTGCATTTTAATTACTTTTTTTTCTCCTGCACCCAAAAGAATCGCAAGCAAATAAACACAAAGTGCTGAGCAAATTGAACGAGATGATGTTGGTGCTTTTGTTGCTTTTGTCGTTGTTGTCGTTGTTGTCGTTGTTGTTGTTGTTGTGTCTTGCTGGTCCGGCAAGAAAATCGTGACAATAATGGCAAATCGAACGGATGTTTGAAAATCGACAAAATTTTAAATGAATTTGGCCGCCGTTGGCTCCATCGTCTGAGGCAATCGCAGAATTAAGCAATTTATCATAAAGGGCAACAAAAGTAAAAAGAACTTACCTTATAAATAATGCGGCTGACTAACCAAAAATAATTCATAATAAATTGTCGCTTGACGTGTTGCCCAGTTGATCTTGACTCGCCAAACTTATTGGCAATTAAAAATTGTGCGCTCGGCTACAGAATCTTAGGATGTTGCCCGCACCCCACCCTCGGCGGCCAGCTTCCCTCTCGCTCGTTCCCCCTCTCCGTAACTTACTTCTATCTCCGGTTGTATGAGTTGGATTCTGCAATTTATGGAGGTCACGAACTGAAGCCAAACAGACAAAGGCATCGATGGGTGTGTGTCTTAAAGACGGCAAACAATTTGCTCATGATACAATTTGTTCTCGCTGGCCCCAAAACGGGGGTCAGGCCAAAGCTGAACCTAAAACCTAGATATGATCTTGAGAATGGTTTGCGCGAGCCATGCAAGAGATTGATTAATGTTCATCATATAAATTATATTTGTCGTGGCTATTAATATAAAAAAAAAAAATTTGCTACTCTCTTTAAGGCAGCATTCAGATATGATCTTAACTACTGTTTGACAGCAAAGGAAATAGAAAATTAAAGAATTCGCTTTTTTTTTTAAGAAATGATAAACTGATGAAAGTTAAATATGTTTATATTATTGAAGATATATTTTGATAGTGATTTTTAGGAAATGCTGAATAATTTCTCAATTTTGTGTTTGGTTGATATTGACAAGAGAGAAACTATTAATTTAATCTGTAAATCTGGGTGATTGTTGTTGCTTCATGCAAACATTTCTGGACTTAATTTTAGTGTATCGATTAATTATAATACTTAATTTCTTCAATATGCCTATTCTTCGATATCTTTGTTAAAACCTGGTAACAAAATTCAGATCAATTCTTATCTTAGATATTTGATATTAACATAACTTTAAAATTTAATTTCACCTCTCAATATAAATACTGGAAATATTTTTAATTTTTAATTATTATAATTTAATTTTAAACTGGCTTTAGACAGAACTCAATTCATTATATATTCATTATTATTATACTGTATGAAGCTCAACTTCTTTCAGTATGCACAGAGCATTCGATTCGCTTTTTTCTCTTACCTTTTGTTAACTTCTTTAACATGTGTAATTTAAAGCGTCTTCCTTATCTTCTCGCTGCTCTGCACTCACTTATGATGTAGCCAGCACTTGAGCTGCTTTCTTCTTGGCCACTGTGTACTTAACTGTTAATTCTTGTTGGCCCTTGTCATATATGTCGCTTAAATGCTTATTAAAGTTCTGCTCCCTTATCGCTTCCCTCGGCTCGACGCTGTTCTGTTTGTCCTGTGCCAATTTCGGTTGCCGCCCATTTGAACTTCGAGTTGCTCTTGGCGCTTATTTAGTTGCATGCCGCTCGTTGCATGCGAGTACCGAAGTGCAGTTTGCTTAGGGCGCACTTAAGTACCGTTATTTTAATAAACGCCGCCTGGGCATGCCACACAGCTACCCCCCGCACGACTTCTCCGCCCCGCCCTGCCCTGCACCCTACAATCTTTTGGCTTGTTTTTGTATATTTTTTGGTAAAAGTTTGCATTGCTTTGCTTTCCGGGCGAACTTTCTTCTCGACTCGACTCAAGTCAACTCAATTGCCACGCAGCTGACGGGGCTGATCGGGCACGTAGCAAGTTCAAAGCATTTTGTGGTAAATTATGGAACAGTCCGCCCCACGGCCTGGGGCCTAATAACAAATTTGGCAACGCCCACGCGTTGTTGTTCACTCTTCGTGCCTTCCTGCCTGCCTACGTTTAGTACATAAACTAAACGAACGGTATATTTAATAGATTTTAGCCATTGTTCATTAGAACTTTTGTGCCCAGCATTTGCATGCAAATGTCAATGCTTTCAACTGACATGAAAGGCCACGCCCTGGTTTTGGCTAAGCAGAGCCAGCTGTAGACAGTAGCTGGGCTTTGTTTGGCTCCACATTTGCCGCTGATCTTCGATAACCAATTTTCAATTTCAGTGCGCGACTCTCTCACATGGAACGACCTTGAGCGTGTGGAACCAGTTCAATTATCTTTTTTATAGTGCTAGAGATGGGTGCGTGTCGTGGCGTGACACGTTCGCGATGTAAAAAAAATAGAAAAAAATTTCAATTTGAATATTACAATCAAGATTTGCTTTGATTGACGGATTAAAATCAAATTTTTGTGACTTGAGTTTGGTTTCTTAAATTAATCATTAGACATTCGATCAAGTCTAAGCTTGGCTCATATTAAATATATTTAGAAATAATCCTATATACTAATCGATAATAATAAACTCTAGACTTATTTTGTCTTAGATAAAGTTTAGCTAAATCTTTAAACTAATATACTTAAAAATAAGCCCCATTTACTCTGTTAGCCATGCCAATCGTAATGCACATTCGTGTCCTATTAGATCAATTGCCTCACGCTCACATCCCTAGTTGTTGGGGCATTAGTCATAGTTGCCATTCAAACACGAACTTCCCCCACAGCAAATGGTCTTTTATGTAGTCAGCTTGATGCGTGTTTCATTTGACGCGTCATAAAATTAACGCTTTAAGCGCCGATCTGCGATTTGAGCACGATAAACATTTTACAATATACTAATTACCAGTTAGGCTTTGGTGTTGTTGCAGCTGTCTTTGAGTGAAAGTATATCTGTCAAATAGCTGGGCAACTGTCCGATATTTTGACACGCCTAGCCAATACGAAATTCACATGTTTTGTGGTATTTAATTCCCATGTCTAGAGAGCTTCTACTCAGCTGCTCTGAGTCAGCGATAGAAAGTTTAAATATTGTTTTTAGTTTATTTATGTAATTTTTGTTGTTGCTCATTAACCAAAACTTAGCTAATGCTTGTTATTAGTTAGTTCATATATACCTAAAGAATTGCATAACTCACAGTGTGGGCGTGTCAGATTCTGAATAGGGCGCAGTTTGTTGTTGATTGAGTTATGATAGCGACGAGTGTTGAGAAATGCAAATGAGTGGATAAGCTATCAAGATGATAAATGAATCTTCTACAAATTGAATGATTAGCTAATAGATACCCTCTAATCAGTGTTGTTGTAGCTAGCAGTTGAACACAGAATAAATTAATCTGTGATATCTGAATATAGAATATACTTTATGTGAAACTTAATGGGCAACGATATTTAATTATTATATATATAGAACTTATTCCAACAAGTTGATTATCTATACAGAGTATTTATTGTTGTCAGAAAAACGACGAAAAGAGTTAAGTTTCTATATATGTATATTCAAGTACTCTCATAGGATATGGTATTTGAGTATTTCAAGTAATCCCATAAAAAACTCTACCCTATATGTAGAGTCACAAAGCTTGCGCAATATTTTCCATGGAGGGCACACCTTCAATCCATTTATATTTATTGCGTACAGGGTATAATTACACGCAACACTTAATCGTGCTAGGGCTGCAATGATAATTGTTTCGATCTGTGATTCAATCAGTTGTTAAATTGAATCTCTATTGAGTTACGACGCGCGGTCCGAGGAGCATTTGCTATGCATTTATTCCGCTCAAGTGCGCAATGCCAATGGAATCCTGCTGGCTCAATCGAGATATCATTATTTATATATAGCATACATATATACATATGTATATGTATGTGTGTGTATCACTGTAATCTGGCTGGGCGCTGTAATTTCAGTGCATTTACATGACGAGCAGCGGCAGCAGGAGCTGGGGGTAAGGCAATCTTCCATTTAATAACCAATTATCGTTGATCAACTGCACGCCCAGAACCAGCCCACTGGGTCGTAGCAGGTGGCGGAGCGGAGCCGGCCCGGGACTGCACAATATCAATTACGAGTTACGTTCCGACTGATTATCCGCACAGCTCTTGCCTGGGAATTGGCCATGGCCAAGGCAAACAGACAGTCGGCAAAAGGCAATTGGCAATCGGCAATCCAATTGTTGCTGCTGTCGCTGCTGCTGCTGCTGCTGATGTGGCTGCATTTGCTCGGGGGTTGTGTCTGATTAGCGCTAAAACAAGTTAATGCCATTGATGATGCCCAGCCCGATGCTGAACGACGGACGCCCAGTGCATGGCAATCGGGGCAGACAAGGTGCGTACGTGGTGCAATGACAAACAGTCGGACAACCGGACAGGCGCACAGACAAACCGCCAAGGCTTTGTTGAAGAGAAACGAGAAACCGCAAGTGAACGACTACAACATACTCAGTGGTCGTGTGAGGGTGAATATAAAGTGGGGAAATAACTGAGTTCAGAAGCAGTTGAGATCAGACTAGAAAAGTAAATTCTGTACTCCTATTCAAAGTGAAAAAAAGGCTCAAGTAATACGCGTTTCTATTGATCGAATGCTTCTTAAACTGTAATTGTGGCTCTCAAACCCAAGCTTATTTATTTTACCTTATTCACTCTATAAGTACGACTATAGGGGTCTCTCTCAATGGACCTTGCTCTGGGTATGGTTGAACATACATACATATGTAGAGCAATATATTCTAGATTATTTTTAAAATATTCTCAGCAGATTCGCTTGTTTTCATTTGTAGTACAAGTCCTCGCGTTTAACCCAAATACTCTATGTTCACCTTTTGCACTGGGTATAACAGCCACTTCAGTCCAAGATAAATGGGCCAGCTGCTGATCCGACAACAACAATGGCAGCAAAAATAACAACAGCAACAACAACAACAACAACAACGACAACAACTGAACTGCTTGGGAGTCGCATTGCGTTGTCTCTCGTTGCAGTTGTCAAAAAAAGCTTTTGATGTGCGGCGACAACACTTGGGATGCGCCTCCTCATCGCGTCTCATATTGAACTTTCCCATTGGACGGAGGCCTTCCTAGAATATGTAGCATAGTCTGTGTCTCTCTGTCCGTCCGACTGTTTGTCTGTCAACTGTCTGTGTCTCTGTGTGCACAACACTTCTTATGCTAATGCGTTGATGTTGATGTTGTTGTTGTTGTTGTTGTTGTGGTCGTTGTCGTCGTCGTCTTGGTTTCTTTCATAAACCAAAAGTCAAACAATTTTTGTTGGGTTTACCTTGAATTTGAAAGCCCAAACAAAACAAATAGCCAGTGACAAAGCCCAGTTAAAGTGGAAAATCTTCATGATATGCGTAGTTGACACTGGACAACAAGAACTGCGATTCTAATGGGCAGAATGAAGAGATTGATTAGAATTTTGAAGAGAAAATAGATAATACGGATTTTAGGTTTTAAAAGGTAAAAAGTGTATAATAATAGACAGAGTTATATATTATAAAATATAGATTCAACAGAAGAAAAAAATGGAGAACTTTTGAGAATATCTGTGTAAAATTACACTAGACAGCAATGATTAAAAAATATATAAGATAACAAGGATTTGATTGTATAAAAAAATAAAAATATATATCACTTTGAATGTCTGTCTAATATTACAATAAATAACCAAGATTTTTGATGGTGCAACGTATAAGAGTCAGCCTTACACTAAACAACATACTTACATATCATATGCAGATTCCGTCTATACAATAAATACTTTTGATTAAAAGTCTTTAAGCCCTGATAAATTCTATCGGATATTTGTTCACTAGTGTAATTTGCTGTTCACTGATAATTCAATAGGATGGATGACTTAATTTACAGTCATTAAGGGAATTGACTGTGGGAGACTTCAGCAGACGTTACCCTATGCAAATGAGCAGCAATTATGCCGATTGTGAGCTAGCGCTAATTGAGAGACCTTCAATGGTGACCCAACCCAACTAACCCAATTTCTGGCGCTTTTCTCTTTGCAGGCTGCCCCGTGACGACGAGCTCGCACTGTTTGCGCTGCAACAAGGCGGGCTGCATCAAGTGTCCACTGTACCTGGTGACGGATACGCGCCAATGCGTGGATGAATGCCCCGCCGGCTATCTGGATCAATGGTCGGCCCACACCGAGTTCATGGGTCGCGTCTGTGTGCCCACTGGCTACTCCGGGCCGCTGATGGCAGCGCTGGCCGGTCTGCTGGGCGGCTTCTTGGTCTGCCTCTCGCTGCTGGCCGTGGCCGTGATGCTGGTGCGGCGCAAGCGACGGCGCAAGTCAGTCAAGCAGAAGCTCATCAATGAGAACACAATGGATCGAGCGGATTTCATGCGTCAGCTGAACGAGATGCGACCCAATGCGGAGTACTTTCTGGCCATGCTGAACGACACGCGCCGGCAAATACGCAAACTGTACTTGTCCGGCGAGGTGGCAGCGGCCAACTCGTATCGGCCCATTGTCCGGGACCTGGCCAAGCTGCTGATACTGCTGAACAGGCCCATTGAGCTGATACCCACGCCGCCGCACGACTGGGCGCGGCTGTATGCGTGGTCGGAGCACGCGCTGGAGCGCTATAAGCCGCAAGTGGGTCAGCTGATTGACTTCTTCCAGACCTCCCATGCGGGCGGCGGTGGCTCCGAGGCGCTGTATGCGGCGCCCAAGAAGCCCAGCCACAGCATCTACAGGCAGCAACAGCAGCAGCAGAAGGCGGGGACGCCACCCAGTCAAAAGCTGGGCACGGATCTGCTGCCAGGAGATCGCAGCAGCAGCGCCTCGGCACAGCAGAAGCTGCATCTGTTCGGTTCGCTGATCAGCCTGCACGAGTTCGAAGAGCCGCGCGCCTCGGATCCATTTGGCAGCAGCTTCAATACGCTGAAGAGCGGCAATCTCATCACGGATCTCAATGCCAGCTCGCTCTGGCTGGAGGATGAGTTCTATAAGCTGGGCTTTCGGCCGCAGGACGAGATCACGACTGAGCTCTAGTGTCGGCCGCTGCAGCAGCAGAGGGAAGAGTATTATCCTAGCGCAAAGCTGGCTACGCTACACGCTTCCATGTGCAGCGTAAGTCCAGCCCAGAGCTGAGCACATTCCGCCAGGCCATCAACAAACTGAGACGCACATTTAGCTGCCGATGCTAACTGTTAACGTTTAGTTTAGTTTAATCTAGCTTAACCGTAGTTAGTCTATCATCTAGCCTCTACAGAGCGAACTAGTCATGTAAAATCACAAAAACTCACACATACACACAAACATACAAATGAAAATCGAAGAAATCGCGTGGAAAATGTATTTCTGTTTTTAATTTTATGGATTTTACAAAAATCGCCAACGTATAATCGAACAATAATCGATATAATACCTAAACATATATGATACCTACTATATAGATAGTTACAGTACCTACATATATGATATTTATAGCGATAGCTTATAGAGACGGAGATTATAATGCTTAGTGAATAACTATAATAATATATTATGAACAAAGTGAACAATAAAATCATGTGCCTAAAAATATTTAAATGCATTTCAATTAGCCAGCGCTATGGAGCTTCGTACTTCCACAGGATATCGGGCTCTCGCTTGACACCAGTGTCCGGCTGTCATGTCGCATCGGCATCGGCTTCCTTGTGCGCCGCCTGCAGATGGTGGGCCCATTTGCGCTCGTTAACCAACCGGGACAGCTCGCTGGCATCGTAGCCTATCAGCAGTTTCAGATCACAGTCGAATTTGTAGGCGAAGCGCTTGCCAGATACCTTGGATATCATATCACCATCATAGTAGTACCGCAGCGCTCGAGAAAGCTTCTCGTAATTCATGGCGGGCTTGTTCTTCTTTTCGCCCCACAGACGGGCAACGCGATCCGGATCGCTTAGCTTAAACTCGCCTTCGGTGCCCACCCACTCGATGATGTCCGTGTGCTCGCTGTCAGTGAGGATCTCGAGCAGAAACTGCCAGAGCTGCACTTGGCCATTGTTGCCAGATCCGATGCTGTTATGATGACTGGGACTTTGCGGCGCCGGCGAGCTATCTGAAGCTGTAAGAGGAAATACGATTGACTGAAGGGATTCAGTATATATAGATCAGCTACTCACAGTCATTGCTCTTAACGCTTTGAAAGGATTTACGCATAATACGCTGCTCCAAGCCCACTCCGGGTATGTTGGCACCTGCCGTCGCTTTGGATTGCTTCGGCTTGCGTAGCTCCTCGGCTTGTTTGTGCACCACGGACACGAAATTGCACTCCTTGAGCAGCTGGAGATGCGTCCAAAATACATTGCCCGGATCACGGGGCAGCTTCCGGCTAAACTGCTCGTGCGTCATGGCGCACAGCGCCTGACCCGTGATTCGCCACTCGTCCATGTTGAGGTCACGCAGGTCGAACTCTTTGACCGCCCACTCCAGCCAGTGGGCGACATGCGCAGGCGACCATTCACTAACTGCTTCAGGTATTTTGAGGCGGATTTGCTCGCGTTTGAACTTGCTATCCAGTACCCAGTTGAGCACGGGCTTGGTGACTTCCACATCGGCATCTTTGTCCTCATCCATGACATCCACATCACATATTTCATCGGCTTTATGTTTGCGCTTTTTGCTGACCTTGCTGGGACTGCCGCTGGAAGAGCTCTTGCTGCTGCTGTTGGTGTCTTGGGCACTGAGCTGGGCAGCCTCCTCGATGGCCAGAGTGGCTAGCGCTGCCTCTGTGGGCTTCAGCACATCCGCAATGTTGATCTTTTTGTGCGTAGTCTGGATTTGGACATTGATCTGCACTAGACCCTCGCCCTTGACGCATTGATCGACCAAGTTCTTATGGGGCTCCAGCTGCAATTGACTTTGTTTAGTTGATGTCTCGGCGGTTTTGTAAGAATTCTTACCTCTTGCGCATCTTGTAAGCAGAATGTATAGTATTTTAGCTCAACGCCAATTTTTTGCTCCACAAGCTTTCTGTAAGATGAAACTCAAGTTACTATGTAAAAATTTGTATATATTTGAATAAATGTACTTGAGCGTGCTGAGCGGTTCCCGAATGTCCATGTGCACGATGATAATGTCGTCTGGCTCGTTCTCCACATCATTTGTATCCTCGTATATGTTCGTCTCTTCAAAAATCTCGCTGGGTATCACTTCCTCTGCAATGTTTTAGGGGTAGATTAGCTAGCTGACAACTGTTGCTGCACACAGACTGCACGCAGGCACTATAATGTCAACCTGTGCGGTTGGCCATGACTGGAGCTGCGGCAGCTGTTCATCGCCAGCGATAATTCATGACTTACCCAGGCCGCCTCCACCGCTAAGGCGACTTATTAACTCATCTGACAAGTCGTTGTTGCTGTCCATACTTTATATGTTTATATTTTTATGGAGACTCAGACAAATTGTCTGCAATTTATTTTGAGAGCACCAAAAGTGTGACCAGATAGCTAAAATTATTAAAAGCAGAAACATTTTAAACTCACTCGTGTTCCGGCGCTGTCCACTTGTTGCGCTATAGCAATCAGCTTCTTATAGCTTGCATACAATGGCGGGCCATTTAAATATTTCTCGTTAAGGAACAATAAAAATATTTAAATTTGCAAAACTTTTTTGCAAAACTAATAACAATATAAGCTTTTTCAGCTAATAATAATTATTTCTCTTCTGACACGGTTTGCTTTCTATTTGTGTTCGCAATCATTGAAAAATTTTGCATGCAAAAATTAGAGCAATTAACCACACACATTGACAATCAAGAAAGCTATCAAAATATATTGTGCGAATATCGTTTGATCAACTTAATTGCGGTTGATGTGCGTAGCTAATAAGGAAATTTATGGGCACGGCTGACAGTCAACCCATTTGAAGTGATTCACTAGAAGCCAATACAAGTACTAAAAATCTTAAGCACACAACATTCATTGATAAACCAGCCACTAAATAGTGTTTACTATAAGCATTTAAAGTGGTTGGTGCTCCAGATCCAAAACAATTGGCAATGTTTGTCTTAAAATCAGGAAGTTCTTGGACATAAGACCATTATGCAAGTGGGTCAGCGGCACTCGTTAACTGCAGATAAAATGCCATAGAACCTGTTCGACACACACGATATTGTATATATGTACGTATATATATATCATATAGACCACACTCACTCACCCACACACTGTTGCCAAAGACAAAGGCCGACAATTGTCTTATCAGCTGTTGTCTGCTGCCAGAGGCTGTGGCATAGTGACCGGAGGGAGGAGCCGAAGTTAAACAACTTCAAGTGCAAAGCGCACTTGTTACTACAAACGATTTTTCATGTTTTCTGCCCCAAACACTCCTCGCCTATCCCCTTCGAATGAGTTTCGCACTGTTTTTAGAGTTGCGCACAAATATTATCTCATTGTTAGCTCAGTTGAGTTGGCAAATTTCTAGCTAAATTGTTACTCGTTTTCTGATGAAGATAAAAACATACATATATAGAAACAGTTTCAATAAAAATTACTATTTACTGAAATTAATAGAAAACACATTTGCAAACCCAAATCAAGTTGGTTTTAAGGTGAGCTAATACAATTTAACTTTATAGTTAAAAAACAATTAAAATAAAATAAATGTGAAATTCCTAATGACTGAAATTTGCATAAATTGTTTTTATTCCTATATGACTAATTCGACTAATCTAATTTTCAAAAAAGGGTGGTTCTAAAAATTATGCAACATGTTGTTTCTATTGGGTTTTTTCAATAGACATTCAGACTCTTTGGCACACAGAAGTTGAGTCAGTGTCAAGCCAGATGCAGATTGTGGCTCATCATTAGTCACTATTCAATTAATCTAAATGCTAATTGGCTGCGCGGCTCTATGACATTGCAATGACCTCGAGAATGATGTTAGAGCTGATCGCACTAGAGAGACAACTAGACCAAAGTGTCTAGGTCATGTTTGGCAGCCAGCTGCAGCTGTGGCATCAGTCGAAGGGACACTCTAGCCACCGCCCAAAATATTGATAGCAATAGCGTCCTAAGGCGCCATAACAAGTCGTCTGGGAATCGAAAGCTGGGAACTGAGAACTACTCCTCGCCATAAACCATAAAACTATGCGCAGTCATTGCGGCGCCGGCAGACAACTAGAGCCAAAAACATAGCTCAATGGGCCATGTGGCATTGTGGCAGTGTGGCAAACAAAAACAACCCCTTGGAGGCGTCTCAGGACTATTGCTGGGACGCCACGGCGACAGCAACAGCAGCAACAACAACAACAACAACAGCGACAACGACAGCGACAGCGACATGGACAGCGCATTCAACTCGACTCGACGCGATTCGACTACGTCGCGCATTGCGTCACTAAGAATAGTGGAAATTAAATCAATAGGACAACTCCCACATGGATAAGGCCAGTCCCGAAACTGGAACAGCTAAGGCTTACACTGAAAGAAAATCTCAAAAATTACAAGCTAACTTCCGCAACAGCGACAATTCTGATGTAAATCACATAAATTATATAATAGTAAAAATAATGTTCTGTCAGTGCATCAACTTGAGCTACAGTTTTCTACTTCTCATTTCTCTAAGTGCATCAAATGCCATTGCTATTACTTATGCCTTTTCTACTACTGAAATACTATTTGCATTTTTGGGTATACAAGCTTCCAGCCTTGCCTGGTATTTAGGTCGCCAAAGGGCTAGCAGGTTAGTGCCTCGGACTTACTGCAAGGACACTTGAAAGGCATACGAGGGGTGGGGGCAGAGGGTGGTAAGTGGGACAGCTGCGTTTCGCTGGCGCATAACTCAAATGAATTTCGTGTTTCCGTTTCAGTTATAGTTTCGTATTCAGTTTTTAGCTTTTCCATTTCATAATTTTTACTAATTAATTGGTGGCCATTTTGCATTTTCAATGGGCCTCGCTGGCCACGTCGAGCTTTCTGGGTCGCCCAATAAATAATCCAGTTCGCTTCGCCCTGCTGTTTGCCTTTCGAGCAACACCCGCAGCCTTGTTGGGGGCCAGTGAACTAGGCTGCGGGCCGTGTCCTTTTCTATATTTTATTAGCCACTTTGGTTTAACTCGATAAAAAGAAACTTTCGAATGTCCATAAAGAACTTTTAATTCAGAATGTTGCCTAAATAGAAAGCATTGACATTTCAAATCCAGTCAAGTCACCAATGCCGTAATATCCGAAATAATAAATAAGACTCTCGTTGCGCTTGAGTCATTCTCTAAGTCGTCATCATCCCAACCAAACTGCACAGGAGTCATGCTTGTCATGTCATCAGCGTGATTTGCATATGAAATCAATTTCGTTCAATAGAATTCATAATGAGAGAATTTCTCCTTGACCTGGTCGTATCACTTGCCAAATATTCGATCTTTCAATTCTTCAATTATATCGGTTAGCCTGAACTACGAGACTATTAAATTCCACATATTTCTCTTTCATTATTAGCACAAATATTTAAAATTAAATTAATTAAATTTAAGGTGTTTCCTAAGATTATATATTTTTCTTTTGTTTCTCAGAATCACTTTAAATTGTTTTGCATTAAATTCTAATAAAATAATTAAGTAAATTCAAATCTCCAAATATTGTACTATAAATAAAACAAATTGTGAGCAATTATTGAAGATTTTGTTAAAGTTGAGCTTTTATTATTATTATGACTATTTATTTATTAATATTATTATTATTATTTTTTTTTTTTTTTGTAAAGTGTTTCAGGATATTTTAAAAATATTATTATACGAATATACAATAAATACAAAAATTTAGGATTTTTATAAAATTTATTCATATATAAGCAAAGTATATAATACAAGTATAAAATTTTATTATTATTATTAAATTAATTAAATACAATAATTAATTAATACATCTTTTAACATATAATGAATATTTTTAATTGAACAAACAATAAACAATTTAAAAATAAATATTTACAATGTATTTGTTTAAATACAAATGAATATTATGAATATATATATTTAATTATTTTGTTTAATTTTGCTTGCTCTTGAATGAATGCATTTCATAAATGATAAACGCAATGCAGTGTCTGAGTGACAGAGTGTGTGTGTATGTGTTGGTATGTGCATGCATATGCCTGTGTGCGTGCTTCATTCTCTTATCAATCAGCTGAATCAAGAATCGCACAATGCTTGCTGCTGCTGCCGGCGTTTGCAACGCCGCTGCCGATGCCGACGTCACTGCTGCGCTGCTCGTGTTGACTGCGCTCGCTCTCTCAGCTGTGCTTCGAACAATTCAGTCTGTTGGCGCAACTGAAACGCGTCGGTTGTTCGTGTTGAGTTCGCGCACGTTTCTCGGCTAATCGTTAGCGAGTTCTGAGTGAAAGAAAAGAATTGAGTTTATTTGCTTTTGGCCAAACTAACGTTAGCTTTTGGGCCGCCAACCAAATCGAAGTACGCAGGCAACAATAATTTACGATATCTCTTACTATTATTACTGTTACTATTACTATTTGTTGTTATTGTTATTGTTGTTGGCTGTGTTGGGGCTTGTTATCGCGTTGCGTGTGGACCGTTGAAACAGTGGGCGTTTTGCTATAAGACCCAAGAATTTCAAAAACTAATTCTAAATTTGATTTTTTATTTAGCCAAGTGAGTTTTTCGTGCAGATTGTTGTTAACGTTTGTTGTCGCTGCTGCTGCTGCTGCTGCTGCTGGTGTTTGGCCTTTTGATTTTGGTTCTAAATGTGATTTCATTCATACGCTAAACAGGTAATAACTATAACAATAAATGCCTAAAACTGAAAGCAATTTAAAATGAAAATGAAAACTAAAGTGTGAGAAATTAAATGTTCGCAGCAACAACAACAACAACAGCAACTCGAACAACTCAAACAACAACAAGGGCAGCAGCTACAACAACATTGAAAAAAATGCTGTGTTTCAATCGATTTGCATTGCTTATTTGATTTCGATTTGCTTTTGTTTTTGTTGTTATTGTCTGCGCTCTAATCAAAATCGAAGCGCACGCGGCCATCCACAGTGAGCTCTGGCTAAAGTGTAACTCATCCTCGAGTGTTTGTTGTTGTTTATTTCGTAAATTGTATATTTTGTTTTGCGTGTTTAAGTTTTCGTTGGGGCATTTTTGAATGCTATCAACTTTTTCCATCTTTTTCTTCTCTGGTGTGCTAATCAAGTGGAATTTCTTGCTGCTATCGGCTGGAACGCATTGGGCAATCGCTGCCTTCATATGCATATGGCATTCCATAGTGCTCGAGTGTTTGCCATATTGATTTTCGTGTATGCAGCACCCGGCTAGCAGCAGAAGTCCTTCGCTGGCTGCAGCACGCCGGGTCTCGGGGCAGCTGCTGTGGCAGCCACACCGAAAAAGTCCAAGGACGTTGCGAACGTCGTAGTTGTTGTTGCTATTGTTATTGTTGTTGCTGTTGCTGTTGCTACTGCCGCATGAACTTTCAACCTGGCCGAACAGCTGTTGTAAGTTTTGCAGCTGGCAACATTGCGCCCTTTGCAACATTTCTCGTGCAGCTTTTGTTTTCCATTTCAATGCAGGCACAAGTGCTCTCAGTGCCTATGTGTGCGTGTGCTTGTATGTGTGTGTGTGTGGTGTTACCTGCTGTATGGGTGCGTAGGTGTTCGACACCGGCACCCACTCGCAGTCCCAGCAGCTCTCAGCTCTCGCAGCGCTCTCTCGCGGGACCACTTGTTAGTCTGGCCGGCGCAGCGTGGGCTCTGGCCAATAAATACAGGGCGTATACGTAATTGCACATGCATGCAACAAAGCGGCGCACTGTGCTTACCTCAGCGAGGCACAGCCGCTAAGTGGGTCGCTGTCATTTGTCTCTGCCACAGGCATAGCCACAGTCACAGTCACTGCCGCTGCCGCTGCTACTGTCTCTGCCTCTGCTTCTGCCTGCTGCTCGTTTTAGTATGCATTGATGAACGCTTGAACGCCCGCAAATATGCTACAGTTTATGCATGAGCCTATTGTGAGCCAGTTGCTCAACAACAAAAGGATACAGTTCTAAATAGTCCTTGGCTTGTCTAAGTGAGCCATGGGCTCAAATAGGCAGGAAAACGAGAGACGTGATGACAGCAAAATGAACTTTGTTCTATGCGAGTGTGCGATAGCTACTTGTAGATAAACAGGAATAGGTAATATTCTATATATAAAATAGTTTGACATATACTATCTTTCCACTGACTAGCTCGACTTAGTCAATAAATACCAGACTTTATCAATCAAATTGCTATAGTATGTATAATGAATTATATTTAATTAAGATTTCTGCATTCAATTTGTAAAAATTATCTGATATCTGAAGTACTACAAGCTTTATATGAAATTCATTATACGTTTTATATAATATTTATAGAAAAATAATTTTATATGTTTGTCTACTATGCTCTACACATCCATATACTCTCATATCATATCAAGAATTTCCAGAGTATCTATCTGTTTATGATCTAATTAAAGTGCTCGTTTTTTGTGTATTTTTGTCGATTAATTAATCGAATGCTGCCCAACCATGCGATAATCGACTATTTTTATAATTATTATGCAAGCCTCCTACAAGCCTCTACGCCCCCCTCCTCCCCAACAATGCCACACTTAATTTAACAGTAGAGCGATTCTCTATGAGGGGAGGCCCGGTTGCTTATCAGATTTCAGCACAGGAACCAAAACATTTGCTCGATTGTAATTTGATAGAATTACCGAGATAAGAGCAAACAGCATATGCCAAAAAAATAGGTAACGTCATCCGAAGCATATACTCTACATTTGTAATATGTATATCACACACATATATGTATATACATATGTATATTTATATCATCCATATATGTGAGGCGTGGCATTGTAATGCGTCCGCTCTTATCGCACGATTCTGATTTTCGGGCTCTGAGCTCATCAGCGGCTGCAATTTTCGCACAAGAAAATACAAGGTAAACGCAAATATCATATCGTATTCCCTATTTAAGAACAGTCTCAACCCCTCGTTGAGCGAACGCTTCTCTTTCTCAGGCCAACAGCCCTTGTTGTGCGACCTTTCGGGCATATGGGCTCGAGCCCATATCGATTTCACATTTGGGAATATATGTATATGTATTTGCTTTGCTGGCTTTTATGTTTTGTTTGCGCCTCTGGCGCGTGTTCACAATTTATATTGGTTTAATTGCTCTTTTCGGGCACTTTTATCAATCGTATGTCTTTCGGTTCGTTTATCAATTGTCTGCTTGGCTTGATTACCCTTCATTTGTGAGTCGCTCTTCTCTGCTCTTTCGCTTTGGTAACTGCCTTTTTGGCATTTGCATAATTGCATTCACAATTAGGTACCGCACCATATTATTACCGCATGCCACGCCCCCCTCTTTGGCAACGCTTTGTATTACCTGAATGAATTGCAACATTTTGTGGTTTCCCTTTTTTTTTCTACTTTTGCGGTTTCGCTCTTTTGCCTTTTTTGCTGCAGCGAAAGGGGAAGAAAGTTTCTGTGCCGGCAATGGAGTATCCTTTTACCAGGCCGGTCTGCCTGCCTGCCTGGCACAGACCTGGCATAATTATAATTTTGCCACAAGAGAACTGAAATGCGGGAAGCCATAGCAGGAGCAGACAATGCTTAGGGTATTCAATTATTGAACAGCTATTGAGGATTCTTGGAAAAGGTAATTTGCATCTATTACGCAAAGAAAAGAAAGTTCTAAATGCGGAAGTGAAGCTATTAAAATGCAAAATTATTCTATAGCCATTATCCACAAGTACAATGAACCTTAGCTATTTACAATCTTTTTTCGAAAGAACTGAATTTTTTGAAAATTATAAATCACAGAATATATCAGTGAATTAAATACATTAGACTTAAGAATAGCTTTTGCCTTTGCCTTTCAAGAACATCTCAGTTTTCTTTTGAGTTTCATATTATTTGATAGATCAACATTCATTTAAATCTCTTTTTGTTTTTCACTAATTTTCCTAAGTTATAATTTAAATTATACATTTTTGAGAGATATAAAGACTTTTAACTTTTACATTAGTTAGTAACCAAACTAAAGCTCCCTAAAACTCTAACATAATTTGTAACATACGTCTAGATAAAGAAATATATACGCATATGTATATTTGCATTTAGCTCTACCCATTCTCTTCACTTCAAGAACAAACAACAGAGCCAAGCGCCACTAACTAATTCCATTCCGTATTTGATTGCCTCCCTTTATTTGAGCATATAAATTAGATTGCACAATTCATGCAATTGTTGTGCTCATATTGCGTTCGCCCTCTATTATTTCTATCTGTTTACAGTTGGCCGGTGCCAGAAAAAGAAACAAGCAACAACAACAACCACAACAAATTCCCAACTGTTGCGCACAACACGATTTCTCATGAGTCATTTGATAAGAAATTATGATAATAGGCGAGCGCTCTTTGGCATACGATATACGCCGTATATATATATAGATATGTGTATATTTATATTTCTGCATATCTATGGTGTAGAATGAAACAGAAATAGAAATAGAGAAAGATATAGAAATAGATATAGACGCAGATCTAGCTCAGTCCAAACATTTGAAATTTATATGTGCGTCGAAACTATTTCAAGTGCAATGTACGGCAAACACACATACTCACACACGTACATACGTTGCATGCCCCCCCCCCCTCGGCTCCTCATTTGTTCATAGCACTTTTGCAACATGTGGGGAAATGAGCTTTTTCACCGTGTACGCTGAGGCGTTTGGTGAAATTGTTTTGAAACATTTGACATTCCGTTTGTTTTCACCTATTCATTTTAATTAACTGTAAATGACTACTGATAGAAGACGAGATACCCTGCATAGCTGAGATTGGAGTGCTATAAATTTGTTTGTTATGCTTATTAAAAGCTATAAATATGAGAATATTATATGATAGAGAGGCCTTTGAAGAGGAAGTGAAAGAACATAAACTGAAAATACAAAAATGAATTCGTTTAATTATTATTTTTTTAATATTTGAAGCTAATAATTTAGATTTTTAAATATTTACATAATTTCATATATAATTTGCTGGCACATAACAAAAAAGTTCTATCCATCTTTTATCTACCTCTATATATTTTATATCAGAAATTAATAAAAATATTGCTCAACTGATCTGACTTAATTTATATTCATGGAAACTATGCAGCAGCTTCATAAGCATGACTATATATTATGAAATATATACAATGTATAAAATATATAATAAAGATAGATAGATGCGATTTTCAAGTTGCTTGGCTACCACCTTCAAGGTTAGCCACGTCGTAAAATTGTCGTGTGCGTGTGTGTAAAGGCAACAAAAACAAGAAATAAACACACAATTTTGTTTGTCATTAAAGCAAATATGTGCGACTGTTTGGTCTATAAATTGCTTTCATACTCGTATATAATACAGAGCAGAATGCAAAAATTTACTCAACGTCAGGTGATAAAAACAAAAGCAAATGTACTAGCTAGTATGTGTGTGTGACAGTGTGACAGTGTGTGTGTGTGCGCATCTGTGTGAGAGTTGCATTTGTTTATTTTAGTGAGGCGCGCAATAAATTCAATTAGCCAGCAACACTTTGCGCATCCACCGAAATAGCACCGAAAATAGGTGCCAAATAGAATATATATGTATGTATGTATGTACATATGTATAATAAATATGAACCTGGTGACGAAATCGTGCCAAAATCTGCGTTCATTTAGTTTCAGTTTCGTTTTCAGGTTCAGTTTCATTTTCAGTTTAAGGTTTGGATTAAGATTCGTGTGCCATGTGCTACAGATGACAGATAGCTTGCTGTCAGCTGATAAGACAAGAGGGCAATCCCAAAAGTGCCAACTGGAATATTCATGTTTAATAACGTCCAATTGGACAAACTCAGCGATGCATTTGACAGATGACAAAGCCAAGTGAATGTGGCAAATGCAAATGTGAATGCAGGCCCTAAATGAAGATGAATGAGTGCTGCGCGCGAGAGTTGAGTGTGCAGCTAAATGAGTGCGTGAATCTATATATATACATATACATATATGTATCTGTGTATGTGCATGTGAGTTGCCTGTGCAGGCGTTTCAACTAAATGGTTTTGTAATATATGAATGAAAAAGGTGAATATGTGAGTGTGAATAGGATGTGAGCATCATCCGCAAATAGTTATTGATTGTGAATATGAGTGAACATGTGATTCATATTCATAATCTTTTGACAGATGAACTGTGGGTGGGTGAATAGGAATAGACAATATATGTATGTATGTATGTATGTACAGCTATGTGAATGTGAAATATGAATGAAAAGGTAAATATATCTATAAATATAAATATCAGCTGAAAGCTTTAGCATGTGAATGCAATTTTGAATGTATTTTAGTGAATGCAGAACCGATAAACTTTATCAGAGTGAATATGAATATTTATGAAATGAATGCATGAATGTGCATGCGCTCAGCTCTTGTTCATAGTTCTGCTTTATGCATTTGAAACATGTGAATTTGAATAACCATTCAAATATATGAACAAAAGAATATAAGAATATGTTCAGCTATATGAGCGTGAAATATGTGAATGCGAATATAGGAAAAAAGTAAAGAATACAAATATGTGAATATGAGTCTAAAGCGAGTATGTGAATATGTGAATTTGTATGTTTCACTCAGATTCTTTTTTGACTGTTGGGAAAATAAGAAAATGTGAATATGCAATTATGAGTGTAAATGTAACCTCAGTTGTCAACTGCTGTGGGGACAGCTACATTTGGCCGCTGTTAGCAACCACCTGCCAGAAACTCACACATACTCACACATACTCACTCACACTCACACTCACACTTAGCGTATCTAATTTGACTTGACACACATAACGAAAAAAAAAGAACAGTTTGTGGCTGGGGCTATTGACGCTCTGTAGCTTTTGCCCCGCCGGACACGCCTGTCTAAGCCGATGATGGCTCCCGCGCGCGTTCTGCCACTCTTCAGTTAAGTAAACAACCACCCTTTCCCCCGCCCCCGTTTGCAACGGTCATATCAGCCAACTTCATCAGCCGCTCGGCAGGTCAAAAGGCCAGCGGCACATGACAAACATGCCAGAGCGTTAAATTTTTATGCGTGTTTAACAGAAACAACAACAACAGAGAAATATACAATATGCCGTAAATGACAATTGCAATGGGTGCGAGGGCAGTCGTTGCAGTTGTAGGTGGAGCCGGCAGCTGGTCACGCAATGCAAAAGAAAATGAAATTTCATTTCACTCAAGATTGGGGCGATAATCTTCGCCAGGCCGAGTTCTGCAGCCGCCATACCATATAAGGTATGCGAAATACTAACTTGAAAGTATGACACGCTCCCATACGAGCGGACTCCCATAATGGCATGTGACATCAACCTGCAGCGTTATCTGTTCCGGCTTGGCAATTTATTAGATTGTCCACTTGTTAAGTGTAGACTCTATCATATACATAATCGCATGCAATTATTTACGGGATTAACTTTTATTGTCGAGATTCCGACTGCAGATAAGAGCCGAGAACTGTTAATATGATTTAATATATATATTAGTCATAAATCTATTTCTTAGTATTTTTTGGTAAATGTTTTAAAAACATCTCAATATTTGACTCTGGCAACATGATCATGATCATCATGAGCAGTTGAAAGATCACATGCATTGCGGCATTAGATTGAGAAAGTGAGCGAGAGATTCGACTGCAGCAGGCAAAGGTGAACTTTGTTTTATAGATGTTTCAGCCGTAAGTAGATAAAAGCAAATATTTTAAAAATATTTATAAATAAATAAATAATTTTTACATGTATGAAACTATATATTTGCATACATAAATAATATATTTACATAAAAGAATATAAATTTAAACAAATCAGTATTGTATATCCAAAAGACTTGTAAGGGAATGATATAGGACCTTTTCAGACTTAAGCATTCATATATGCTCATATATATGTACTTATATATTTTCTCTGTCATCTAATAACTGTTACACATAGTTGCCCAACTTATTTAAGCCTCACGCCTAACCATTTGAGATCAGGTATTATGTGTGTGTGTGACATACCCAAACGAGATCAAGAAAGATAGTGCAACTCATGCGCAGACAACAGCTTCAGCTGCAGCTAACCTTGGGCAGCAAATTACGTCAGCTGACCACGAAAAGGCCAGCATAAACAAGAGCGTACCACTGTCCAATTGTCATAAACTGTCAAAAACCATTTTAGGCTCCGTTAATTGACTTGCCTGATTCCACAAAATTTAGACACACGCATCGTTTGGCCAACCTTTGCGATAAAATGCCAATGCGAAGCACATAAGTATAAATGCGTATACATACCTATATACCTATTTGTTATATATATATATACATCTTTATACAATGTTGATATCAAAAACAGTTTTTAATGATTTAGCTCGCCTTTGATATTGCTCATACCAGCAGCATATATTGAAATCAGCTATAAATATACCTAAAACTAACAACTAAAAAACAGGCGAGCGAACTGAAATTAAATTGTTTCGAATGAATTTTCAAAAATATTTCATTAACAAATAAACTGAACGGAAAATGCGAGAAGAAATTACCTTCATAAAACACATTTAACTCGCGCTGAAGGTCGCAGCATTTGGCAATTCTCGAAAATATATGAGAAAGAAAGAAAGCAAAGTTTTCTATGCTTACTCACTTGATGGCAGCTGCTGTAGGTGTTAAATAAAAAATAAATAAATAAGCCGAAAATATATTTCAAGTTAAGTAGTTTTAATTTTAATAATATTTAGGCAAAGCGAAATGGGAATGGCAATGGATGTTTATGCCTTTTGCCTGGCAAATTACTTTGTCGGCATTTTGTTGCAATTTTCATCACGTTTTGTTTAAGGGCTTTAGGGCTTTTTACCCAATAAGGCGCCGCTGCCGGAAGAATATTACTTGTTATACCCCTTCAATTAGTAAAAGTGGGTATATCAGTTGTATATAATAATTGAAGCTAAAGAGGGAAAAAAGAATCTATATATCTACTTTGCAAATGGCTTATCCTTAGCCTCCTCTATGCAACAATTTCAAAAAATTTAATTAAATTAGGTAAACAGCAAATTTCTGAACTCTATTCGCCCTTGAGCGAGTATCATGCAGTCGTCTATGCTCTCTAGACTCTCGTCTTTATTGCTTTATGCCTTTATTATATTCCGTTTATTCTAAGCATTTTTGCCGACAAGAAGTGCGCTGAACTTGGCTCTTGAGTCAGCTATGGATAATTATTTTATGTAGATTTCATGAGCAAGAATTAGGCATACACCACGAGCTACTTGGTCCGACAATATTAGACGCTATAACATTTCGTACTTCAGTACAAGTTGAGCTGTTTTTGGCTGCTATTCACACATTATTATGATTGATGTGTTTTTTTATAGAGCTACCTCAAGCGTTTTTTCGTCTTATTCCAAATGCTGACCCACTTTTTTGCTATTTACTTTCAATAGATTTATGATTTTTGTGCTTTTTTATTTCGGTAGACAACAAGAAGCGAAAATAAACCATGTTGTTTTATCTCTTTGCTGACTATATATAATAGATTAAATTGTCGGTGAACAGTAGCTGACAGCCAACGATGACGTCGTCGTCGTCGATTGACAAAACCAGAAACCAACAGCGACAAAAAGATGAAACAGGCGCTGTTAATTTTGACTGCGATATATACAAAATGTGTGTATATGTATATGTATGTGTATATATGTGTATATAGCTACTGCACACATACTAGCGAGGGTTCTATTGTTTTGTTTGGCCTGCTGAACTGACACTCAATTGGTTTTATGGTTGCGAGCTGGAGCTGACTAATGACCGGCGCTCAAGTTTGCATCGGCGTATACACTATGAATATATGAATATACGCATACGTATACGTAATGTCAGCTGCTGCAGTCAGCGTGAACAGGTCGCGGCACAGTGATAAACTGACTAATTACCAAGTGCCATTAACAAAGATACATTATTAAATGTTTGTCAAGCGGTTTGACCAATAAATAAAATGCATAATTTGCTACTAAACACGAAAATTTGAGTGCGCTGAAAATGCATATTTATGACTTAAGCATGATTTCTTAGCTGCTGGAGGAGTCTCTGAGTGACCTTTGAGAATCGACAGAAGAGTTGTTGAGCGTAAATAATACTTGCCAAGGCACGTTGTCTCAAATCTGAGAAGAGCCAATGATCTGTATTTGGAGGTGTGATATTTCGTCATAACTCTCTTGATCATTTTGCCCTTTATCGAAATTTCATGCTCTCTCAATTCCCATTCTGTAATGTCAATGAATTCAATTTAGGTTTGATTCGATATTTACATACAGCAGTTAGATTCTATTTGGAGAACTCTCAATGGGCCGAGCAGAGGCTACTCTGTAAGACAATCAAAAAAATACTCTCATTCTAATACTCTTGTATATATAAAGTATCAGCTTACCAACTACTTGACTGCTTGAGTGTCATAGCTTAAACCCATATTTCGTATATCTGTCTCACTGTGCCTTGAGAATCCGAGACTTTCTGAATGACTCAAGTCATACAAAGGCGAATGCCAGCCAAACTTTTACTCTTGTTTACTATCTGTTAACAAATGGAATAGTTGTTGTCTGTAAGGTGAGCCTATCTCTATGGTCAAATCTTTCATAAATATTTTAGGCATATTTGTGTTAGGTTGTTGTTGACAATTGAGTAGAATGACGATTACTGTCCAATCCATTGTGTTGGAGTATTTTAGTTTGGATATGGGTAAAGCGATGTCTTCAAGGTTTAGCATTTACCCTAATTGGTACTAGGTGTACTTAAGCTGAAGTCATGCATTCTAACTTCCTTCCACTCATATTGAATTAATCACTTGACTCTTTTTCTAAGCCCAATCTTCAGTTACTTCTTGTTTGTCACTGGGGCAGACAAGTTGGCGTTGGGGCAGCGAAAACCCTTGTCATGGTCGAAGCGACAATGTGACACTCTCAAGGCAGCGGGAATTTAACAACGGAGACAACAATGACAATTACATAATTACAAACTTGTGTTGGCAATTAAAGCGATGCTCAAAGCAAAACAAACAGAGGCGAGTGATAGGGAGAGAGAGAGAGAGTGAGAGAGAGAGAGCGAGAGAGACAGTTGCATATACCCTTTCCTTGATGGCAATTTGTAGCTTTGATTGATGGCACTGGGATTGAATTAGGCAGCCAGGCATGCGCAGCAGACCGTCCTTAGCTTCAAATATTTACACTCATAAATACTGAAAAGAATTAAAAGAATATAAAAAACAGATAATAATTGATCAAATTGATTGAATTGAATGCCCCAGCCCAACGCATAGGGGTTACTTTAAAGCGAAGGCCAGACTCAGATTTTACAGTTCATTATTGATGCATAATGCTGCGCTAATAGTTACAACAAATCAACCAACCGTAGTAATAATAAATAATAACAATTAACATCAATGGGAGCATTAAAGTGGTTAGTGCTAGTAAATTAGAAGGCGTGGCCCGGCCTGCGGGTCACAATGGGGTTCAACGATTGTTAATCAAGTGCCGCCTTAATTATGCGACAGAACTGTCCCATGTAATATCTATGCATGTATTTATCGCCCGCGGGGCAATCCGTCGACTGAGTGACGTCTGCGGTCTGCCGCATCAATTAAAATTCGTTTCGCCTGCCGCCGATCAAATTGAACAACTGCCCAAAAATGAATGAAAGAATTGACAGTATTACGAGCCTCTTATTTGGCATTAGACTAATGGGCGGGGAGTGTGGCCGTCGGCCTTCGGGCTGCTGTCTCTTGGTTCGATGGTCTCTTGCTTCTTTAGCGCCGTCCGCAAGCGAATGTCAAGTATGAATCCATTGATGAGTCGCCTGCTCGCTGTCAACGCCGGTCCGAATCCATTTGATGGGTCTCTTTGACAATTGTTACTCTCTCGAGCTCATCTCTTTTATGTGCTGTAATGCCCGCTCACTAGCTGAAAAAGAGTATATGGGCTGTTACTATAGAATACCATTTTCGCAATCGGATGAAATATATTTTTAAACGGACTATATCAGAATAACTACAACTCTTTAGATGATTATATATGCCATAAATATACATTTCAGTATTTTTAATGTAGACTATAGTATAGATAGAATGAAATAGTATTAGTATTAGTAGTAGTTAAAGATAGCGCTAAATCTTCAATAAAAGCTTCAGATATTTTCTGGAGTTCCATTAAAACATTTATAGCAATTATGAAACCGTAGGCGAGTATGCAGCAGTCGCATATAGCCGACCATCACTCTCACTCTTTTTTCATTACAATATATATCCATGCATAAATTCGGCGCTTTTTGTTAAAGCAATTTCGATTCTTTTTTATGTCTTTCTCTTCGAATCGCGCTTCTGTTTCCGGCTTTCATTTTTCCGGTCAGTTCTCGCGGAACTCTGTGCGCGTGCGGTTCGGTTTGGTTTTAGTTCCACTTGAATGCCAAGCACCGTCAGTCTAGGTATGATCTATGCTGCGAGACATTATCAGAATTCAGTGTGTTTATATCTAGTGTGTGGATTGCAAATTTGACATTGAACTTGCTGCTTGGAAACTGAACTTGAGAAAAGAGAGAAAAACAACCAACGAAAAAAAACAATCCAAAAGTAAAACACAAACAAGCGCAGCGATTTCATTCGCTTATTCGTTTGTTTGCAGCACAAATTAGTTTTCAATTTATGCAGCAAATATTGACCGAGTGACATCAGCAGTTGTTGGCAAATAAGTTGGAAAACGCTTTGCCGCAGTGCCGCAAAATTTATGTACTAATGGTTGAAATAAACAAACAGCAACAACAACATTGAAAGCAATGTTAGCTGGCGTGAAAATTCCAAGAAGTCAAGCAAGCGGTTAAGCCCGAGTCTGATTTTACCTCAAATTGGTCTAATGGCCCATTATGATGGTCCAAAGTTGGTTGGAAATTATTCATATGAATTGCGGGTATCCAATGTTGCTTGGCCTAGATGATGTATACATTAAAATAGATAAATAATGTGGATAGATACATATATCAAAAATAGATAAATTAATGAGTCAGACCATCAATCAGGCAGTCAATCAGCAGGTTGAGCATTTGGTCAATCAAATAGTGGATCACTTGGTCAATCAGCCAGTCAATGAGCAGGTTGGGCATTCTGTCAATCAAATACTGCATCAGTCAACCACTCAATCAACCAGTCAGTCAAACATTTAATCAATTAGTCAATCATCCACTCAGTTAATGAATCAATCAGTCAGTCAATCAATCAACCAATCAACAAGTCAATCAGTAAAGTAGCTAGTCAATCAATTATTCTGTTCACCAGTCAGTCAGTCAGTCAATCAATCATTCACATTTACACGTTCACTCACTCACTCGCTCACTCAGTCAGTCAGCCAATATAAATGGCTTCATTTATTTAGATGAAATGCATTTATCAACTGGTAGATGGAAGTTCGGCTAGTTGGAGCTACATTGACACGAATCTGCCCCACATTGTTGGTCGCTCCAAAGATTTCAGCTATGCATGGGGGCATGCGGCATGCGGCATGCGGCTGCTTGTCTCGCGTCGTTTCTCATTAAAAATGCAGCCGCAAATTTCGCAAAGTCAAACAAATGTCAAGGCGTCTTTTCACCAGGCTTATCCAAAATTAGAACAGGCAATGGGCTACAGCATCTGCAGAAAGATACACAAAAATCACACACACACACACATATACACACACAGACAGCATTTCTGCAGTGACGGCGCCTTGAAATCTGAGAGTTCATCTCGTCGAGACCCGAACCGGCCCGGCCCTGCTCTGCTCTGCTCTGCCTTGCCTTGCCCTGCCCTCTTGATTCGCGGTGAATATGCACATGTTATTCTTTGCTTCCCCATCTGCTGCTTCTTCTTCGTCTTCTTCTGTTGGGGCTACATTCGGGTCAGACTTGGGGTTCAACATTTATCAAAAGCCAATTTGATGTTGCATGTTTATTTATGTGGCACCTCTTCCATTTACTTTGCAGCACCAGGAACAACAGCAAGTATTAGAAAAGCCAAATCGCGCCACATGCAAATTCACAGGAAAAGCCAAACACACACAAACGCACACACTAAGAAGTATTAGCTGTAGAGGAGCAACAGATACAATTGCCAGATAAGTTCTGCTGCACAGTGGGACGAAGCAACGGTAACTGAAAACTGGAAATCACCGACAGAAAGAGACAGAGAGAGAGAGAGAGAGTACACACACGTGAGACGTGCCACATGATGCCACAAATGCTGCCCAATTCGATATCCAAGTGCTGAGCAACAATACTATTATTATCATTATTATTAGTCGTATCTTGGGAGCGCTGTGCCATACATTCTCGTAAGTAGCTCGAGAGCATAAGGAGAACACATTCGAAATACGCGAGGTGTCGAGTGCATCGCCCAGAAGTCAGCTGCAGACACCAGACCGCGAGGCTACCGCCCCAACTGTTGCCCCCTCTTCGTGTGTCCGTATAGGCGTAGGTCGTGGCCAAGGTGTTCAAAGGCAAACGGAGCGGCAGCCGCAACGAGGTGTACACATTCGGCACCATGGAGGGCGGTTACGTGAACGAAGGTGAGTGCCTCGTAAATCTATCGATCTTCCACTATATGCATATATAAGAACACCTATATAGATATTTATTATCCACACTGCATTCGATTGAGGTGCTAAAACCCAAATGCTATTGAAATTTAGCACTTGCCCAACTTGTGCCATATTTTAAACTCAATTATCCGTTAATTTATGGCCTATCGCTGGGCCGAATGCACTTTCTCAATCTGTAATCAAATCGTGTTTATGGGTTCGTTTGCATTTATGAATTCAATTGCTTGAATCTTTACGATGTTATCACATTTTTTGGGTATTTATTTCATATATTTAATGGGATGAATATTTATAAAAATCTTTTTATAGAGACCTCATAATTCTGTAAATTGAATATATTTATTTTATTCATTTATTAACTTTTTGTTTATTGATTTTTTTTTATAAATATTAAACTACAAAAATATAGATAAATACTTAATCACATTAATTTTTTTTTTAAATAATACGATGATGCGACTTGTCTTTGAAATTAGCTAAAAAATGCATAAAAAATATCAAAAATCTCTTGTGAGATTTTTTTTTGTATATAATTAGTATATGCATATTTTAATAGATTATAATCTAGAAAGTGGTGCTGAAATTTTTATAAATAGTTTGAAAAAGACTTTTTCTTCGAAAACTGAATTATTATTTTTAAATATTTCTGCACTTTTTTTTGTTTACTACTTACTCTAAATTCAGAATTTTGAAATAATTTCATGAGTGTTTTCACACTCATAAATAGCCCAAGTTGAGCATTTGTAAAGCCATTCGAAACAATGGCACTTCTTAGTCATACCTGCACTAGGTTTATTTATAGCTCAAGTCATACGGGTATACATATATACATATGTGCACATACATCAGTTAGACCCGCTATCCAGTCGTTTGATTAGTGAATGAACTCTTGCATCATGCACATTTACATATGTACATATACATATATAGACAAATTTACATAAAAGCCATTCTAACTGATTGTAAATTGCAAATTTTGCCATTAGCTCATAAGGCACCTCAGCACACAAAAATATAAAATTCTTTTTGAAAACGATCTGAACAAGAGATGTTTGACTTTGAAATATGCCAAAACTATGAAAATTGCATAGCAGACAAATTGTTCTTCTTTAGTTTTTGCTGTTGCACAGTGACACAAGAAGCGGTTTTTATTTGATTTATATGAGTGCTTTAGCGAATCATTCAAGCTGCCAGCATTAGTCAACCGAATGAGCTTAGCATGCATAAATTATTTCATTTATTTATAATCTCTTGCAATTTTGGCAAACATTTGCTGCTGCCTAGAAATAGAAAATTACGATGCGAGTCTGTTTACCTGAACTGCACTGACTCGGCCAGATCAGGTCTGACATCATAGTTAAATATTATAATCGACTATTTACTATAAACACATGCACGTCCCACATGCGGACCCCGCAGAGGATTCCGATGCCATAATGGGCGTGGAAAGTCCAGGTAAATTGAAACATAGCATTAAGTGCATATCCATTTTTATGTCGCCCAATTATCAGCGTCAATGGGGCGGTTCATTAAACCAAGTGGCATCAATTTGTGGCCGACACTCAATTAACTATACGATATCGCCTTCAGCTACAGCTACAGATTCGGTTGTTGTTGTAGTCAGCTGGTTAACTGGTTTGCTATCGTTCAGTCACACACAAGCCGGTTATTACGCGGCTTCGCCCACTCTGGCTGAACATCTTCTAGGGCTTGAGTAGGGACAAGTTGCCTCCATATGCAAACATATATAAATTATCAGATCAATGCACGGAAAAACCTAAAAATCTATATTAGATTATGACTGTTGTTGACTTTGTAATATGTATATAGAATTCCGCTAGTCAGCTGAAGCCATTAGATCTGTTACTTTTATAATAATTGCATGAGTCAGCTTTTCGCCTTAACTGATCTTAGGAACTGCATTTTCAACAACTTTCAAATCAAAATTTCCAAGGCGCAATCTCAGTTTTCACTTTTCATCAGTAAAGGTGTTTCTATATAACTTCCAGAAATTGTTTGGATTTTGTTGAGCATCGATCCATCATTTTAGCATTTTACTGACTCAACACAATCGTTATTTAAACTCAAATGAAGTACATACATGGATTTTATACAATGCCTATCTTCCTATCTGTAGTCGATGACTCGATCACAACTTTTACTACTTTTTTTAAGTTTTTTACAGTGTATATCTGATAGCACACTTCTGACTCAAGTGATTTCCATACTTACATAATCTGATTATGAATTTGTGGAATCAAAATGGTTAAATATTCTCGGTATACTATATAAATTGCCTTAAACGTAACTAAGTAGTCGCGCCGCTGTGGTTGTTGACAAGTTGTCTTCCATTTAGGGCAAACTGGCGGATGCTGAATAACCTTATGCGTATTTCAATTAATATTCAATTCAGTAAATAAAACTGTCATAAATTTATACGCCAGACAGTTGCATTGAGTAGATTTCCCATCGAACTGTGAACGATTGATGCAATGTCAAATCTCAAGTACTATCACTCACACACACACCCAAGAAAGAGACATTCAAGAAATGCAAATGCAACTGCAGCTTGAGGCACGTCTCGCAAAATGCCATAAAAACCAAAATTGTGAAAAAAAAGACTTGCTTCAACATCCAGTTTCAATTTGGGGCAACTGCTGATGTCATCCGGACTGGCAAAAATATCTTTAGGGATCGTTCCGCATGTATCTCGAACACGCTTCGAGCGAAAAGAGCTGAGATCAGAAGACAATGAAGATGCATCTCGCAGCGAGTTCCACTTTGACTGCCTTTTGAGCGCTCTTCGCTTTAGATACAAATTTGTTTCTTGGAACTCGACGAGCAAACAAAACGCAATAAATAACTTGATCTGGGCTTTTGAAATCAAATCGCAAAAGGGCCATGCGCCTTAAATGAATGTCTTTTCAGGCACTAAAGAGTCTTAATACTCGCTTACAAATTGCCAAAGGGAGATTCGAAGTTGAATATACTGAAGTGGAGATCTGTTGAAGAAATATGATTAGAGATAAAGTATTTTGATAGTTTTGGTTCTTCTTGGTAAGCTAACAATTTAAAGCTCTCATTTCTCTCGAAGCGAGCATTAAACAGTCGCCCAAACTCAGCTGCGATGATGTGGCTTAGTTTTTGGTGCTCTTGAGTCACTTTAGCCTTGAACTTGCCTTTGGACAGTGTCGCCGCCTAAGCCAAATAAATGTTCTTCTTTGATAATGCAAAGACGCAAACCTGTCGATAACCTTGGGTACATCTGTCTGAAATTCCGTAAGAAATAGAAAAGTTTTTATGGCTCATAGCACCCGCATAAACATACGTATATCTGAATTAAAAACAAATAAAATATCGAGCAACAGCTAAATCAACTGAATTTAACAACACATTCAAATCGCAATTAGATAGCACTGCAATACACAGCGATAATTTATCGTGTCAGTTGGTGTTTATTGACACGCCCACCCCTCCACAGCGCAGACTGTAAAAATAAAATGATATATCTATAGAGCTTTCAATGTTGCGCAGGCAGAGTTGGGAAACGTAACTGAAACATGGACATGGTCCACTCAGTTTTACATTGACCCTGCGGTCGCGAGTGCTTTGAACTGTAAACAAAATTTAGATATAGAAATAGATATAGCGACACATGTATATATATATATACGCTTCTATATACACATGTGTATGAGTGTGTGCACATGTGTTTATGTCTGCTGATCTAGGCATATGTAAATTTCGTGGCGTCGCAGCGATGACGACAGCATAAATATGAGAATTAACATAGGGGAAACACCACCACACCCTCTAAACCCTTCGAGTGATGTATTAATGAAAATAATGTATATTTAGTCATAATCGGTCCAACTTAGAATGAAGCTTAAGCTTTGTACAGTGTAGGAATCGAAATGTATACTATTGACTAAATAGAATCAAAATATCATTTAGCTAATATATGTAGATCTATGTAGATAAGCATCAAGCTCTCCAAGTCGAACAGATCAAATGATGAGCAATTTTAAAAGAATTGGGTATGCAGCTTTTGTTAAATTTAATATATTCCTAACACCAACAAACCGAATTCATCTAACATGAATATGCATATAGAATATGTAAAAGAGTATTTCGCTTTCGTTGTTCACAGTTGCTCTTTCGGTTCATATTTAGGCAAAATTTATTAGCAACAACTGTTTGTTGAATTTAATACAGGCAGCTGCTATTTGTTTAGACTTCAACTTGACCTTAGAATATAGTTGTGTGTGCGCGCCTCTATATATACATACATATATACACTTGTAGTATCTGATCCGTTGAGGCGACTGTCTACATAATTGGGCATGATAAGGTATCTGTATTAGCATAATCCACGTGACAAGAAGGCGTCACTTTTCACACCTCTGCCAAATGATTAGCCAGAGTATGCACAGCTTCGCAAACACGAAATAAATGTTTAAGAAAAAACATTTTTCTCTTAAAACAACACTAGAATCAAGAGTTGTTTGACAAGTCTTTCAATCGGACGACAGCTAATGACTCGAGCTGCATTTGTGGGGTGTTCAATTACCTGACACCTCAAATGCAACTGTAATCACAACTTTGATGGAAAGCCGATCAAACGTAATTAGAAGCTGTACAGGAAACGCTTTCCTTAAGTGTTTTTAAAAACAATTTTGACAGCCTTTCAATCACTATTGTGTCTGTGTGCTATTGCATCATTTTCTATTTTTCACCTATTTGCCCACATTCGACAATAGCATTCAATTCTCATCGAAGATCATTTGAATATTTCAGTATTTCACTGTTTTCATTTCCATTTTGCATTCCCAAGCGCCTTTCCAATTCAAGTTCAGCGAGATCGAAGACAACTGTAACCGCTCCGATCGCCAATCGATCGAATGCATTAAGAAAAACAAGTGGGGAATGTTGTAAGCGAGCATAACCAGTTGCGCCATGCTCGTTCGCTGTGACAGTTATTTTCTATTGAGCTTAATTTCAGAAGAATAAACAAGAAAATAATCTAGATTCATTAGATTTATCTTTGGCGTTAATCAAAGAGTAATTTCATTTGATCGACTTTTTGAAAACAGTTAGGTTCAGTCATTGCATTGCATTTTATAAATGGTCAATCAGCAAGCTAATAAACTCTTAAAGCTTTATGGAGATTCATAGAAACACGTGATTTGCATTTAAATTGTTTGCCTAGCCGTCAAAGCGTTTGGCCTCTGGTATTGGCCGTTTTCTCGATATATGTATGTATTTGCATTGGCTCTTTGCCTGACGATTGTGACTTGCTCATGAAAATCATGGGCATGACAACAGATCAGATACATATATACATATGTAAATATGTATATCTATATACATAATGACGTCAGCATTATGAGTTTTCTGCACAATGTGCACAAATTAAAGACAATTTGCAGCGCTTGTGGCAACTCCAATTGCCGCTGACACATTTCGTGCAACGCCCATCGATTTGCTAAATAAACATTGCAATGGAGATAGATGATAGAAACGAATACACATGCAGACACACAAACACACACACACACACACACACACACACACACACACACACACACACACATGTAGATATTTATAGATTTGTATGCAAATTTGTTTAGAGCGCATGCGCAACATTTCGCTGCGAATATTTTTCCGTTTTTGAGGCAATGTTTTCTGATTCTTACTGGTTCTTTAGTTTGCTTCAAATAACACCTATTTTATTGAATTATATAATTATCATATTCTCAAGTCTATTTCAGCTGTGGGGCAAATTTTTTAAATCGCCTTAATCGCTGCGTTTTAAACTCGACTGTCTGTCAAATCTTTTGCATTTTGCATTTTTTTCGCGTAATTTTGCAGCTTTATCTGCAATAATAAAATTAAATAATTTATTTTAATGGCCAGCTATGTTAACGGGGCTAAGTGTTTTTCGCTGTAGATTTCAAGACAAATACTTATATGGCAAAAACGCCCAAGTATGAAAAACAGAAACTGACAGATACCCTGTAATAGCAAAGATGATTTATGGTTTATAGTGGCAGAAGGACAGCAGAGTATATGGAATAGAAAATGCTTTATATTTAAAATCTGATTAAATAATGATGGTGAAAACTAAAAGTGAAATTATTCATCACATATAATACTTCTAGATTTTATTCTCTTTTATGTATTGGAAATTTCATGATACCCTATTCAAATATTGCTTAGGGTACAAAAATGCAGAGATAAACTCTAGGCTTGGGGGCTGTTATGCAAAATTGACCAAAATTGGCCAAGATAATAGTTGAATAGAAAAATAAGAAATACTACATAAAGCCGGGAGCCAGTTCGTGATGCAGTCGGCATCGACATCGGCATCGGCATCGTCATCGGCTTCAGTATTGAGCATGGAAAATCAATTGCCAAAGTGCGGTCAAACGCAAACGCGATGCTATCAGAGTTGGCCCCCATGTCTTGGCTGCCAGCACGTATTCGCAGTGCTTAGATTGCACTCTAATAGATAACCAATTGAGGAGTTGACTGCACCTGAGCTGCATGCAGCCATCGAACGTGTCGAACATTTGTCATAATGCGGAACAAATAGCCGGGACATGATGCATATGCAATGCCTCGATACACTCAAAGATATCAAACGACAAGCGCTAAAAACAGAGTTCAACATTTGGGATCAACGGCAGCCCACGCTGGAATCGTTTAATTGACCTCTCAAGAAATTAAAACTGTTTAGGTTTTGGCAAAAAAGAAGGCAACAATTAATCAATTGCCAGAATGAAAACGAATCTTGTTTTGCGTGGGCTCTCAAGCACTCGGGCAACCCTCGGGCGCAGGTGTGGGGGCATCGAAGGCTTGAAAAACTTCATTCAATTTAAATTGAGTCGAGACACAAAACAGAAAACTCGACTTGCCAACAGATAAATGTTGGCCATAAATCAAGCGTGTCGCCGGCAACGAATGCGTGCGGATCAAAGACCCAGCTAAATCCACGCAACAACACGCACACCCAAGCTAATCCGTATATAAATATATATATATATATATATAAATATGGCTATTTATATATTATTTCCAAGAAAATTACCTACATATATCCCTTACCTATATCAAATAGTTTTGATATAAAGATTATAAACATTTTTTATACGCTGATAAACAAAACCTAAATACTTTTGCATAAAAACAACTGATAGATTTGAGTGAACGACTAAGAGATATTCTGTAACTAGCTGGTGACTGATGACTTTACTAGGTATATGTATAGATGTATTAATTCCTGAATAGTTTCTTTGCTTAAAATGTAATGAACAAGGGATATATAACTTAAATATCATGATATATAATTTACTAGAATATGTGGATATTGATATGCGAACATTTTCTCTTCATAAAAATCAAAATATCCCATTATGATTCAAGTATAGCAACACAGATAACAACAAATTGTACAGTGCGTGACAATGTCAGTGCCAGCTTGTGAAAACGAGAGCACAACTAATTTGGCATCACGCCAACTCAAAACCCGATTATGCCCCGGGTCTATGTGTATGAAAAAAAAAAAATGAAATGCCATAATAACAAAAAGAAAACAAAAATCAAAAATAGCCAAAAATACAACACTCAAAAATATAAGACAATCGAAATGGCAAACGATAGAAAGAAAAGGAAAGGCTAAATAATACCCTATAATTTAAGATTATTGTCAGTGAATATATAATTCAGTAGATTTTTTTGCTGTTTTTAATTGAGTCTTGATCTTAAATAATAATAGAAACAGTTAGTTCTTTTATAAAACCGCTTGAATATAAAGTGAAAAAAAGTCGAAAAATATGTTTTAAATATCGCAATTAGTTATGTAAATAGATAGAGAAAATCAACAATCCACTTATCTAAAATATTCAATATACCCTATGCATCTCAGAGTATACTTCTTTCTAGCTTGTGCCCATCACCCGTCTCATTTGCGATCCTAGCCAATAATTTGTGGCTAATTTGTATAGCGGAACTGTAGACCGTAGGCTGTTTGCTGTAGGTGTAAATACATGCAAGAGTACCTATCAATTCTTGTAGTTTATCAGGCATATAAAAAGCCATCAAATTATCGTGGACCGAGCGACAGTTTAATGCGGCCGAAGGACATGCCTCAAGCCCAACGTAATCACGCGAAATTATAGTTTATGGTCGACATTTAATTTGATTGTATGTATCAAAAACCTACTGGGGCGTCGAGCCATTTACTATTCATGTTGATGGCGTAATGCGGGGCGGGCGCTATCCAAGGTTAGGCAATTGCCATTAATTGCATGGGAGGTGGCTCCCAGAAATGCGATAGATATTCTTAATTTATTTGAAATCTTTAACCAATTGCCAATGGATATTGTTTGGTGGAATAATGAAGCCAAATAAGCCATAAATTGCGAACGCACAACAAAAGGCAATAAAGTGTACGAGCGAATGAATCGAACAATAAATATATTTGTAACCTGTAATTGTAATGCTTGTCGCGTTTACCACAGAAATAATTACCGACTGTGAAGCAGTTAACTAATTGGCAACACTATTCTCAATAGACTGGCACATCCATTCCAAGTGGCAATCGCTTAATTGCAGTTGTGATTTCTTAATGAAAAACTCAAAATCATTTGGATTTGATTCGCAAAGTGCGACAAATTGTCAAAGCACTCGAAATACATATTACAACAACTCAAATCACCAGCTCATCAGAAAGGGATTGCATGTCGAGTCGACAGAAAAAAGCACAATACAATTTGTTAACCTTTTTTGCGTGAAAATTGTTGAATGAAGTGGGGAAACGGGTATGACTGACTGTGTATTACTGTGCTTGATGGAAATACGAAAATCAATAGCAGTTTAAAATGAAAATTCACACATGATTCGATTTTAAAACGTTATTTTAATGCAAGGATTCATAACTGAAAGTCCTTAGATTCAAAAGATCTCTCTCGCTCTCGATCGCTCACTCTCTCTGTATCTCTATAGAAGTAAATCTAAATCTCAATGCCTAAGTAGATTTCATCATCGTCAGTACCCACTCTCTCTCTCTCTCTAACTCTATCTCTATCCCTATCTCTCAGCAGTAGGGTTATCTGAATTACAAACTCATGTCACTAATATACCCCTTTCACTTCTCAGTGTATGCAAAGTATGTTTGTTATAGCTGGTTGTTAGCAACGTTTGGGTAACGTGTCGTTGTTAATTAAAAGTTAGAATTGTTTAAAAGTTATTTGCATGCTGTTCAGTGTATGTAACTGTGGGGTCAGTCATTGCTCTGGGACGCTTTGTTAGGCATCGCTCATACGCCGGGTTGTACCTGGTTTTTTTATATTTTTTTGGTCTATTGGCCACAAGGTTTATTCAACCGGACGGCAGCGACTCGGCTCGACTCACTATTACAGGTAGCAAAAAAATAAAAATAGAAAAAAAATTAGAGACAAAAACTTAATTCCATTTGCTTGCCAAACTTTGTTTTTATTGCCCACTTTTTATGGCTTTTGCGTTTGACATGCAAAAACACACAAATGTTTGTAGGCGAGTTAATTCTCTTTGACGGCGCCTACTGCCGCTTGCCCTGTGTCGAGCTTCGAACCACTAATGGAAATTGGCTTGACTGATAACTGACGAGTGCTTTGTTGCTGTGAACGGCCTTTTCTCTCTCACTGCGAGTGTGAGTGTGAGTGCGAGTACGAGTGCGAGTGTGTTTGCCTTTGAGCTGGCGTCATGCTGTCATTTTCAGCCAGCGAATGAGAATGAGCGCTAATTTAATTTGCAAATTAGCCGACGCTCGACAAGTGTCAAATTCGGTCTACAAAATGCTCATAGATCATCGGCTAGGTACACAATGTGCCGCTTGATGCAATGCATCTGTGTCGATCGCATACAGATGCAAAAGTATCTCACAGATGCAACATATTTTTACAGATGCAAGAGCAGCTTTTGAGCTGCCTACAAATGTGTGGTAAATAATTTAACCATATGTATGTCATAGATGCGAACGTATCTTGAAACTGCACTTGTATCTTGCAGATATAAAAGAATCTTAACTGCTATATGTAAGAGCTAACAGACGTATCTTGCTCAGATAAAAACTTTTTATTAGTTCTGCTCTGGCGTAAATGAAAAAATATTTCCAAGATACACACATTTTCTTTCTCTCACAAATATAAACTTTTACTCAGATACAAAAGTAAGCAGCCTGCTGTGGCGTTGCCAATAACTCGCATCTGCTCAGTTTTAAAAGTCATAGTGCCACGCCTCTCTTTTATACATTCGACATTTATTTCGATTTCATATAATCCCTGCAGACTTTTAGTCGCTCAGCGGGGGGCAATCGACATTAGCAATGCATGCCTGACTGCCACGCCCACTCAGACAGAGCTTCTGCTTTCAACTGCAGCCTCATCAGCCGCTAAGAGCTGTCTCCATGCCTGTTGATAATTCATGGCTGCCCGCCTGAGGCTGACAGCAGTTAAACTTTCAGCCTCGCCAAATTATCTGTGTGCCGAATGCAGCGAGACGAACCGAACGGAGCTGGGTCGTGCATAGCCGCACATTGGTCCACGCCACACGGCTTCACACTTCAAGGTAGCTGAGGGCCAGTGGTGACAAGTCCAAACAGTTCTCAGGGCTTATTTCTGTTTGTGCACCATGTTGTCGCAATCTGTTGTTGCTGAGCTACATAATTATGAGCCATACATGTGTGTTTGTGTATCTGTGTATCTTTGTATCTTAATGTCTCTCTCTGCATCTGCCACGGCTACCGTTGCGCAGCGCAAATAGTGCGACTGGTTTTTGTAGGTTTGTCTGTCCCGGAAATGTGACCGACAGCGAGCTTGATCACATAATCAGCTGCATTGTTTTTCTTTTATTTCTCTGACTTGCTTCACAGTCTTTTCATTATGGTTCATAATTTCCACTAATTATTTATAACTTTAGCCGAGATCTTAGCGTGTTATGCTAATCTCGTGTTTGGCCCATTCGATTATACAATAGTTTTCGAATTTATGGAACCGTCCAGCTACTGCTTCGCTTTCATTTCTCTACTCCAGAAAAGGAAAATTAACAAATTCTGCTGAACTTACAGAAAAAATGGAAAACTAAAAGCGAAACTGAAGAAAACAACAAATAAAATTGTGTCGGCGTATATCAAAGAAAGTGCTCTGGACCCAACGCTGGAAATAAACAATTTCTGAGGCGTTAAAGCAAACCGAAACCGAACCAAGAAGACAAAACATGACCACAATATGAACTACGTGTAGTGTTTTTTCTCTGCTCGCTTGGGACACTTGAAGAGTATATCAGTTTGATGATAGCTTGAAGTTGGAAAAAGCGTGCTGAAAGTTTCTAGTATCGCTGAGTCCAATGAGTTGTTGCCCAAGAGGCAAATTGATTTATCTTCTAACTAGAAATGGAATCCCCAGGATAGTTTGTATACTTCAAAGACTAATGGAAGGCATATCAAATCTATGCCAACTCATTTTTTAATAAACTTTTATACTTTAAAGATGAGAACGTGCATCTTACAGTCGGTTCCACTCGGTTCTGTTTATTTGTTTTTCTTTTTGACTCCATCATTTTTTCGAGTTGAAAGTTTGTTTAGATTTCAAGTTTGATGCGACACAACGAATGAATTGTTTATCGCCCGAGCACATGCAACATTTTATGCATCAGAATGGAGTTGAAAACTATGCATAAATCGACTGACATTTCCGCAGAAATCCCCCTCACTCCTGCCCACAAAAACTCGGTGGCAACCAAGCGACGCACATGCCGCGAATCAATGGCACTTGGAAAGCCCTCGAGCTTGGTAATTGCAATGCTGAACGCTTCATTAGAGGCATGCAGAACAATATGGGCTATAAAACGGGATACCGGGTGGTAATACTGGGTAGTATTGCTTTAGTACAGACAGAGAGAGAGAGAGAGAGAGAGAGAGAGTCACACACACACATACAACCGCCACGCGTTCTGCAAAGTTCAGTCAACTCTTCGCTTGGCTTTTAACTTTTTATTTTCAAATATACGAGCTGAACGATTCAGCTGAACAAATGACAAGAGAGAAAAGAAACGGAATGAAGAACATGAGAAATCGGCAAACATTATTCTGACTAAGAGCTAAATGAGGGTGTTTATAATTCGATCACGATATCTGTAACGAATAGCAGCATATGTATCTCAGAATCTTAATCGAAGCAATATATTACAGAAACAAACAGTTAAGAGTCTGATTTTCAATGTTTACAAAAGATTGTCATGTATTTGTATTGTTTTTATTTCATATTATTCTACTTCTGTTCTTTCACTTGTTGTTTCTCTAAGCGTAGCGTGCCAGACTTATTGGCGTCGTTTGCAAATTGAAAAACAATTTAAATAACAACTGGCTAATTTCTCACTCTCTGCTCGTATAATTGGAAGCGAAGTGTACTTACATTCTGGCTGATATTCGGTTGACCCACATTTCGCTGCTTTTGAGTGGGGCCACTTCCACTTGTCGCCAGTTTTGGGGAATTGCGATGGCAGCTAGCCTTGGCTTTCTTCATATCGCGAATATGCCATGTCACATCCTCAACATCTGTTAACCGCTTGTAATTAATGCGAAAAAAAAAAACTGTCAGCTTTATTTCTGTGCCATACTCTGTGACAGTATATAGGGATCGAGACTTGGATGAATTTCCCAGTCTCAGCAGTAGTTTCAGGTCCCCTGGCTCCCCCTGGACCCTCCCTGGATAATCATCCGGGTGAACGTAACCAAATGCTTTGCGGGCAACTCCGAATTGTTCGATTTTATTATGCGTGTAAACGGAGAAGTTCTGCGACCCATAAAATCAGAACTATATTGCGTTTTTGCATTTTGCGCACATACTCAAGATCGTTTTACAAGCAGCAGACAGAGTAAGAGCGGGTGAGAGAGGGAGAGTTGGAGTTCCAGTTAGAGTGAGATGGCATACAAATTCGATCAAGCGTTAAATTTTGTGCGGTTTATGGCGACGTTTCTATGGGCAAATGAGGCACAGTTCAATAACAGCCCAAGCGGCACATTAAACAAGCAAGGGCTTAACAGATGAGAGTGTTTGACTAGTAAATACCCTGGGCATACATATATTGCCATAAGTGCACTGAATATGATGTAAGTTATTCCCTTTGAGGCTGACGTAACATATTAAAAGAGTAAGTTATATACCTTTAGACAAACCTAGCAATCTATAGTGCAACCGTCGTATACGTTATACCCCTTTCACGAATCTCTAGGAAATACTGGGTATTGTTTTGAATGTGCTCGACTTTGATCTTGAATATACACAAATAGTCAAAAAAAAAAAATACTTTATCAGATCGTCTAACAACCCGCCAGAGACTTTCTGAGAAATTCCATGTGAATGAATGAGACATTTTAAGTGAATTAAAATTTATTTAAATAAATTTTTATTTTTGCTTTGACCGAAATTGTTTGGTATTGCGTCCAGATAAGGCCGCGTATACGCAATCTTATCGGGAGTATTTGCAAAAGTTGGCAGCAGATAAGAAGAAAATATTACTACTTAATCCAAGGCAAAAGCCAAATGACGAACTAGGAAGTCGATAAAAATGAACTAAACACGTTTCTTGCTTTCTCATGGGAATAGAGTCGCATTCTTTTTGGCTGCAACAAATGTTTTGTTGTGAAAGACCCGACTGGGTCTGTGCGTGCGAGGTGCACTACTTTATCGACCTATTAAGCGGAAAGAAACAGTCGTATTTACGTCATTGTCAACTGCACCAGAGAAATGTACCCTAAAATGGTATCTTATCTTATCGCAGGCATCGGAATCACTGAAATGACAGACAATCGCTTTTTCGTTCTGTTTCGTTTTGAACATGTGCTTCCCGTACTGATTCCCATTCCTATTCCCATTCCCAATTCGGCATGCTCAACACCTCATTTAATGATAACCCATATTGGAAAAGAAGAGTTAATTGGGTTTCGGGAAACTGGGTTACTTAAACAATTTCTGTTGCTGGTGCTGGTGTTTACAAGTGTATTTCCTTCTTCCCATCGGGCCATTGGGCAATCGCAGTGCCCAGATTTATGAGTCACAGTCAAAGATGCTAGGCCCTGATATTTGTAGTTCCATTTGCTTGATTAAATTAAACAAAAGTTGAGGCCCATATGCATGTATTTAAATGTATATATATTCTGAAACATCTCAATCCAGCCTATTGCTAATCAGCAAAAGATGAAATTCGCTAAATTCCTGAAAACTATTTTTATTCGTGGCAGATCAACGTATATATGTATGTGTATATTCACACATATTTGTTTATAAATAGGTATAACTCAGCGAGAGTACCTATAAACATTGTGCCCATTGTGAGCTATTTTGTATTTTTTTAGCGATACGATTTAAGTATTTGGCGCCGGCAAATCGAATTCGTTTCGTTCTGCGCTTTGACTATAGGCGTAATTGCAACGATTAGTTGCAGCCGCAGCAACAACAGCAAACACCACATATATTTACGTACATAAAACAGACACACCTCCCCGTGGCAACACGTGCCACTTGAATGCCTCCAACTGCTGCCACAGTCCATCCCACCCGCTCGATTCCCTTTTGCTCAATCGGCAGTGGCGTCAATTTGATTAAATGCATTTTCAATTGTGGCCACTGCGCATTGGCAATCGAATTGCCATCAGTTACGTACACACACACACACACACTTACAACTACACAAACCACATTTTCATTTGCTTTTTCATTGCTTTAACCGTAGTAATTGTTAATAAACATTGTAAGAAAATAATAGCTCTACACTCATCTAGCTTTTACTCATGTTGCTCAAAATTTTCGCATTTTTCTCTCTCTTTCTCTCTCCCTTTCTCTCTCGCTTGCTCTCGCGTATCTGTGTTTGTGTACAGCCATCATATCCTATACAAATCCCAACATGCAAAATTCATCAATTTATGCGCCAACAACAACAACAACACCAATGGCAACGCCAGCATCAGCATCAGCAAGCGCAAACACCGCCATTGAAGTGGTTCCATCCTCCGCACCACCAACAAAATGCTCATCATCCGATTCATCCACAACTCCAGCGTTGGGCGTGGCAGACGGCCGTCCCTTTCACGGATTCGTTACAAAATTGCGAAATTTCAAATTCAACGATTCGAAAAATATTAGAAAACGTTTGCATTTCGATTTCATATCGAAGGACAGATTTTTGGGTATGTTTCAAAGTTTCATAAATGTAATTAAAGTATTGGCATGACGTATTAAAGTTTGTGATATATGGAAAATGGTCTTATTTATGTTAATATTCTTATATATACACATAATAGTTGAGAATTTAAAGTTCTCTAAAGAGCTTGTGTCTCTCAGTAGTTAAGCTTTATATCTATACGGTCAATATAGACATTTCCTGATGTTTTACTTTTGTATACCTGCCTTTGCTCAGTTGGTTTCTAATTAACCTCATTTGACATGTTGATTAACAATTTGGTGAGAATATTTTTACGAGCTCGAATTCCCGAATTAATTTCAATGTCGCCAGCTAAATGCCCCGAGCTCTGAGCTTTGAGGTCTGCTCGTAGGCTCGTAGGCGTTGCCGTTTCACATTGAAACCGGCGCCTCACGCACAGCGCCCACACACACACACACACATACACATAGTCACACACCTAAACCCATACACACACACATACATTCACTATAGTAGCATTTATTCACAACTCAATTTGAATGCTTTTATTGTCTTTTAATGCTACTTAAACTTCGACTGATGCATGTTAAAATACATATGTTCACATGCGTAATTTATACATACATGCATACATTTATGAATTCATATGTGTGTTTAATGTCTATTTAGGCTGGAGTGGGAGTGTCCGTCCGTCCATCAGACTGTCCGTCTGTCTGTCTGTTAATGAAGCACAGCCAGTGCACACGTGGGCCGCAACATGTGTGTTTTTACTTTTTAATGAAATTCTTTAATAGTTTCTCACCTAGCCGCAGAAAGAGCAAAACAAACAGCAAAACTAAACAAACAATAAATAAAACTAAAAATTGGTGAAATACCAAATGAAAACGAAAAAGAAAAGGGAAAAGGAAAATAGATCTGAAAAGCTTTCAGCGTGAGTTACAATGCCTGACAACTGATTTATCCGCTGCATTCAACATGATCCACAACCCGTGTAAGTTTCTAATTTGGCTGCTGCCACAAAATGTGGCTGAGGCTGCCACATAAATTCCATCAGCCTGCGCAAGATCAAAGCCAGTGGGTGTGGAGGCGGTGCTGGTGGTTGCTGTAGGCATTCGTAGATTAACAACAGATTTTCTAGCACTGGGGCAGGTGAAAATTTAATTCAGGCCAGATTGTTAACCTTCATTTTTTGCAATAAAATTCAGCCTGAAAAGTCACTGAACTGCCAATTAAATCTAATGATACACACAATCGCTCTCTCCCACTCTTTCGCTGTACTCTCTCTCTGTATCTCTCTCTCTCTCTCTCTCTCTCTCTCTCCCTTTATTTATCGCGTCATAAAACGTCCAGCTGAGTGGGCTTATAGGCAAAGTCCAATAACCACACAGTTTGTTTCGATCATGTTGATCGGTAATTGAAAATGCTCAACACGTGCGCCTCTTCTGCTCGCGATCAATGGTCATGTTCAGTGTTAACAGTGGGCAACAAAAGTCTAGCAATAACTATAAGTAGGCAGAGCAAAACATAGTACAGTAAGAATCTGTACACATTACTAAAATTATATGTAAACCAATTTCTACAATAGAGAAGAGATTTTTTGATTGAGATTATCTCAAATCTTGATAAGGATAACATTTACTTTTGGAGAAACAATTTGTTTTAACATAATCATATTTTACGCTGCATGCTTTATTTGGCTATCCTATCGAGAGGTGTGAACAGACTTTTGTGCCGCACTGCCTGGCTATTTGTTTATGCATATGCCCACCTGCTGCCGGTTTTGTCTTTCTACAAATGTTCCGGCCCTTAAAATGAGCCAAACATATTCTTCACTCAATTTCGCTCGCCAAATACAAATTCAATTTTTCAGCATTCAGTTTAATGATCTTATGCTACCTCAGCGAGCCGCGCAACGCCGCGGGAAGCTATCGTGGCGCTGTCAACACCAAGCTGAATGGCCTGTTAACAATTAATTTCCTGTACTCATATATTGGCCAAATTATAGCATATTTCATTACGAGGCGCGCATTTCCCTCGCATGTCTTATGTGTCGGAAAAGTGCATAATTTATTTTCATTGAACACTTTTCATAATGCATCGGCATGCCAAGAATGCCAAAGCAGAGTTTGGGTTTCCATAAACACTTTCTAGTCCACACAGAACGCAAAAACAAACAAAAAGACAGAGGGCTATGCCTCGCACGTCGAAGCTTTTATACGCTTTCATGTCATGTTCTGCGCATTAACACATTACTCCAGCAAATGGATTTATAAATGGGTGAGCTTACTTATTTAACAGTAGCTCCAAATTACTCTTTAGTAATTTCTCACTCTCCTTTCTCTCTCCCACTCTTCCTCTCAATCGATGTCTTTTTCTGATTCCATGCATAAGAACTGTTACTGCTTTATCAATATGTGTTTATCCCAAAAATATAGTAACTAAAATAGAAACAAATATAATATATAAGTATCAACTAATCGGGATTAGCAGTCTTTAGTTAATTTAACTTAATTAGCAAAACTATTACATTCGCACACGCAAAGAACATAAACGATCAACGGGACAGACACGCAGAGACTAATTTGCCTAATTGTGCTAAACCGTCATTTGCACTAATACAACAGCAATTATGAGCTGCCGGCACTTAAAATTCCTTCGCTCACTCCCCCTACAAGTCGTGTTGCCAGTTTAGCCTGTTTCAGGCCAGATCTAGCCTATTCGAAAGTGGTCTAGTCTATTAGCAAAGTGAGGCAGACTTATTGTGTATTTATTAGTATTTATTTGGTATTTATATTATTCTTAAGAGAAGCTAAAATGCTTGAAGTAGCAGAGAGTCTTACCATTGGCTACTCAAGGCTCGACTGCTCAGACTCTTAACTTGCTGCACATTTGAGCACAACGTTGTCTTTGAGTGAACGTCGCCCTATATAAAGGGCAGCAGCTGAGGCATTTCTTCAGTCACCCAGACCTGGTAGGGGGTCAGTCATGCAGTGTAGTAAAGCGAAGTGAAGTGTGTGTAAATATCTAATATCCTCAGACTTGATGGATATTGAAGGGATATACGTATATAGGATTTACGTAAAGGAAGTACGTAGAGGATTACGTAACGGAACTACGCAGGGAAATCACGTAACGGAATTACGTAGGGGAATTACGTAACGGAATTACATAGGGAAATTACGTAACGGAATTACGTAACAGAATTACGTCTTATGTGTCATAATGCATCGGCATGCCAAGAATGCCAAAGCAGAGATTGGGTTTCCATAAACACGTAACGGAATTACGTAACAGGATTACGTAACAGGATTACGTACGGAATTACGTAACAGGATTACGTAACGGAATTACGTAACAGGATTACGTAACGGAATTACGTAACAGGATTACGTAACGGAATTACGTAACAGGATTACGTAACGGAATTACGTAACAGGATTACGTAACGGAATTACGTAGAGAAATTACGTAGGGGGAATACGTCGTTACGTAATGACGTTACGGAATTACATAGGGGAATTACGTAAAGGAATTACGTAACGTAATTACATAGAGGAATTACGTAGGGGATTACATCGTTACGTAATTACGTAACGTAATTACGTATGGGAATTACATTGGGGAATTACTTGCGTTATGACGTAACGGTATTACGTAACGTAATTTCGTAACGGAATTACGTAACGTAATTTCGTAACGGAATTACGTAACGTAATTTCGTAACGGAATTACGTAAATGAAATTTGATAAGCACTAGAGTATAATTTCTTCTCTTTTATTGTCTTTAATAACCCAATTAATTGATCTTTTCTCCCTCTCTCTTTCTTGCTCATTTTAATAGGCGGTCAACTAAAGACGAAAAATGGACAGAAATATGTTTTCAATGGACCGCCATCGGGTGTTTATGTTTCGAAGACGTGTTTGGTCGTCGCAGCCTTCATCATGGTGATAGCTCTGATATTCTCAGTGCTTGTCACCTACTACCTCGCCTCGCACAATCTGCCCGTCATGGAGCCCAGGTGAGTAAGCCACGTTAAGAGCTACACCTAAGAATCTGAGCTGATTGGACTTGTGGGTTTGGCATGCTTATTAATTTTTAGCACATTTTTATTTGTTTTCCCTTTTCTGTTTTTTGCATTCTCCTAATGCGTTTTGGCAAACGAGTTAATTGACTGTCGACTCCGGCGTGACCTCATTTCACGTCCGTCTTGAAAGCGAAAGCAATGATTGGTTTCCCCTGACGCATTTCGAGGTGTGGAAGGGTCAAAGAAGCTGCTTTGGCTGCTTAGCTGTTTGCACAGGCCAAACCCTGCTTGTCCAAATACAATTAAGCACTTTACATAAACTCAAACCCAAAACTTTATACATATATCCTTTTACCCATGCCAATACACAGCGCCCAGGCACAGTCCAAGGATCTCCAGAGTCACGAAAACGATGCAACGAGCGACACGCACGCGAATGCAACGCCCTTGGCAACTGCCAAGTTCGATATACCCGACTGGCTGAAGCAAAAGGAGCCTGCAATCACATCAAAGCCTGAAATACCTGCAGTTGTACCGCCCGTGGGTGATATACCCGTGCAGGAGGAGACCCTGGACACCAATGCAAAGTCTATGGAACGCACGCTGCAGCTCTACGAGGGCTGGCGCCCACTACACTATAGGTGAGTGCAACCCAGAGAACAGAGCAGAGCGGGGGAGGACACAGAAGGGGAGGGGCAACTACTCAGTTTTGCACTTCAGCCCCAATTGAATAATGGCTTCCACGCGACTACTCCTCAAATTAGTTTGCATGCCCGCATTTCAATTGAAAGCCACGCAAAGTGCGCGGCCTGATGGATGGACAGCCGGGCATAAATTGTCGGCGGAGATTTGTTGTCTCCACTGCTTCCGGCTCACATTGTTGCAATTAGCGTCGAGTCTTCTACGAATCGAAATCAGTATAACGCGATTTATACGACGATAATAGCTTATCATTAGGTACTGCAGATGAGCGCGTGTCGGAATACTAAAACGGAATACGGCACGAGTTTTCCCCTCAGATTGTACATATTTAAATTCCTGATATATCTATAAATTTAAATGAATGTGAGTGACTGACTGATTAATTCTTTTATCTGATATGCTAGTTATCTGAGTCAGGGGACTGACAAACTGATTGACTAGTTTAGTATTTTGACTGACTGCCTGACCGAGTGATTAACTGAATTACTTTCCAAGTGGATGCATAGCTGATTGACGGATTGATTAATTGAATTAATTGAAGTTCAGTCAAACAGGCAGCTTTTCGACCATCTCACTCATAGAGTGGCTGATTGTCTAATTGATTGACTAGCGGTTTGATAGCCTTGCTGATTGATTGAATGACGGACCTATTCAAGCACTCTGATTGACTGACTGAGTGATTGTTTGACTCATTGATTGAAGGATATTTCGATTGACTAAATGTTTCGATTATTTACTGTTTATTATGTATTAAATTAAATCCATCCGAACTATTGACTATAAGTATTATCCAATTTTGCCTGATATGTAATTATGAGCCGTTTAACAAGTGCAGTCCTCTTCTTATTGTTATGTCCCATTTTCGATATATCAACAAAATTATTTCGTCATCGATTCAATTCGAGTATAAATGACTTTCGATACGAAAAAAAACTGTCAGCAGTTACCCAACAACAATCATTGAACCCTTGACCCCATGGCGTGTGCTCCATTGTGCATTTCGTAGGACAGTTATTGACGTCATGCCAAAAGATGTTTTGTCAGACACTTCGTAATTATGCTTGAGGTACGATGCAGACCCGCTAAGTGGGTCAAGGATTGAGCGTCGCCAAGAGTGCGCCAGTTGCCACTTAGGCTAAGCACACATCCACGGAGCTCATTCAGCTAATGCAGACATCTAACAACTTGTTCGACAATCGAACACCGCAGGAGCAGACCAAATATGTCCACAATGTGAGCAGAGCTAAACTCACGCGGAATCGCCGCATGCCACTGACCCCTCCCCCTGCCTCTGCCTTGCAAGGCGGCAAACATCTGAGGCCGATCGGAGGCAGTTCTGAGGCAGATCTTTGTGCAGCAGCACGCACGCCAACTGTCAGCACGCCAGATGGGTTGCTTGGTTAGTTAGCTAGAAGATTGGCCGATTGGGCGATTGGGAGATTGGTAGTTGGGGAGATGGGGAGATGGAAGATGCTGCAGCTAATGCCGCATGCATTAATATAATTGACACAGAAATACCCCAAAGACTTGAATTGCGTCTGCCGCGCAGCTGGAGCAGTCAGTGTTGGCTATCGATGCCATTTTGCTGCTCACTACACAAAATCATCGATGCTAACTGATTTTGCAGCTGTTGATCAAAGCAAACGTCCGTCTGTCCACGCGTCTCTCTGTCCATGGCAAATTGCGCTGAACACGCTTCCTGGTTGCCCCCGGGCGCAACAACACATTGTAAACCAATCGACGCAATTAAAAGCCAACAGGCGCAAGAGCACCAAGCAGCACAGTGGCTCCATCTGGCGGCCAGCTCTTGCCAACGGCATTCTTGATAAAATGTGAAGGGAAAGGCGGCCGAACAGAAATTGATCTTCAATTTGATACTCTAGCACTTGACGTTGGGAACTTAGGAGAACTATTTTAGCCACCTTAGATTGCCAAGACTAAAGACAAAGAATATTTATTAGTGGAACTTGAAATTAACTTGTTGTATGTATTGTTGCAGTTCTGTAATTTTTGCGAGTCCAACATTTCCTGTTTACGAAAACATTTCTAGGCAGCTTTAGGAGAACTACTTAAAATTTACGTTTATCAGTTAGAACCAGTGATAATATTTAGATCTACAGAGCAATAGAGTGTCGGTCATTCACACCCGCCTTTTCACATCATTTGCTCTAGTGGCATTTTGTAGCTCGCAATTACAGTTTAGATCCCCGTTCGAATAATTAACACAAACGCCATAGCTGCAATGCGACATATCTCGGTGATTGCCTGACCCGCACTGAGCTGTGCTGATTGATTGGCAGTTTTGATTGAGGCGTCTTGTCGTTTCTGGCAGTGATTAGAGAACTATTTGCACCTGCACTTAAATAGTTGGCTACTGAATAATGCCGAACCGAACCTTTCGACCCATTGCAGAATTGTCATCGAGCCAAATGTCGAGACATCCACTAACAATGGCAGTCTGTCGATTGAAATCGAACGTGATGCCAAGGTCAGCAGCTGGGAGCCCATTGTACTGGACGTGCACAATGTGAGCATCTCTAATGTGCGCGTGATACGAGCGCCCGTTGGCAATGCGAGCGATGAGGTGGATCTGGACTTCGACAGCGACTATGGGGACAGCAATGCCACATTTGTGATTAGGCTGGACAAGGCTCTGGCAGTGGAGTCCAGTCTGCGAGTGTTGCTGAGCCTGGACTTCGTCAGCCAGGTGACAGACACGCTGCAGGGCATCTACAAGACGAGCTACACCAATCCGGATACGAAACAGTTGCAGTAAGTAAAGCAGATATCATAACTTGTAAAACCTTTATCTCTATACTCCTCCTCTTCCTCCTCCTCATCTTTTGTAGATGGGTCATTAGCACTCAGTTCTCGCCCATTGATGCTCGACGCGCCTTCCCCTGCTTCGATCGCCCCGACATGAAAGCCAACTTCACCGTCAGCATCGTTCGGGATACCAAGAAGACAATGTGTTTGTCCAACATGCCCAAATATCGTAGCAGGTAAGCGCAATGAATATGAACTGGCTCGAATTTTTTAATAATCCCAAATCATATTAAACTCTTCCTCTCACAGTTCCCATCGCCTTGGCTATATACGCGACGACTTCCTGACCACGCCCCGCATGCCCACCTACCTCTTGGCCTTCATTGTCTCCAATATGGTTGACTCGAGCTATGGTGAGCTGGACAGCGCCCTTGAGCCGCGTGTGGAGATCTGGACGCGACCCACATTTGTGGACATGACCAACTATGCATATAAGATGGTGCGCAAGTTCCTGCCCTACTATGAGGAATACTTCGGCATCAAAAATCAGCTGCCCAAGATTGATTTGGTTTCGGTGCCGGACTTTGGCTTCAGTGCCATGGAGAACTGGGGTCTGATCACCTTCCGTGACTCGGCGCTGCTGGTGCCCGAGGACCAGGAGCTGGCCTCCTCGTCGGAGCACATGCAGTACGTGGCTCAGATCATTGCCCATGAGCTGGCACATCAGTGGTTCGGCAATCTGGTGACGCCCAAGTGGTGGGACGATCTCTGGCTGAAGGAGGGCTTTGCCTGTTACATGAGCTACAAGGCTCTCAATCACGTGCATCGCGAGTTCCAGATTATGGACACGTTCACTGTGCTGGTAGGTAGACGCCCAGTTGTAGACAGAATTCCCACACTAATTCCTTTTTAAATTGGCAGGAATTCAAGGAGTCGATGCAACATGATGCCACCAATACATCTCATTCCATTTCCTTTGATGTGAAGACCTCGAGCGATGTGCGTCGCATCTTTGATCCCATCAGCTACTCGAAGGGCACGATTTTGCTGCGCATGCTGAACTCCATTGTGGGTGATGAGGCCTTCCGTGCGGCTACCCAGGATCTGCTGAAGACTTTTGCCTACGAAAACATGTCACGCGATGATCTCTGGGCGTTCCTCACGCGCCATGGTCATGCGAAAGGCACGCTGCCCAAGAGCATGAACGTGAAACAGATCATGGACTCATGGATAACACAGCCGGGCTACCCGGTGGTGCACGTGGAGCGCAATGGTGCGGATTTGGTGCTGCGACAGGAGCGTTATCTGCTGCCCTCTCGCAATCCCTTGGACACCAGTCGTTGGTTCATACCCATTACCTATGAGACGGACGAGCTGCACAAGGGCGACAATATACCCACGCATTGGATGACCCAGGACCAGGAGCAGCTGCTGATCAACGATGTCTTCACCTCCGCCAACAACAGCGACAACGTTGTGTACCTGAATTTGAACCGGCAGAGCTACTATCGGGTCAACTACGACATGACCTCCTGGCTGGCTCTGAAGAAGAACTTCAGCACACTGCCACGCATCACTCGCGCTCAGCTGCTGGACGATGCACTGCATCTGTCGCAGGCCGAGTATCTGCCATACGATATACCGTAAGCTGAATATATCAATTGGAAAGCTTTCTTTAGAACTAATTCTAATTAAAATATTCCAGTTTGACTTTCTTGATGGAGCTGTTCACGGCCGTGGACGATGAGTTACTGTGGAGCGCAGCTAAGCCGGGTCTCAACTATCTCATCTACAATCTGAAACGGGAACCAGCCTATGAGACCTTTAGGGTAAGTTGAACTTCAGTTTAATATAATTCATCATTCATCACTTACTTTTCTCTCTGCTCCCTCTAGGCTTTCATGAAGTTCATAGTGCGTCCGGCCTTCGATCATTACGGACTCAACGAACCGGACAATGAGTCGCATCTGCAGCTGAAGCACCGCGCCTTGGTTGCCAACTTTGCTTGCAAATTCAACTACGATCGCTGCACGCAGGTGGCACAGATGAAGTTCCGTGAATGGATGCGCGATCCCAAAAGGAATCCGTGAGTAGATCAGACTACAGCGACTACAGTTGTCAATAGCTAATTTAATATTCGATTACAGCATTAAGCCCAATCTGAAGTCGGTCATCTATTGCACAGCCCTGGCGGAGGGCTCCTATCCGGAGTGGTACTTCGCCTACAAACAGTACAAGAGAACGAACAGTGCCTCGGAGAAGGAGGAGATACTCACATCCCTAGGCTGCACCACCAAGCCCTGGCTGTTGTCCAAGTAAGAGATAGAAAATGGCAGATATATGTGATGGAAATTAAAATATTATTGGCTCTTTAGATATCTGAATTTAACTGTGAACTCCACGTCGGGCATACTCAAGCAGGATGGCGCCTTGGCCTTCCGTGCCGTCGCCTCCAATGCCATTGGCTATGAGATAGCCTTTGATTTTCTGCAGACCAACATCAAGGAGATAGCCGAATAGTGAGTTGCGCTTATATCTAAATTATATGTATAATATAATATAATATAATATATTGACATTTCGCATTGCAGCTATGGCGATGGCTTCTCGACGATAACGGAGATGATCAAGTCGCTGACCATCTACATGAACAAGGACTATCATAAGCAGCAGCTACAGGCCTTGGCCGCCAATTGCCGCAAGCTCGGCCTGAAGGCCGTCGAAATTGCCATCGGACTGGCCATGGAGCAGGTGAATGACAATATCTATTGGCGCACCCACTCCTACGACAGCCTCAAAGGCTTCCTCGAGGCCATTGTCAGCGAGTTCCAGATCAACATCTTCTAGGCCACACGACCTCATTGACGCAGCTTTTTTAACCAAATGCTACATTTTCTTCAACAGCCTCAATATAATTTTAGCAAACAAAACAAAATCAATACATGAAACGAATTATTTGCGAAAAGTGATATAAACATGTAAGTTAGCCAGCTTAGTTAAGATAGCCAGCATCTATATGACTATAGATCCTCTACTTTTTGCAAGTATCTGTATATTTATTTAATTTATAAGTTCGTTCTACTTCAGTCTATTGTAAATTATTTTTGAGTTTCTTGCAACGTTCCTGTTTTGAATAGAAAAAAAACTATAGTTTATTATCACAACAATAGCCAAATAGAAGGAAAAAGAAAGAAAGAAATTCATTTCATTCCGGCGGTCAAAAGTTGAAAATATCATCAAATTGTTTCCTAATGCTGCTTGGGTAAAATATTAACAAATGAAATACACTTGAAACTCTACTACTAAGCCATTTAGTACTAAGTCAAACTAAATTAAATATCTTAAATTTGTATTAAGTCCAACACACACACACAAACAAACAAAATGAGAATGAAAAACTTCTCCCCAAGAGCTCGGAATTTTAGTTTTTATTTTTGCTATCACAAAGGATGAACGAAGTGCTGCCTTAATTGGATAGTAGACGGAGGAGTGTCCTTAACGCAAAGTTTCAAAGTATTGCGAAAGTTAAACTTAAATTCATATATATATAAATAATGTTAATGTAAAAGTTATCTATTATAAATTTTATAATGCGTAACACTAAATATATATTCGCTTAGTGCACAACCATGTAAATAAGTTTTAAAGCATATTTAACTAAAAACGAATAAATAAACCATGTAATTACGTACATTTTAATTTGACTTTTCCCTCTATCTGTACCTGGTACATTGTACCTGGGATTTCTTTAGTAGGCACCCAATATGATTATTTAAACTAGGCGCCAACGATATTTTCCCAATATTTTTTTATATATCATGTTTTGAATTAACGGGCAAAACTATCAAAATAACGACAAAAAATACCACACGAGTCGTTTTTGCCATTTTGCCATAGCAAGCAGCTTCTCGCTGTAAGCAATTTAATCTGAAGAAATATACAGATTGGAGTTTAGCTAGTAAGACCTATTGAGACCACAATAAATTATGTTGAATATAATTAAAAAATATTAAAAATGATTGAAATCAACAAATTTTTATTTATTTTTTATACTGCATTTGAAATTTTAGGCTGTGTGGCAACATGTGGGTATTATGCCTGAGATACTAACGGATGTCAGTATTTTCTCAGAAATACTAACATCTTAACCGTGCAACTCTGCTGTTGCACGTTGCAGCTCGTTGAGATCTTAAGCATTCGTTTTGAATTTTACGCTGAAAGTAAAAATTCAGTTAACAAAAAAGACAATTTCAAAAATTGAATAAGAAACTGCATTTATCAACCAAAAAGTATGTATAAGTTATAATTGAATATAATATTCTCAATAATCCAAAAAACATTTCTAGTGTATAGCGAGCGGAAAATTTGGACGTCCACCGAGGAGGACATATTCCTGCGCATCTGGCAAAATAATTTGGTAGCTATGAACAACGGAAAAAGTCAGACAGACGTTTGCAAAGAAGTTCTCTTTGAGTTTAGAGATAAAGGGATGTATGCCACGCTGGATAATATAAAATCCAAAATGCAGTCGTTCAAGCGAAAATATAATAGGTAAGTATAGTAGACTGAGAATCGCCAGAGGTGTATTAATCAGGGTACCATTAACATATATTCAATATCTCAGAATCATAAGAAAACCGAATGCATCAAAACAATGGATACATATGGATAGGATGGCCATAATAATGGAATATCCGGAACGAGTTGCAGCCATAAACTTTGAGACTGAATACGACTCACACAGCTCAAGTGAGCTTTATAAAAAAAATAAATAATATATAATAAATTTTATATTCATTTTAATCACAGATTTCAATGTGCCCAGATTTGATGATTTTTCGCCCAGGCAATATGCAGAAGTTCAAGTTGAAATCGAGGACATGCGGACATCGTTTTCCCGAACGACGACCCGTGTCACATTCGAAAAAAATTTCGTTACTAACGATTCGACTATAGCTGCATCTAGAGCAATTGTGAATAAGCCCGGAAGAAAGCGCAGATGTTGGGGCCAGAAAGAGGAAGTAATATTCTTGGATGTGTGGAAGAAATATTTCAGAGATTTAGCAAGCGCTCAAACAAAGTTAAATATTTATAAGAAAATGGCGGCAGACCTCAAAAGCAAGGGCGTTCAGATCAGATGCTATGACGTAAACTCGAAAATGCAATCGTTTATTCGTAAATTTTGGTAAGATGGTCATTGAAGTTATATATTTACGCATGCGGCTTATCAAATGTAAATTCTATTTGCAGCAAAGAGAGTAATATATTTGGTAATAAATCTAAGTGGGTTCACTATGCCAACATGCGCAAAATGTTGGGCCCTGCACAGACCCCGAAGCCGCATGGACCTAAAGCTCTATACTGCCCTCAGCCTAGCTCTTTTGAGTACTTTACCAATTACTCTCCTAAGCCCAACTTTATTGATTGCTCTAACGATTCCTTTGCCAATGACAACATAATCGATTCAGAACTTGATAGTCCTTCGCCTGAGCGTGCAAGCTACTACAACAATTCCTTCACTGGTAACCAGCCAATCGATACAGACAACGAGAAACGCTTAGAGCGAGCTAATGAGAATGAATTGGGAATTAGGAATACCTCAGATCAGTTGGATAATGCACAGGACGCTTGCTCTTTAATATACCCAGAGAGCCTTGCGATAGTGAAGATGGAGGAGGGTCAGCCGATGGAACAGCCAATCAATTTAGGTGAAGCGATCACCAGACCAGAGCAAATAGAACAATTTGGTAGTTTTATTACCAAAGAACTAAATTTGCTAAACGACGATCTCCTAGAAGAGGCTAAAGCAAGAATTTCCGATATCATGTGCATTATGCGTATGAAACAAGCTCAACAAAATACACAAGACAACTAAATACATTTATTCGTAAGATTCATTGAAATGTGAGGAACAGTATTGTGAATTTATAATTAAGATTGATTTTTTTTTTTTTTATTTTGTGATAATAAAAACCAAAAAATAATTTCTGCACAGGCAAATGAAAAAATAAGTACATGAAGCAAGTACAATAAAAGAAATCCAATGAAATAAACATATAATGATTTTTTAAATTTATTTATTTGAGTTTACGTAAATTACATGTCGATAGAGATAATAAAAAACATAATACATCATAATCGTAATAATCATCTTCATAAGTGTTTGCTTAAGTATTAAATAATTGTTTAAGAGATTTTCTCGCACTTTTTATTTTCAATATTTGTCGTAAGTAAATTTAGTTGATACCAAATCGTTGATGAAAATTAAATTTTAATTTTTTTGTTTAATTGATGACAATGGCGCGCAAACATTATTTTAAAGTCGAAAACATACGTTGATTTCGTTTTCTTGATATTTTTCTTGATTTTTATGTACAAATAACAAAAAATAATAATCACTTATAGTAATGATAGGCAAAGAGTTAAAATTAAACAAAGACAAACACAAAATTTCTTGGACCCTGGAACAGACGATCGGTTCACACATAGTCGGGAACAATTGGATGGGGCTGGGATTAGGGGTTGTGGTTCATATATCTATGCATGTGTATATATATATTATATATGATTGTTTGGCCTTAGCCTAGACATCGATCTGGAATGGGGAGCCGGGTATATGGTCTTCGCCCCATTTGATTAGGAGCACGTACTGTCCGCGATCGCGCACCAGATACTGCACATTGTAGTTGTTGTGGCCAGCGTGCTTGACATGGAACTCCTCGCACGGTCCCTTTGGTCCGTACATACCCACGTACAGGATGTTATTGCCTGAACAGAGAGAATACGTTTAGAGAAAATTCATATTTATGTCACCAATTGCATCAATTGTCACTCACCCGCATCTGTGGCAGAGATGCTGAACTGGTTCTGCTTGCCAATGTAGGCCTTCTTTAGGCCCATGCCCTTGGACACAACCTTGCTGGCGTCGGACTTGAAGGTGGGCAGATGGACACCAGTGTTCTTGCCGCCCTTGGCCACCTTCTGGACGGTCTCCACAATCACTGTGGACGTCTCCTGGGCGCCCTCGTCGGCCAGCCTTTCGCCGGTGGCGTGCACCTTGAAGGGCGAGCCCACGATATGCATGTTGTTGTATTTGACCGTGATGTAGTGCTCGCCGGGCAGCAGTGGGGTGTAGCGCACCTTGTAGCCCTCCTCAACCTCCGTGCAATCCATGGCCACCTTGGATGGGCCATCGATGGAGACGGCCAGTGTGCCAACGCCCGCATTGCACGTGTTGATGATGAAATCGGCCTTGTGTCCAGTCTTCACTTCGTCCAAGCCGCTGCCGGTGGCATGCACAGCAGCCGGATCGGCCACATCCTTGCCTACCTTGATTCTGAATGGCGAGTCGGGTATGTGCACACCGTTGAACTTGACGTGGATGGCGTGGATGCCGTTCTCACGTGGATAGAAGCGCACCGAGTACATATCGCCGTCGATCACCTGGATGAAGCAATCGTCGTCGGTGCCAGATGGGGCCACAATCTTGGCATCCAGCTCACCCTTGGCGCCGTTCTTGCGCACCATGAACTGATAGGGCGCATCGGCCTGGATGTTGCCCTGTGGGAACTGCTGCACCTCCAGCTTGTGGGCGTCGCCGGCATCGGGCGAGATGTACACCTTGAAGGGCGAGTCTGGGATGTGGCGGTCGTTGAACTTGAGGCCCACACGATACTCGCCAGGCTCGGTCACCTTGTAGGAGACATCGCAGCTGCCGTCCTTGCGATCCTTGAACTCAATGTCGGCCTTGCTGGGACCCTCCACTGAGATAGCCAGCGAGCCGCCGCCAGCCTCACGTGTCCACACATTGAACTCGGCAGCCTCGCCGACAACGCCGCGCTCCAAGCCAGAGCCGCCAGCCTTCACCAAGTGACTGCCCGAGTCGCGCAGTGGACCCACTGTGAACTGGAAGGGCGAGCCGGGGATGTGCATCTCAGAGTAGCGCACCGAGACGGTGTATACGCCCAGTTCCTTGGGCACAAAGTGCACCGAGTACAGACCATCCTCGATCTCCTGGATCTCGGCGTCTTCAGTAACATTGCTGGGCGATGTAACGCAGGCAGCCAGATCGAAGGAAGTGATGCCGGGCATCTTGAAGGTCAGCTTGCACTGGCTGCCAATTTCAGTGATGGGCACCGCGTCGCGCTCACGCTGAATCTTCTCACGCTTGCGATTGCTGCCCTCGCCGGCCACCTTGACGGTGAAGGGTGAGCCCTCGACGTGATGATCGGCAAACTTCAGATTGACAATGTAGTAGCCGGGCTCCGTGGGCTTGTAGGAGATGTTCAGTGTGCCGTCATCCTTGTCGGTGCACTGGATCTCCGCCTTGCTGGGACCCTCAATGGACACCGAGAGACCACCGAAGCCGGCGTTGCGTGTGTCCACGGAGAAAATGTTGTCGCTGTGCGTCTGTCCCTCCTTGAGGCCATTGCCGCTGACCTTAACCTTCTTGGCGTCGCCCACCTCGCGCTCGCACACGGTCACCTTGAAGGGCGAGTTGTTGATGTGCTTGCCCAGCCGCTTCACCGACACCATATGCTCGCCGATCTCACGGGGCGTGAACGAAATGCCAATGTTGCCGGTGGGCATGCGCTTGAGGAAGCAGGGCTCCTCCAAGCCGCTGGGCGCCTGGATGGAGGCGTTCAGAGCGCGCAGATCATCGTCGGTGATGTCGCCGGGCATGGTCACCTCCGAGCAGGAACCAACCGAAATCTGGTTACGCTTGCGACCCTCACCTGTTATCTTGGCAAAGTAGGGTGAGCCCTTGATGTGCTTGTCGCCGAAGCGCACCGACACCTGGTATTCACCTGGAGCGGTGGGCAGATATTGCACCGAAACAGTGCCGTCTTTATTGTCATGATATTTGATCTGTAAAATCATAGAATTGTATATGACTGAATTCACACACTGTTCTCTAAACTTACGTCTGCCTTGCTGGGTCCCTCGACGGCCATGGTCAGACCGCCAGCGCTGGCGCCCTTGGTGGAGATGGTAAAGTTAGCGGGTTCACCGGTGACACCGTGCGTCAGGCCGGGTCCATAGGCGGTCACATAGCCGGATGTTATAGAGTCCACATGGAATTTGAATGGAGATCCTGTCAAAAGAAATAAGTAAGGATGAGTAAAACGTTGTTTTTTTTTTTTAGGATCGGGTAATACTCTAATGTCCCAGGAAAAGTAAATATAAATATAAAATATTCCATTTTATCTCAATTATATATTTACCTTGAACAGGCTCGCCATTGTATTTAACAACCAGCTCGTGGGAGCCCTCCTCACGAGGTTCGTACTTCACGGAGACCGTACCATCACGGTTATCCTGAATAATGGGTTTATCTACCTTACCACTTGGCATTCTGACTTCAGCTGCAAATGAATCGAACGATATTTTCACATTAGTCAAGCGATCTCAACAATTAACATAACCTCAAAGCAAGCACAAGAAAAAAGGGGTGTGGCCCTATATAGGTCACATCGAAAGAAACATATCCATGAAGTATATAGAAATCAACACTTTGTGTAGGCGTTTCCAAAAATGCTCCCAGCTCAATATTCCTCAACGATATCATAATTTAGATTTTTATAGGCGAACTAGCGTGACAATATTTATTAAATTTATCTATTTCGGTATTCAAAAACATATTATTTTTGAAAATATTTATGAATTCTGATGACGCAGCACAGTTAAAATTAATGGGAACAAATGTTTTTGCACTCGGAACTGGAAAGCGGCGAAAAAGTTTATTTCGAAATTTTAATTAAAATGCCGAAAGTATTTTTAAACAGGATATGGATACTAATTAAAATATTTTTATCCACAAATATTTCTTTTTTTTTGATTACAGTTCTTTTCGATTTGCCTTGAAAATATTTTTGTTTATTCACATACTATTTGAACCACTGTATATATTTAGTATATCCTTTTTATAATCCTTGGTATAGAATTTCGATTTAAAAACACTTCTCAACACAGCGACTGCTCCGCACGAACTGAGTTCACAGTAATCTTTCGACTTTCTGAAGAAATTTTCAGCAACGCCTACAATTGGTTTTATACTTTCCCACGCAGTCGCCAGAGGAAAACAAGACAAAAAAATGAAAATATCTGTCCCGGATGTTTTGAGGTCAAATATAGGACACTCTCTTTTCTAGCTCGTAGCCACTTATGTATAAGATACATATACACAAATATATATGGTTATATATAAGCAGTATATATATATCCAGAGATCGTCTGTGCCAGATTTGACGAGAAGTTTCTATTGATCAAACAAACTGGAGGAATATCTCTTGGACAAACACACTGTGGCACGAGCCCATACTTATAATCAAATTTATTTTATATTCTGGGAAACCTATTTATAACACATTATATACTCTGACTGGTGGTATTTATATATAGTATTCCCGAAAATACTTTCCACCTTATATACATACTTCTCGCGTTCAGGAATCTTATATAGAAAGTCTAGCATAGGATCATTAATTTTAAAGGCCTGGCACATAAGACGCCACAAATTCTGAGAGAAATCTACCCGCATATAAGACATCTTCAAAAACAAAAATAAACAATAAATACAATAAATATAAATTATCTGATGGAAAATAGCATGATTCATAGCTGAAAAACACTTTTGTTGTTTATCAAATTATGAGTGCTTTTATTTATATACTATGTATATCATAAATAATTGCTCAATAAATAAAAACATACATAAGTGTTGACATGTTTTTTGCTTTAATTTATATCAGGGCTGGAAATGCTGAGTGTATCAATGTTTCGGAAACAAGTTCATTCTTTGAGATTTGTTTTGGTGGGATGGATCTATACACTATGAGTTTGAGGATCATTTTTTAAAATGGATCTTGTGTAAAAAAATAGAATTTTAATGTAGTCAGTATATATGTATTTATGCCATGTAATTTGTCTCACAAGCTTTTAAATTTTAAACCCAACTAACCAATGCTTAAGCAATTTATTCAATTAACATGTCGGTTCAAAGAACTGTGAACTGAGGAGCTCCAATATATTATATATAGATTTTCCTAAAGATGCTTTCATAGCCTTGATAATCAACCTAATATACATTAATATAGTATATGCCTACTGCCCCATTTGTTATACACTTTATCCAAGAAGTATTTTCAACATAAATTTCAAGATGTATTTTTAAAGAAAAGTCAGCGTTTTTGATATTTTGATTTTGATATTTCAGATATTTATAGTGCTAATGATTCGCCATGTTTTGATACACCGAAAAAAAATAAATAAAATGACACGATAAAATAAATAGCCGCGGCTAATCGCTGAACTAAAGCAAAACCACGGACTGGTAAACAGACATAAATCAGACAGAGGGAAACGTGTCGCGTGCCTGTCCAATGTTAAGCAAATTCTCAAAACAAAACAATTGGATGGACGGGTGGCAAAGCGGCGGCGGAAGAAAATCAAAAAGAAAATGTTTGGCATTAGTGCCAAGTGGAACGCCTTTAGGTTCGAAACAATTGAAAATTGAAAATTTATTGGCGCACGTTTCTTGCTGATGTGAAACAATTAAACTGACATTTGGTGGATTGGCAATGAGAGTGTGTTAAGCTGTGGAGAATCAAAAGCCAAATTCCAAGCACAAATTTTATATAGTCTGAAGCATCTGCGTTCAGCTGTTCAATATCATAAAATGGAAATGACATGTAAAATGCAAATAATCCGAAATATTTTGTTCAAAGAACTTTTTGCAAATTAACGATCAAAATGTTGCGCTGAGTGCGTGCAGAGAAAATTTTTAGAAAATATCTCTCGATATAGGTATATACTATACACAGAGCAGCATATAAATATGTTATGGGAAATTAGAAAATACCAGCAAGAACGCATAAAAAATGCTGGCAAGACAACTCTATCTAGCTGTTCGCATGGCCATTTTCATTAGACGAATAAGAACGAACGAAGAAATGTGTATGAAAATGAAAATAAATAGAAATAATTTTTGATTATTTATGTTTGAACATTTGTTGCTGTCCGTCCCAGTTGTCGCCCATCTTCAGTGGCACGCCCCCTTGCCCACAGAGCTACCTGCGGCACCTATTGCGGCTGCCCATTGAAGCATGGGAATCTGCTGGGCAGTGCCGTCCTCTTGGCTTCTTGGCATCATCTGTCTAATGGGCGCTGGCAATACAAATGAAAGATTTAATGACTCTCAAGCCGTTCGAGTCAAATGGCGACGTGAACGCATATATGTTTTCGATATATCAGCAAAACTTTGCGCCATTTGCAGATACGAAAAGAAAAATGTAGAAAAGCATACACTGGCCAACAAAAATGTGTGTTTAAACTGTTGCTTAATATATAAATATGTAAATGTATGTACATATATCATAAATAAACCATTTTCTGTAGAGCTCTAATATCTACTTTTTTTTTTATTTTTTAATAATTTATTTTATTTTTAATATTTTTTTTTTTCATTTTACTGTTTATATGGTATTCACTTTTATTTTCATATTGATTATTTATTTATTAATATTATTTTTATAGATTACCTAAATTTTTTTTAATTTATCAGAGCAGTCAATTTTTGTAATCTTTTAAAATGTAAAAAAAAAAAAAATATTTTGAATATTTATTTTTAATAGATGCGAAAACCTATTGTATATATTGTGTCTACAAATACAGCATCTCGTCACACACTTTGTTAAGTAATTAAAATTTATTATGAAACAAAAATATAAATTTTTACGAACATGCAATGACTTTAAAGCGATTCAAGCCCCAAATCTTTCAAAATGTTTCAGTACAATTAGAATATATATACTGTGCATGTAATAATAAATTATGCACTTTCAGCACTTGTTGGCTAGTGTAAGCTATAATTTATGCATGAAGCACACGCAGCAGCAGCACTGCACAAGGGGCCAAACGAATTTTACGCTTTGTTGCAAACTCTGATAATAAATCATAGAATTTAATTTGCAGCAACGAGCATAATGCCAGCCAATAGACAAATGCGTTGCTCCGATATACGTATACATATATACTACAAAAGATATATCTGAAATGCTTTTGCTCATAATTCAAAATTGCATTGCTTGATGTGGGGGTGTGAGTCTTAGTGTATGTAGGTGTGTGTGGGTCGTAATGTGTGCTGATGTGTGTGGCCAAGCGCCGCCTTCAAACGGAGACATTTGGTGAGATTTTGGCCATTAACACAAATGAGAAGACATTTTTGTGGCTTTAGTCAGCGGAATTGGGTTTATTGACGGCAAAGTCGTGGACGTCATTTCGGCCTGGCAAAATTTCAAAATAGTAAAATCAAATGTATCCATATATATATATAAATATAATTATTTATAAGTATATATGGAAGCAACCACAAGATATTTTGGTATATGTTCAGTGGGGCAGAGACAACTCCATCGAATGGAATGTGCACTACCATTTGATTGATCTTCCTATGCAGTTTAAGTTTGATTTAATTTCTATCAAGTTATTTTCAGGGAAATTTGTAAACTTAAAATAAATGTAGGATAATTATCAAAAAATTTAAAAAATAAGCATAGATTCAATACATTTTGTAAATGTAGATGAATATTTCACATTTATTTTTTATTTATTTAAATTTTATGTATTTTATGAATTTATTTTTTTATTTTTCACATTTTTGTTGCAGTTTTATATTGACCTATGGGTTTTGTATCTATTTTTTTAACTGTGCAATTTTTTAACTAAAAACAACTTGGAGTTTATTACTACGTTTTTTTTTTTTTTTTAGCGAAAATTTGTGCTGCATTCAAAGTTTGAGTTTTTTTTTACCTTGATGTGTTACAATTGAAAAAGATGATTTGAAATTCAAGGGCATAAAATCTGAACCATTTAATCCTTGATTCTCCGGTATGATGGTCTCATTGAAGTAGACGTGTGTACGCTCCGGATGATCGCGCTCAGAGACGGTCACTTTATAGTAATTGGATCGAAAATAGTATGAATGATCGGCCCAGGTCGCTTCCGGCGTGGGTGGCTTTTCAGATAACCAACTGAAGTGCATTTTGTAAAGGCAATTTTCGTTTTGATATTTATTTTTTTAATTTTTATAATTTTATAATTTTAGTGTTATTTTGTGAGTTTCGAAACACGTGTTTTTGGGTTTTGAAATAAAGACACTTAAAATTTAGAACAATTTAATTTTAACAGCACGTCGAATGTTGTGCGCATTTTAGCTGAGCAGCGGGCAGCAGCAAGGATATGCAGACACACTTTTTTCCTTTTTGGGCATATCCTTGCTGATCCTGGCTGAGCAGCACAAAATGGGCAAACAATTGAAAGGATTTGACAACAAGAACTGAACACTCACGCGCTTAAAGGGAAATTACAAACGCGTTATATAATAGCATATGGCTAGAATTACAATTGAATAGAAGCTACAACAAAATGTCTTTCATCAAGTCCTGTGCGCGAATATCCTTAACACTCAGACGCATAAGGAACAACAACAACACACACAGACGCACACGCACACACTGAATTGCTGAATTTAAGTGCAGAATTTAATTATGCTGCTCAATTAATGTGTTTGACACGATTTGAAATTTGCCAGCGACGTTTTCTTTCTCAAAAGGTCCACGCGTCTCTACGTCCCGATTTCAAGTGAACATCGACAGTTCCAAATTGAAATTAAGGCCAATATATAAAAGCATGCCAGTTCCTAGCACAGAGATGCGTCTCTACAGCAGCAGCAGCAGCAGCTGAAGCAGCGACGTTGGCAGCATAGATCAGCCAACACACACACAACCATACCCACACACACACACACACACACACACACACTTATGGATCTGGCAAAATATATGGCTGCCGATGTTGAGGCCTGCTATAAAGTAGGCAGCAGCAGCAGAGCCAATGAACGATATATAAAATATATAAAAAAAAAATAAAATAAATAAATTGGAAATATTTGCCATATGACAAGTGTGTGCGTCTGTGTGTGTGTGTCTGTGTGCGTTTGCATGCATATATGTATATAGAGAACATAGCTAAAACATTCGAGCTGAACATGTCCTAGTATTTGTCTCTCTGGGACATTTTAACAGTTGTCATTTCGAATTTCGTATTTCGTATTTCGAACTCGAAACTTGCACATATAAAATTAATTTATGCATTTCGAAATCATATCTATCTACCTCACTCTCTGCCTTTCTCTCTCTCTCTCTCTCTCTCTCTTTCTCTGTTTGTGTATATTGTAAAGGAAATAGAATTTATTACTTATTGCTGCACAGACGACATCAAACTTATTAATATTTGCCCATTAAAAATGTTTAAAAATAATTTCGATATATATTTTTTTATGTCCAGCTATAAAACATTAAAAAAAAATGAGATATACAAAAAATTTTGTGGAATGTCGAAAATGCTTGGAACATTATGTCAAACGGTATTTGAGATTTTTTCTATAGTCTATATGATATTAATTGTGTAAACGCGTATCGATAAATATGTGTGTATGTAGATAGATATGTGTATATAGATATGTGTGCATATCTATATATTCTTATGTAATTGATTTTGTATTTGGTAAATCTTAAATATATTTGGCATTGACATCAAAATGCAATTGGCCAAAATCAATCAAATAAGTGCAGCAAAACATTTAGAATACAATTAGTCAACAAATTTTAAATTTGAAAATCAATTTAATATAACTAAATTTTGTTTAATTTGCAAATGAGCTCAATTAAGACAAAAATTGGCAATAAAGTAAGCACTTTATAAGAAATAAAATAAAAAATAAATAAAAAACTAATTCTGTTCCATTTAAAGCCCAGTTTGTAATATATTTATAAATATATTATAAATATTAGTACATAGTACACATTTCAAATCGGAATGAAATCGTTTACTTCTAAGACTGTATTCTATTCTGTGCAGTTATTTCTATTTAGAGCTATGCATACATAGATTATACTCAAGCAGTTCCACTGAGAGAGTTAAGAAGACTTTCAGCCACAAGTTGTGAGTGAATAAAGTTGGTTCACTCGACAGCTCGTCGCCCTGATGAGCTATGAATAATGAGTGCGACAAATGCGCAACAAATAATGTCATTTGGGCAAAACGAATCATTTACAATGAACCATCTTCAAACGAAATGGAGCGCAGCATTAAAGCGTTGCACGTTCCACATGTGCCACAAACAGGGGCGACACTTGAGGCTTGGCCGTACAGCAAACGGTGGGCAGTTTATTGATTTTCGCTGCCACAAATGAAACGTGGCCGCCGTGCACGGCACGATCTTTAATGAGTAGACGACAGACCCAGTTTTGGCCTCCTCTCTATTTTCTTCGAATTCTTCTTGTTTTTTGGCCAAATTGCATGGAAGCGTGAAAATTCGAACAAATATTTGCAACAGGCGGCGACTACCTCTCAGATACAAATATATCTCTATATGTTCTCCTATACGTATATGTCTATGTATTTATATATAGCATATTTATTTATTGATTTGCAAAAGAAGCGCGATCCCAATGCAAAAGCAGCTCATCAATCATGCTGAGAATTTAATAAAATCGTGTGCAAGCGTTTTACAACTCGTAGATCCCTCGACAAAACTGCATCAATTTAGCTAATTAACAAATATAAAACACAAATTTTAATTACTTTCACGCTGAGGCGAGCGCAGTCAATGAACCATAAACAAAAGAAATTCGCATTGCATACCTAACAACATATAACATATATACGAGGCATAACATAAATTTTTATCAAATTATTTCTTAGATCTCACACAAAAACAAACTGAAATATCTGTTGACATTGTTCTTTTATACCCTAGATATAATTCGACTTGTGTTATAGGGTATATTATGTTTTTAGAATCTGTGCTTTGCATAGACATGAAAGCAAAATATAGTAAATAATAAAGCAAGTATGTAGTAAATAGTAGAGAATCCTTAGGTACGGTAAGAGTTATGATATGCAGAGAACCCTAATAAGTTTCGTTATTTCAACTGAAGAATAAAACTACAAGTAATAGAGACATTCATTACGATTCACGTACAGTCTTGTTTGAATTTCTTTGGTTGTAATACTTTTTCTTTATAAATATAATCACTATTAATATTGAGAGAGTTCTGAGTATCTTCTAGTCAAGCAGCACCCATTGGAAGATCATACTTGCTGTCATTGTCGCTGTCACTGTTGTTGTCTAATTAAGCTGTCCGACTGTCAGCAATTAACCCGATAAGCCGACAAACTTATGACAGTTCATCTGTCCGCCCATCTTTAGCTGCATTCTGTCAGACTCAGTCTCAGTTCCACTCTCGGGCACATTGGCTCTGTCACTTATCCATGGTGTCGTAGCACTTCTCATATGTTTACACAAATATGTTTATTTTTGAGATTTTTTTTTTTCAAGATTTACGACACATTCGCTTTCTATTTTTGCTTGTTTCGTGCACAATGGAAGATGCCAAGAGCTTGCACTGAATTGCAAATACGAGCCTCTGCTTTAATGGCGCAATAATATTATAAATATTTTCTTGATTAAACAAATCAAATTGCATTTAATTTAAAGCGTAAAATTTAAATTTAAATATAAATTTTTAATGAAAAATAGCAAACATTTCCTAATGGGAATTTTGACTTTTCAAAAGGAATTTTTATACTGAAAAATATTTTCAACAACTCTCATTAAATATTTAAATATATATAATATTTACATATATATTGTTAAAAAACTAAGAGAGAAAAAAATTACATACCAGTTACGTTTCCGCCTGTTGTGGGTAGTGGCAATTTCTCAAAGGCAACAGCTCGATATGTTACGTCTGATTTTCCGTTGACCAGTTCGCTCTATAATATTTAGATATTCGGATGGGGATGGCAAAATATAAGAATTGAAGCTCAGATATACATATATACAAAAACAGCCTGAACTTATTTCTTTCTTATTATTCTATAACTAGTTAAAGTTCACAGACAGCCAGTTCTTGCATCGTCAATTATGTTTCTCCAATGTTTTTCGAGTTTTAACAACTTAATATTTTGTTTTAGGCAACTGTCTTTGTTGTATGATGTATATTTAAACTAGCAAAACTTTTGACTATATTTAAACAATCAAATAATTCTTGTTACTCTTTTAAAATTTGCCAGCATTAGTTAAAATATTTCTTTAGTTTTTTCTTCAATTATTTTCATTTTTCTTTTCTTACACTTTCATAATTTTCTGTTAAATCTTCACATATAAAATATATAATTTATTTTTATACTTCTCATCTTCTTCTGCATTTCACCTTTTCTCTATCAGCTTTTCTTTTTTTGCTCACCTGTGTTGTTGTCTGCTTAACCACTTTGGTCGTATGCTCCTCGATGTATTCACTGTGCGAGTATTGTTCGACGCTTTCGACAGCCTGAGGTCAATGAAAATCAAAATCGAAATGCCCAAATTATTCACCCGATATATGTATATATGTATGTAAATTTGAGATTTCTATTGAAATGCATGGAACAACAGCCAGACATGCGATTGGCCAAAGATTTCGAAATCAGAACACAATCCTGAGTACTACAGACATATAGACATATATACATATATATTGTATATATATGTGTCTTCGATTCGTATACTTTGCACTCGTGATGAAAATTGCGCAAATATTTTAGAACTATGAATACATAGTTCAATTGCTTCTGCTTATTATTAAGAACCAATGCATTGATTGATATGGAAAAAAAGAAGATGAGTCCAAGAGTAAAAGACTTGAAAGTGTGAAACAATGCAAAAAGAGGAAGAGAACTAATGAAGCTGCTAAAGAGTGAAAAGCATTACAATAATAAGCACACGCACACAAACACACACAGCTAAATTAAGTCGAGTCGAAAGGAAGTGGCATTGATTGACGATTTTTCTTTTTTCTTTCCCCTTATCGAGTCATGTGCTAAGAATTTCCACAAGCAATTGCTCTTACATAAGCACATCACATTGAATTGAATGCACAAAATATTTATATTGAAAATATACAGAATCAACCGAAGAAAAAAAAATGAAAAAAGTCAAAGATACAAATCTCAATAAAATATTTTCGCTATTAATAAGAAGAAGAACGCGAATTCGCAGCCAATCAATAGATGGGCATACGAACGAGGGTTTTTCGCAAAAATATCTATATATACATATATACGAATGTAAAAAAAATATATATATTTCGAAATAGATTCAGGTGCCACAGTCATAGATTGGTTTCCATGTATGTATGACCTGCCTTTTAGGAAACGTCACAAATTCTAGTATTCCACTTTCGTAACTTCCAGTGTTGCAAAGCGCGACAGTGCGTTAATGACGATGTTGACGACGGCGACGTGTACAAACTTGAACTAAGAACGGATGCGCGACTAGCCTAGGCCACTAGTCGTAGTAGCTGACAAGATGTATATCCACTCACTCAGTCGCCTGCTTCTGCTTCTTCTTCTGCTTCTATCGCTTCTTGCCAATCTTTAATAGTTTCCACAACAAATTCAGCACACACACACACATACGTATGCAAAACTTGTGTGTGTGTGTATGTAAATTTAATGTGCTTATTTTAATTACTTGCAAATTTTTAGCTGCAGCACATGAATTGCATGAACAGACGCTGTTATGGGCGGCGTATACTTGATATTTCGTGCGGACCACGCGGATGCCAACAACAACTACAACAACAACTGTGATTCAGCGGTCTCTTAGCGCTGCTCTTAACACCATTTCTAATATACATATATATATGTATGTGTGTGAATATTTATATATTTTATAGCATACACACATATATATATTTTTTTTATAATTCAGCAAAATCTTATATATATATATGTATAGTTGCATTTCACACATTTATAGTTTTTATGTATAATCAAAATTTTGCCTTTGTCTGTGTAAAATTAATTTCAAAAATATTTACAGCTACCAAATTTTATATTCATTTTTTCGTTTTTGTTGTTTTTTTGTTTTTAGTTAAATTTAGCTTTGTAAATATTGTTAATTATTAATTCAATGTAATTCAGTTGGACTGTAAACAATGTGTTAATTTATGTTCCACATCATTTACATTTTGTTTGCTCTTGAGGACTGTCAATAGACTACTAGTGGCATCAATTTACAGGGTATATCTCATATAGAATTATTAACATAGCTAACCAAAAAGTTTTAAAATAAATGCAGCAATTAACTAAGCCTATTCTTTAGCAACCAAAATGTTTTCTAATCTATCCACAACAAAAGTCTTCATAGAATCAAATCAAAATTTTCGTAGTATTCTAGCAGCTATTAAATATCATCAGCATCATCAGCTGGAACATTTGTGCATTAAAAATAGCTGTAATTACCTATCCAGCCAAGACATATTGAAACCTAAAAACCATTTCCTCTCCCTGTGTGACTGTGTGGGTGCTTTCAACATTTTATAGCACTCTTAAAAAACTTGAAACACAAATAGGGCCAATGCGATAAATGTCACGTAGACAAAGTAGATCAAAGCAATGAACTTCTTGATTTTATGCAGGGCTATCCAAATAAAAACATTAAACTCAACTAGAAAGACCAGATGGGTAGGTTCTTGGACTTTCACACAATATTTTAATGTTTAATGCTCAACTAAACATTATTAATCAAAACTAAAGATAATTAATCTTAGTTTCAATCAAATAATTATTTTATACTGGGCACAGTGCCCGCCAATGAAACTTGCTATAAGAAAAAAAAACAGTTTCTATATATAGTATATACATGTCTGAGTCGGTGTGCATGTGTGAGTTCTTGCTGTGGTGCTGTCAGTGCTTATAAGCTAGTCGCCTTTGCCGTTTATCTTGACAATTCATTTGTCAACTTGTCAGCATGTGTACTTACAACATAATCATATATTGCTGAAAACCAGAAAGAATATACAAATCTACAGCATGCATGAGTATCCTATTATTATTTAAAAAATAAGGAAACAAATTAATAGCAGACAACATTTGCAAGTTTGATTCAATATATAGTTCAGATTGAGAGCAGATTGAACTCAGATTGAGATTGAAACTGATGGCTGAATCACTACGTTTTCATTACATCATAAGAAATTATTTTTGGAACGACTTATCTAGCAGAAATTTCAGTTTTGCACGTCTGATAGCTATATAGAGGATATAGTGCTGCTATTCTAGTACTACTCTATACTCAATAGAAAGAAGAACCAGTATTTCATATGTCTTAGTATAAGAAACTAGTACACACAATTTATAGAAAGCCACACAGACAAAACGCTATGGATGTCAACCTCATACGCTTAGATAGCACCTCAAAGAGGCAGACATACAAAGAATAAAAAAAATAAAATTAAAATTAAAATAAAAAACAAAATATCAATCATATAGTGCAAAGTATACGTATCGGGTTAGATAAAAATGTTTAAATTAAATTAATCAAAATCTATAAATTATAGGGATAAAAATATTTCTTTTTTAAAAATACGTTTTGTGTTAGATAATATTAAAATCAAATAAATTTGTTGTTAAATTAGCAATTATTATAAATTATTAAATTAAGTTTATTTTTGGCAATGTGCTGAAGCAACGAAAATTGAGCGCAACCAAGTCAGGTGTGTATGGGTTTCGTTTTGGCTTTTGCTTGATGATATAAAAGAGAAACATCTATATATATATTTATTTAAATATATATACATATGCATGTCTATGGCTTACAGTGGCAGTTAACAATTGGCAAATTACAAACACACACAAACAACTTACGCATAGTAATTTGTAAACTAATTAAGCATTAAAACAATCGAATCAAATAAAGCGCATATTGTAATTTAGCAGAGCAGAGCATTCTTGTTTTGGTTGAAATCAAATTTTGAAAACGTTTAACATTCGCATGCAGTTCGAAAAGTTTCGAAATATTCTTGTCTTTGTATACAAAACGTTGATTTTGTTGTTGTTTTCATTTATTTTGTTGTCATGTTTTACAATGTTGCACTTAAATTGTATTCTCTTTGTTTTATTGCTGGGTCTTCATTGCTTGACATATGCTTTATATACATATGCTGTATATACATATATAGATATATATTCATGTACGTACATATGGTAAATTGTTTGCGTGTTTCGAATTTGAATTAATTTGTTCATTTTTTTTACAAAAACAATTTGACATTAACATTGAGAAAAGCACAAAAAACACAAACACCCAAAATGACTGTGAATTCGACTAGAATTTCATGTACGTGTAGAGTATTCTCTTGTTGTTCTTGTTGCTTATGTGACTAGATTGAGATAAATAGATTATGATAATAATTGCTAATTTTGTTCGCTTTCAACAAATCAATTTATGACTAGATGTGACTGTAGTTCGTTTTGTTTCAGACTACCTTAATGGAGAAGCTGCCATTGGGTATATCCTTGCCGCCGAACTTGACATTGATATCGTACTCTCCGGGATCGTTCAGGGCATACAGTATGTCAAAGAAGCCATCCTTCTCGATAACATCAATGTCCACGATTTCACTGCAGGAATAAATGGTATTACTACCATCCGCTAGATGGCGCTCCATTCCGATTTACTAACCTGCCTTCCTTATTGGTTATCTTGCAGGTGACAGCACCGTTGCCCGCCTCGCGTGCATCCACCTTGAGGTGCGACTGGCTGCCTGAAGGCTGTATCTTGGGCGCCTCCTCGACAAGCTTACATTTCTTGGCCTCGCCGGTGGGGAATGCTTCGAGTTTGAAGGGCGAGCCCTCGATCTCCTTGTCGCCGTACTTGATGCTGCACTGATACGTGCCGCACTCATCGGGCACAAACGAAACCACATAGGTGCCAGTGGCGACCTCCTCTAGGCGTGGCTGCATGCGCTTGCCCTTGGGATTCTTAATAGCCACATTGATGTCCGCCTGGCCGGCTTGCTTCGTATCAATCTCGAATTCGGCGGGCAGTGAGGCAGGCGTCTTCTTCTTCTCGTTGACGCCCTTTACCGTGACCTTGGTGGCCTCGGACTTGGGGAAAACGGTCATCACAAACGGACTGCAAGCGAAGCATTTGAGCAGAGCGCTTCGCGGGCAGTAGAAGTCAAGGCACTCACCTGCATGGCACTTCTTCGTCGGCGAACTTCACCTGGCAGGTGAGCACGGAACCGGCCTTGGGCGGCACATAGTGCACCGCATAAATGCAATTGCCCTTGTCCTCGACGCTCAGATTGTCAACGGGTATGCCCTCGGAGTTGGTCAGCTTGACGGCAATGCGGCCAGGACCAGCCTCGCCCACATCCACATTGAACACCGTTGGCACACTCTCGCGGACCTGGCCGTGCTCGATGCCCGGTCCGTAGACCTTCACCTTGCTGGGATCCACAGTCTCCTCGACGAGCACACGGAACGGAGAGCCGGGTATGTGCTTATCCGCAAAGCGTATGGTTATATCGTACTCGCCTGGGTCCGTGGCCAGATAGTCGACATCGCAGCTGCCGTCGCGATTGTCCGTGCAGGTCATCTTGGCCTCGGAGGGGCCCTCGATGGCCAGCGATAGGCCGCCCTTGCCGGCGCCCTTGGTCTCCACGGTGAACTTGTTCTTCTGATTGGTCAAACCCTTCTCCAAGCCCGGTCCATAGGCCTTGCAGCGTGTCGGATCGCAGCCGCTCTTCACGTTCACCACGAAAGGTGAGCCCGGCACGGGTATATTATCATACATCAGCTCGATCGTGTGACGACCCGCCTCGAAGGGCGAGTACATGATGCGGAAAATGTCGTCGGTGGGTCCCTGCACCATCTTGTTGGGCAGCACGTGACCCATGGGGTCGAAGATGGCGCACGACAGCTTGCCAGACTCGATGTTGCTGCCCACCTTGCTCATGTCGACCATAAAGTCCGTGTCGGCGTTCATGATGACACCTAAAGGGAGATCAGCAGCAGGATTAGCACAGATCGAGGCAATTGCCATGGGACAACAACAATGCGGTGCGATTAGTGTATCAAATGGTTTAGTTTTCAACAACAACAACAACAAGACATCAACGACAGTAACAACAACAGCAAGAAGTTTAGCCTTGGGTCAGCTGCGTGCGACTTTCGGGCTGGCTGGGATTAGAGTATAGGCGGATTACAGATTGCGGATTGCGGCAGCAACTGGAGCTTGGTAACTTGGTACGTGGTATTTGATACTGGAACTCGCATCATTGCCTACCATGCGGCTGTATGCCGATGCCGCTCACTCGCGTATTCTTCAGATTCGGCACGGGCACAATGATCGGCTGGAATGGAGAGCCATTGATGTGGCGCTCGTTGAACGTTATGTTGACAGTGTAGTCGCCCGCCTCGGTGGGCAGGTAGGCTACATTGCAGGTCCCGTCGCCATTGTCCCGGCAATTGATGGCCGCCTCGCATGGCCCCTCGACGGTGACGCCCAGGCCGCCTTGGCCCGCTCCCCGGGTATCGATCATAAACTCGGCCGGCTGGCCGACAATGCCACGCTCAAGGCCCGGGCCGTAGGCGTGCACCTTGTTCGAATCACTGCCCGTGAGGCATTGCAAACGAAAGGGGCGTGGCGTGATGGGTGTGCCGCCAAAGCAAATGCTGAGCAAATACTCGCCCAGCTGCGTGGGCGTGAAGTTGACCAGAAAACCTTCGGCCGTGGGTATGATGTGCGCCTTCACCCGATTGCCCGACGGACTCGTTATGGTCACAGCCAGATCCGCCTTGGGCAGACCATGGGTAATAATACGAAACTGCTGCAAACTGTTCAGGGGCGCGGCTTGTGAATGAATGAAATGACTTGAACTTAGACCATGATGTGCACACAATATATATCATATGTAGGAGAGCTAGACGGGATGAGGAATATTAGTGATCTTGAGTACTTACTGGGCTCCAGGCCGTCCACCTTGATCTTGGACACATCCACCGTCTGCTCGACGACCACCTTTTGGCCCAACGGCACACGCTGTCCGCCGTATGTCATGGTCGTTGTGTAGGCGCCCTTCATGGGTGGAATGACCTCAACGGAGTATGTGTTGTCCTGGTTGTCGATGATGCGACATGGCACCTCCAACTTGGTGTCCTCGTGCACGATTTTCACCTTGAGCTCCGCGTCGCCAGCATCGCGTGCATCCACATTGAAGTGAGTGGGCATATTGGGACGGACGCCCGGTTGCAGCCAGGGTCCAAAAGCTTGCACCTTTGTGGCATCCACAGGCACGCCCACATAGATGCGATGTGGCGAATTGGGCGTGGAGACACCACCATAGTTAACTGAGTGAAGAGAGAGCAATTAGTGAGGCTCACAAATGGGGAGTATATGAAGCTTACCCTCTACAGTGTGCGGCACGCCAGAGTTTGGCGTATAGCTGACCTTCTTGGTGCCATCGGGGTTACTCTTGACCTGCACTGGCAGCTTGTTGCCATAGACATCCTGGACTACAATGTCGAGCGGCGCATTGCCCGCCTTGCTGGTATCCACATCGAAGGTGGCCGTCTCATTGATGGTCACGCCGTTCTTCTCCAGACCCGGTCCGATGGCCTTGACCAGCTCCGGATGAAAGTCGGTGCGCGGCAGTATGTGTGCTATGAACGGTGACTTGGGTATGTCCTCGTTGTCGCAGAGTATGTGCACAGCATACTCGCCCACGGCAGTTGGATGATACTTGACCAATGCGGAGCCATCACCATTGTCATGGCACTCAATCTCCGCTTGGGAGGGTCCGGCCACGGTGAAGCCGAGTGCGCCCGTTTCGCCATTGGTCTCCACCACAAAAGCGGCGGGGTAGCCGATGACGCCGCTGCTCAAGCCCGGCCCGTAGGCCACAATCGAGGACTCCTTCTTGGGCCCCACCTTCACCTCGAACGGCGACTTGGGCACTTCCTGTCCGCTAAACGTAATCATGACTACATAGCGACCCTCCTTGGTGGGATAGTAATGGCACTCATACGTATTGCCATCCACCTTGGACTGCATGACATTCTGGTTCATGCCGCCAGGTCCAATGACGCGCACCTCTGGCACACCCTCGCCGGCACCCTCGGTATGTATTTTGAAGTCCGCATCGTCGCCCACACGCACGCCCGTCGCCTGCAGCCCACGGCCGGAGACACGCACTTTGCGCGCATCCGACAACGGAGCCACCTTCACGGGGAACGGGCTGTTTGGTATGGGCGTGCCCGCATAGAACACATTGACCGAGTGCAGACCCTGCAGTGCGGTGACATATTCGCAGCGCCAAGTATCATTCTCCAACTGACGCACCTTGGCGGCCACCGAAGTCTTGTGGTTGGCCGGATCAATGATGATCACCTCGGGCACACCGCGACCCGCATCCTTGGTGAGTATATCGAAGAACGTCGGCTTCTTGATGGTCACTCCCGTCGGCTGGATACCAGGGCCGGTTACCTTCACCTTCGAGGCGTCGCCAGCATGACCTTCGACCTTAACGGGGAATGGCGACTTGGGTATGTCACGGCCCGAATACTTCACGGCCACTTTGTGCAGACCCTCAGCCTTGGGTATGTACGAAATGGTGTAGGTGAGATTCTTGTCATTGTTGAAGCGTACATCGGCCTTCTCCACCACGCCGTCGGGTCCTTCGATTTCAACATCAACAATACCTGCAAGGAATATGTGTAAGATTTTGTTTAAAGAAATATATTCTTTATGCTTCTCTTGGACTTACCTTTGCCTGCGCTGAAAGTTTCCACAGTGAAGTTAGCAGGAGCACCAACTACGGGTCCAATGGGCTCAATGCCGGGTCCATAGGCGCGCACTCTGCGATAAGGAGAAACATTTAATTAGTCTATAATGCATTCAAATTTCACATACAAAGTTAGCAATCATTAACGTTTACAAGATATTATTAACATATGAATAACTATACATTTTTTGCAGCCGAAAAGTATGCAGCGCTTTTTGCACAGGCAGCATTAGAGCGCAGCAGCTAAAAGTATGCAGCGATTTTTTATGGTGACCCTCAGCTATATGATAACATTTTATAAATTGAAATGGAAATCTTTAAATAATATTATGCGGCTAATGAAATTTAACTATAATATAGTATAATATATACAAATTAATTCGACTGAAATAAATGTTTTAATATTCATTTAGAAAAATTTAAATGAACTGAAGGCACATTTCAACATAAGCTTAACAAAAATAAATTGTTTAGTTTGTGCTAATAGTTTGTCAGCTCCAAATGCGCTAATCAAGCGAACAAGACTTTTCAGGTATATACATCAAGAAGAGGGTCCGGAGACCTGTGCAACAACAAGAACAACAGCAACAACTAAAAGCAGCGGGCAGCCAGAAGCCAAAGCCAAAGCCGGACGACCGGCGTGTTGAAGTATCCATTAGATACGCGCGCTCAAGGCTAGGCACAAAGTAAAGCCGCAGATAACAAAAGAAACAATTCCAAAAAAACAGAGAAAAACACAAAAATTAAACATTCTTCGGCAAGCCGAAAATGAAATGCCCTAAGCAGACATGGAGAAAAATTTATTCTTATTTATAAGAAATGTGTGTAAAACAAGATTTTCTTCAAAGAAAAAATATTTAAATTTTGAGAAGTTTGGATAGACATCAAAGAGAACATGAGCATTACGCATATTTAATTGCAGTGAAGAAATATTTCCAAGTTGAAAATTATAGTTTAGATATAAGGAAACAAGAATCTGATATCATATGCGTAGGTTATTCGAGCTTGAAAATATTGACTTTGAAAATATCTAACAAATTTCTACACCTAAGGATCCTACCACGTCTACACTCGACTCCAACATACGTGACACACATGATGATAGACGGAATATGCTCTCCGCTAGGGTATGCAAAGATCAAAAATATAAAACTGGCAGAGCATTTAAATCATGTGAGGCGGGCACGGATATAAAATGCCATAAAGTAGCCAAACGCGAAAACATATCAAAAACGTAAGCCAAAATTAAATAACAGAAAAAAATAACCAAAGAATAAAAACGGCCGACAAAAAGCGACCCAAAACAAGAAGAAGCATGCCGAACTTACCGCGGCGGAGGAATGCTGAGATTTGCAATATTCAGACATTCAGACATTATATATATATTCGGATATATATATACAAATAAATATATTGGTAGGCAGGTAGTAGTATATATAGGATATATACACATTATATAAGATCAGGTTGGTAACAATCAAAACCAAAATGAAAGAAACCAAATCCAAGAAATTAAAAGGTTTGCCCAGATATATATTTAAATTTTGTGGTAAAAAAAAAAGAAAAAAGAGAAATAAAGTGAAAGAGAGAATGAGAGAGAAAAAGAGAAGATTAGAAGATCAGTTGGTACTGTCAGTTAAGAAGTGGGTTTAGACAATTGCATTGCAGTTGCTTTTAGTCCAGAGAGAAAAGTTATGAAAACTTTACAATTGCTTGAGTAGTTCTCAGAGATAATATTACGTGCCTTAATTGCAGTTATACCACTTAAGAAGATAAAACAAGGAAGTCAGATAAGGGCTTACCTATTGGGGTTCGTCTTGGGACGCAAAGGAGCGCCTGACTTCAGCTTGGCGTTGGGATACTGCGACAAGTATGTCATCATGGACTGCTCATCCACATTGGGATTGACCAACTCCTCCGGCTTGATCAGCTGACGCACATTCAGCCAGTCATCGGCCAGACCCATAGCTTCCGAAGCATTTTGCACTGCGTCCTTGGGATCCCACATCTCCCAGTCGGGGCACAAGCCAGGCGCACAGGCATCAACCAATGCGCCCACTGCCTTGCCCGTGGTCCAGTCGTTGGTGAAGTTATTGATGGGCATATCAGGTATCCGGGCATGTATCCAGTTCAACAGGCTGCAAATGACAAGAGTTAAAGGTGTGCCTGGCATTTCGAGAACGTGTCCAGCTACTTACCGCTGCTTGGGCGTCTGTCCAGAGCCGTTCAACTGCTTCTCATCCTCGCCATCCCACATGGGCATCGATATCGAGTAGTGCAGAATGAGCGTCCATATAAGACCCAATATCAGTTTCAGCTTGCAGTCAACAATATCCGAAGAATCTGTCAAGAGAAGAGAAAACATTTCAGATCGAGTTTAAAGGTGTGGAAAACTTAAAGATCTTAAACGTGAAAAACTTTGCATAGTTTAAAATATCCATTTTAAGGCTAGAATACCTCGAATACCTGAATACCTCGATGTCTATTCTCAAAATTGTATAATAATGATAATAATATTATATAATAATATTAAAATTTAAGTACATCTTGATATCTATTCTAAAGTCTCTATAAATGATCTCTGGTGAATGAAGCTCTATTTCTAGCAATCTTAAGCTATTGCTCATGTCGTGATTTAGTTATATTTCAGTTGTTGAATTAGTTGCGATTGTTGTCAAACCGGCAAATAGAACGAGGACCACCGTTACGAGCACTCGAAACCGTCATAAACTTAATATGTCTATTAAATGATCGCACCAGGTTTGGCTATTAGCAAGAGCAATTGCAACTGCATCTACAGCAACTGGCTGGACGGGCATCATCTGTCAATGGCAACACCGTTGTTGCAGAACTTGTTGCATGCAACAAGCTGCCAATTATGTGCAAGGCATTTGTTAACTGTTACAACAACTATGGCCACAACAACAACAACAGCAAATCGCTTTGAGAGTCGGCATTTGCCTCGCATTGCTGGCCTGGTCAAGTTCAGGGCTAATGTGCACGCGACCAGCTCGCCGAGCCGGTTTGCTCATTTTGTTTGTTTTTTTCTCTTCTTCTCCTTCTCCTTCTTCTTCTTCTTTTTCTCTTCTCTCTTGTCTTGCCTTGTGATGTCAATTCCACATAGCCATAGACGAAATATCTTTTGTTATGTTAAACGAATTAAGCTAATTAAAAACAATATGCTTGAAACTGTTATTTTTGGTGGGTTTATTGAACCAAGTCCAAAGCGATTTTACGAGCGTTTGATAAGCATGGAAATGGAAGCAAAGTGAAAGGTTCTTTTACGCACTGATACCTTATCAGACATAGAGCATAGAGAGCCAGCACCTGTGCACTAATCAAGTGGAACCAGGTGATATTTTACTCTCCCCTGTCTCCCTCTCCCTCTCTCTCTGTCTCTGCAATTGCGACCTTGTTGCTGAGACAGCATAGTGAAAGTCTAGCGAAACATTAACATTAACTTGGCCACCCCGCTTAACTGATTGTAACCAAATACAGCAGCCACACATTGCATACATGCGCACATGCAACACATGCGCATGTCATATTCGAGTGACGACAGTCACAGTCACAGTGACGTACATCTGTATGTGCATGCGTAGGCAGTTTAAATCTACATATGCAATGCATAGCTATTTATACCCTATAGAAAGGGAGGTGAAAGCAATAATGAATATAAAACTAAATAATTTTTGTTATATTTTAATTTGATATGAATATGCTAAAATTAGACTGTATCAAAAAATATATGTATATAAAAACATTATTTAGGTCTGTCAAATTAATATCTTAAAACAATTTTCAGCAATCAAAAACAAAAAAAATTTTTTTATTTTAAGAATAGTTTCTACATAATCGAAGGAGACAATAATCTAATGTAATTATATACAGAAACATGAAACTAAACTAAACTGTTTTAGCCAAAGAAATTAATAATAGCTTTATGAAAAGTGAACTAGTTTTTTTTCTTAATTATTTTTGGGGCTTAACTACATACTAAATTAATAGAACTCTAATTATAAGAAAGGTTTAAATATAGCTCAATTCTGACTAGACTATATACAATTAATATATTCATTATTATAAACTACATAAATATTCATACCTTAGCCTGCTATTCAAATATATTAAACTCTATACGATAATCATATTGAAATAGCAATTGCAGGGTATATCGTTGTCTACCCCCAACACATCGAATTCTGTTCTGTCTGTCTATTGGGCGCTTTCTAGTAGAATGCTTTTGCCGCTGTTTTGGCTGCTCAACGAGCCATTAAAACATTTGCTGATACAGCTCCGCCATAAACAAATACACCAAAATACATACATATATATTTCTAAATATGTGTATGTAGGTATATGTATATGTATGTATATGTGTATGCACATATATAGTCATAAAGTGGGGCTCTACTTGTTATGGCCAAACGCAGCCTTGCTCCAACATTGGCGAAATTTGCAATTCGGCATTGTTTACTTTTGGTGCCACTTGTGAGAGAGATTCAAGATTGGCCAGAATGGAGTTGAAGCTGATGATGATGATGATGATGATGATCATGATGATAATGCTGAGACCGGCTAGTTTCGCCTGCCTGCCTGCCAAAAGCCGTCAAATTGTCAGCTCGTGGCCATTTGAGCTCGCATCCCGATGGCCATTTGGAAAATGTTTACTTAACGCATAAATGACAAATGTATTAATTGCCAGCTAAATGCTCACTCCATTGACACATACATGTATATAAATATTTTCGCATTTTTATATATTTGATGGAGTTGTCAAGTTGTAAACTTGTGAAGTTGCCTCTCTCAGCTATTGGGAAAGCAGCAATTAAAACGGAGAGACGGAGAAGCTACAAAAAAAAGAAGATGATTTGGCTAATTAGGCTGGCAAATGCCGGCTACCGGCCGACTGACGTCTGTCGTCCGACAATCTCCGGAGAATGTCTAACTGTGTTTATTCAACAACAACAACAACTACAACTACAACAACAATAACAAGAAGCAACTGGAACTGCCTGTCCACTGAGTGGATGTGTTTGTTGTTTGTTCTCGCTTGTAAACTATGCAGAAATATGCTAATAGATGCCATGGAGTTTTGCCATAACTGCGATAAATATCTTCAGTTAATGCATATTAACCAGTCGCAATCCCCGCCCAAGCCCCTAGACCCCTCCACACCCTTCTCAGACACCACACATAAGAGCCCATACATATGCATAAGTGTGAAGATATATGTATATGCATATTAAAGCTAATCGTGAGACGGCAGAGGCAACCACTTCATGCAACGAAACGTGGCAACAATGATGCGCTCCACTCTTCGAGAACTCTAGGGGGGTTCCCTTTAATGGCCGCCGCAACTTAATGTAAATCGTAAGTGCTTGATGTTATCTCTTCGGGTTTTTGGCAGCTCAAAGAGCTCATTTATAGTCAGTTTACACTATGTGAAAATAGCGGTAAAAAATTATAGGAATTTAAATCAATTTTTCCAAATATTTAAATATTCTTGATTATCTAAAAAATTTACTGAATTACACTGACTGACTAAATGATGAAAGAACGGAGTTGATGTTCCCTAAAAAGCGAGTCTGCATGAATTTAATAACTGTAAATATATACCTCATAATGAAAAGAATATTTTTGTATATTTTATTACAATTGAATAAGTTTGCTCATAAATCAAAGAATATTTTTAAAGCAGAGTCTCACATATCTTATTCATACAACAGAAGCTAATTTATTGTTGTAATATATCTTGATTTTCTGGCTGTAGGAATTCTTTTTTTAATAGCTTTCAGAGAAATGTTATCCATGGAGTGCAATCCGCGATGACATGGCAGTATTTGGTGAGGCATCAGGCATCAGGCATCAGGCAAAGCAAAGCAAAACAGCTCCAAGAATTATGATGTTAGGCGCAACTGCGGAAAACTATTTAATTTACAGATAAACAAGAAGCAGAGGCTAAATTGCCAAGTCTCCAGTCTATTGCCATTGCCATTGCCGTTGGCCATCGCCGTTGCCGTTGCAGTCCAAGTTGAAGTCTGCAACAGAGTCTTCTGGCTGAGAGCTGGGTCACAGTCGTCAGACACGTTCTGCCCGAGCGGCAGACACGGAAATTGTGGCAGAGACAACACTGGCTGGCTGCTGATCGCTGTGATATTTTCCGACATTCTTGCAAGTGGGCCTGGGAAAACCAGTTTTCCACACGACCCAGCCTAATCATGCAGACGCGCGCCCGACGCTAATTTAATTAGAGGCAGGGCGCCCAAACAGCCAAACTGCTGTCGAGCAGTCGACCAGTCGAGCCGTCGAAAGCAGCTCAAACGACACCAACTGCTGCAACAGCATCTCTGTGGCATCGCTTAGAAAGTTAAGCCTGGCTGGCAACAATCAAACGCAACTTTAAGCCGCTCAGCTCGATTTGGGCAGCTGCCTGTGCTGCCTGAGCTGCGTGGGCTGAGGTGTGTGTCTGCCACATGAAGCATTCACCTTGTGGCATACATTTTTCTAGTTACTTGTCGCATTGTGAGGCTACACTGAGAGAAACAGCACTATGCTATATATTGCTATATATTTATGAATGAGAATCCTCTTTTAGTCTTGGAAAATCGAAATCGCATTCCAATGCACAACCTTAGCTACTACGCTTGCACAACTATTCGCATTTTCTCAAAGTGCTTCGCTCAGTGTACGAGTGTGTCTAATATTTCATTGTCGTTGCCGGCGCGCACTTGTTTTGGGGTTAATTGAACCGGCTTCTCTTGCCGGCTAGCGGTACAAGTTGCTAATTTGAATAAATGACTAAATTGCCAGAGATAGACGGGAAGAGAGATTTCAAGGCGTTTGACTCAGCATGATTAACCCTAATCTTATCACAATTGCATTCTGATCATGATGATAAAGCGCCAAGCGCCTTGGCTAAGCATCATTTCTATTTAAAGTACCTCAATGTCAGTGAGGTGTATCGATTGATGGCGTCATGTTGAAATTCGCATTGTAAAAAAATAAATATTGTGTTGCCAGTGATTAATAATACTACGTGCTGACTGCATTCCGGCATTGGACAGTTCAGCTAAAATTCAACGGAAACTTCCCGATAATGTGGGCTGCATATTCAACTATTCAAGCCAACTCTCGACTCTGATTCATCTACGTGAGTTTGGCTACAGCAAATATTTTGCTAATCAAAAACAAGAAAAGACGGAAACAACATAATTTATCTGGTTTTGTTTTTATGTGCAGGAAAGAGCTAAATACTTTTATATTGTGTTAAAAATTATAAGAGAAATATAATAAAAATATGCTTTCATAAAAGATAAAACTCAGTTTACAGAACAAATATTTACTAAATGCTATGACGTTTATAAACTAATGAATAAATAAACACAAAACTAGTTGATAAAACTTTTAGAGCCTATAAACGCTACGATTTGTTTAGAATTATTTATTTACCTAACAAATAGTTTGCCCCATTTCATTTTGAATATCTTCCTAAAACATTGATTCCATTCAAACTTTTTCAAACTTTTTGAGATTTCTAAAGAACTTCAAACAACCTCTTTTGTAAAATTTGAATGGAATTGTTAAACGACACTAAAACAGCAAGCATATTTCTGAAACACTAAATAAGAGATATAAAATAATAGTGATATACAAAATTTGTTGCTAACTTATAATTTACACTGAAACTATATGAAGCCAAGATATATCTTTAAAATAAATTATGTATTTAGTTCCACAGTTCTACCACACTCACTAAAACCATAAAAAATATCATGCAAAACCTTCCATCAACTTTTTGCAAACACGATAAACCAAATTCACCAAAATCTTATATTCACTATCGCAAACATAGGAAATTCCCAGAAAAAACAAACCAACCACAAATTAGACGTAGAATCTCTAAATTAAAGACAGTTTAAATATTTTTTAGCAAATATATCAATGACAACAAATGATAAGCAACAGAGATAAATGAACACATATTCCAGCATAAGTAAAAAGAAAACCAAAAGAATTTGGAAACTAATAATAATTTGGGAAGTCCTCTTCAAGTTGAGGTCTTTATTAAAATTTGTTGCCATTTTATGATTTCCGTTAATAAACTGTGTACAAAGTCTCAAGAATAAATATTTGAAAAGATTATTAACAAGCAGTTAAGAATTGGGTCAAATGGAACATGAGCCTCAATTATGATTGCGTATCAGAATATTTATATGGTTTGGTGAATTAAAATTGCCTACTATTTGACACTCGCTAGCTCTGCCTCTGTCGCTCTCTCTCTCTCTCTCTCTCTCTCTCTCTCTGGGTCTGGGTCTGTCCCTATTAAGGGCTGCTAACTATGGCGTCATCAATAACAATCAATTGGCTGTGACAAATTGAACTAGACATCTGCTTTATGCTATATCGTATTGTCTATGAAACGCTTCACATCTCTGTGAAGGCTTGCTCAAAGAGCTGTGAAGTCAAGAAGGAAGATTGCTGCAGTTGGGCACTATCGACTTCATAATACTCGTTCAGAAGATTTAAATAATTTATTACTTTTGTTTTTTTCTTACTCTTAAGAAGAGAAAGATTATGAATAGCCAACATTCCGAATCACTGATCTTGAAAACAGTTTTCTGATTAGCCAAGGGTTTGAAAACTCAAGAGCCAAGATACTTTATAAGACGAGACTACAGACAACTAAATATAATCTAAATTGTAATTACCCAGTGAGAAAAGCCGCGAAGCAGAACCGCGAAATTTGCATAAAGCCATCACAATCTGCGGAATACTCTACATATCAACAAGTCCAATGGCAGCTTACGATATGATCAATATATAGAGTAAAGAGTCTAAAATCTATTCGCTCAATTATCTTTGTACTAAGCAAGAGCTGATCATGCTGTCTCTAAAACTGCAACTAAGGTTATAAGGTTATATATACTAACCACATTTCAATATAGAAACATCGATATACCCCATTTCCACACTTGCGAACAGCGTATTAATCGCACAAACTTCTCAGAGTTCGCCGAAAAAGTCAGCAAAAAGAGCCGCAGATGATGTCATTGAGTAAACTGAGCGACTTTTTTATATATATATAAAGATATGTGGATACATATACACGCTTATTAGGCTTGTTTCTCTTTGCTTAGTATCTCTTTTTTATTTATTTTATAATGTTATTTTTGCATTTTTTTCTCTTTTTAAATTTTATTGCGCTTGAGTGTTTTTATCATTAAATTCTTTTTTTTTTTTTTCTGTATTATTTTCGGTTAGATTTTTAGCGCAAACATTTGGAGATAATTCTACAATTTGTGGTTGGGCTGGGTATATGTATGTATAAAAGCTCCAGAAGACTTTGCGCTAATTCAATTGACAGCACAAAAGAGCTCAAAAAAAAGAAAGAAAAAACTCAGAAATGAATTGTGAGGAATTCGTGAAACCAGTTTAAATTGTTGAACGTCGAACAGTTGCACAGCTCCACAATTCTCAGGCTCATTTCGCTTTCTTTCTTTCATTATAGTTTTGGTGCACAGGAAGAGGTGCGTCTTGGATAAAGTGAAATTAATTAACAGTAAATAGTTCCATATATGCTATAGGTAGTTGAGCTCTTCATTTAGCTGGTAAAATAATCAAGATGAGTGTTGTAATCGGTTGTGCTCGACTAAAAAATCTAGTTGTTTTCTATATATACTTGGGAGTAATTATGTAATGATCTGTGAATACTTTATGAGAATCTAGATACCATATTTAATGAGTTGAGCTCTAAAAGCTTTAGTGTTATGCTCAATTAATGAAAGTTCGATAAACGTTTTAATCGATTTCATAGAAATAACTAACCAATAATTTTAAGTGTCGATCACTCAATAGTTTGAAAATACAATAAATGAGGATAGACGTACCGATAAATAATTTACTGCGTGTGGTATGTGAGGAATTTCAAGCTTTTAGCTGTTATAGGTTTCTGGATTGGCCATTAAATATCTTGCCACGAAGTAAGGGATACCCAGACAGACAGGTGCACATGCCTAGATCGAACAAAGCTTCTGTTCTCTCATTTGTAGAAGATAATATAAATAAATTTATATTAGTTTCTGGCTATAAACATTTAATGACACATCCATGTCAAGAGGTACGTAATAACTGACATTCTAAACTGATGTTTCAAGCAAGTTATTCGTAAAATGAATCATTAATGTTGTCATGTGAATCATTTAAGCATCTTTTTAAAATTGGCAACAAATTTTTAATATGAATCATGACTTTCATTGAATTTTTTCTGTTTGACAGTTGTCAAAAGCTATTTTGGCAAATTTTAATCATTGCAAAAGATATGCCGCCATTATCAAAAATACAATAATACTAAAAAAAGGAAAAGTTCAAGCAGACTGATTAGCGATACAAAAATGAAAGATTACTGACCGATTAAAAGTGAAAATTACTTTAAAATGATTGCAAGGCATGAAGATAGATGGATCCCCTATGAAAAAAATGACTTTTTTGCAAAGAATCCGTATGGCATTCTTGAAATTCTTGTAACGAGTAAGTAACTTCTTAGTTTGAATATACCCTAAATACACCAAAAAATGATGACGCCATAGTAAAGATCGATACTTACAAATTTATATAGTATACTAAAACTTGAATTTTGTAGTGTATACACATATCGATTTAAAATAAGCTTTCACATCTATATACCTTACATATCATGCTTTTCTTCACTCATTTCCAAAGGGTATCGCTCATAAAAAGTCGGTTAAAAACACATAAATGTTAAACAATATTTACGTAGCTGTCAATTATTGACAAACGGGTTTTTATGTACCCACACATGCAGAGACATTTATACATACATATATGTAGGTGTAAATGTATTGATATATAGCTGGCATCCACTGTACATTTCGACAGTCTTATCAACGACTAATGGAATTACAACTCAAGCAACTCGTTCAGATTCAGATTGGAAATTAAACAAACAAACAAAAAAACAGGCGGCTTATCAATTCGGTCATAAAAAACTGAATTCTAATTAGAAACAGTATTAAACATGTACTAGAAAATGTATATATGTATGTATAGACTGATTGTATGACCGAGTGCACGTTGAGCCCAGCTTGGAGAGTGACTCATTAAGTCTAGAGGTATGACTATCACATGCTCATAGTTTTAATCAATGAAAATTAGCACGCATTAAACACTTTTTTAAGTTACCGTTAGCTGTCGAAGCTCGTGATCTAGCTGGGCCTGATCTTGAAAAGCCAATATCTATCACCCACAGTAGTAGACCCTCAATAATGTAATTTAACTAAGCTGGGAGACCTACACGCCTCGTTGAAGTTTTGGCCATCAAATCGAAATACTCTGAATAGATGATATTCATATATGTATGTATGTACATATGTTTATATGAGTAAATTCACTGACATCATACCTATAGAGTCATGAGTGTTATGTGAGTACTATTCAAAGCTGTCGCAGCGTAACGTGTACATTTGTCGTACTGAATCTTAAATTATGCATTAAAATTAACAAATGAAAGTAAAAATCGCATTGAGGCTGGGCGCTTTGAATAAAAAATGCTGGCCCACTAACAGTACGAGTATATACGAGTGTATATGACATCATTTGTTTTGTAGTCTTGTCGCATTGAAGAGAAAAAAAGCAACCGCAATGTGTAAATAACTTGTGAAGCAAACATGTTGTTGGTTCAGTAGATACCCTGTACTCATGACCCAAAACCCCAAACTTCACTTTATGTTTAAGGTATTTCTATATATAACGAATTTACTTGGCCTATATTTATGTAATTGAAGAGGCTGAAAGCTAATTCCAAGAATTCATTCGTAGGTTCATAAAATATTTCTTATAAGATTAAAAACAAATTTATAGAAGAACTTATTGTTTATATATTACATATATGTATACTTGAAAAATATAAGAGATCAGTTAGGACTCAGTATACTTCCCTTTCTCTGCTCCAAAGTATAGGGTATGCATAAAATAACAAATTGTTTTGGAATGCATTGCAGGTCGTTAGTTAAATGGAGACTCTCTTTCTTTTTTTATATATTTATATATTTGCCAGCAAGACAATTTCTATAGATATTTCTTTGGGTCTTTCGCTATCTACCTTTTTCCTCTTTTTCTTTTGTATGCCTCTATGCTGTGCATTCGACTCTACGTTGATAATAAAATAATCGCCTATTATGCAATTTGTATGGAAATATTTTAGACTTGCCAACAGAGCAGCTAAGGTTAAACACAAATTGGAGTTGACTCATGGCCGCAGCAAAACGTGACTCTGTCTACATACATAGATACATACATACATACATATGTGGGAACAAAGGGTCTATCTATGTTCCGCTGGCAACCCAACCCAATTTAATCCCGTATTCCCAGAAATTTCATGAAATCAACATATGAAAATTAATCAAATATCGATAGAGGCTACTCACCAATGTTAACAATTTTGATGCCCTCATCCTGTAGGAATTTCAGGGCAACCGATACGTTCTCCAATTTCTGGCTACGGAATGTTGGACGTTTGTTGTGCTTGGGCAAACGCTTCTGGGACAGCACCTCGATGAGTGCAATCAGACGGAGACCATCGGACAGATCCGTTTCCAGATTGTTTATCGAACGATCGATCGTTTTCAGATGCTCATTAGCCCAGCGTGTGAAGGTGTTCTGTTGGATTTTCTTCCATTGGGCATCCTCGGCTAGATCACGTTCGGCCTCCATATCTTCGTCGAAGTTCTCCTCGTACTGTTCCGACTGCTGCTGTTGGTAATATTCGTTCGGCTGTAAGTTTTGTGCGTTTGGGCAGAGAGCAACAAGTTAGGCAGGATATGGAAATGGATATGTATAGGACAGTGCTATAATTGTTTAGGTGGGTGGAGGGCGATTTCTTTTTTAACTGCAAAAACCACTTAAAGCACGCACAGCATGCGAAGTACCGCACAGCAAATACTCTTTTTTTTTAGAAAAAACTTTATCCAGTAGAGTAAAATAAGAACTTCTTATGCGAAAAATAAGGATTATAGAAACTATAATCAAAAATATTTCAAGTTTTATTCGTGGCAAAACTAAAGAACTTTTTGTTAAGCCATTCAAACCAAGTTGCATGAAAATGTCAACGCTGAAGCGTGGCAGATCGCATTCAATGCGATCTCTAGGTGTGGCAATGGACATAACGACGCCGACTTGTTCCAGTTATACGCTCACACACACGGATATACACACACGCGCACAGAGCGAATCGGGCAGCCAGACCACACACACAATCACACACTCAATATAAGTTGAGTGGACATTCGTTCAACTTTCCACGCAAACGCTTCTTCAGGCCAGTGGCCCATAATACAACATGATCGACAAACTCGCAACGAAACTTGTATACTCTACAATAAACTGTGGTTGGCCAAACAGCAGTTATATCAACTGGAAAAGTCACCAGAACGTATGGGAATGTTATTACCCGTAAAAACTATCATAAACTTAACGAAGAACGCACAAAAGGAAAACCAGAAGAAGAATGCAAGACATAAAAGGGGCATAGGAAATTCACAAAACTTTGACTGACTGCGTGAGTGTTTATGCGTGTGCGTGTATATGTGTGCGTGTGCCGGCAAGACCAACCAAAATAGAGTAGGTAGCCAGAGTCGCCTGTCTGGCGAAAAAGGGCTAGAAAAAGAATTGGAGCGACTGAGACGGCGACGGTGGTGGCGGCGGCGGCGACAAGCGGCCAATTCGCCGTGCTCGGTGCGCAGCGTGTGAAGTTCATTAACATTTTCATTAATTGCGAAATGTTTTGCAATTAAAACACAACAAATGAAGAAGGAAAAGAAAGCTCTTTGCGCCCACAAAATACAAGAACTTGTGGAATTCGTTGAAAGCAAAACTAAATTAAAGGGCGAGACGCTGAAGGTAACACACACCTGCTCGGCTTGAAAGAGCTCGTTATTGTTGTTGTAGTTGCTCGTTGGCTGCTGGGCGTAAAAACTTAAATTGCTAAAACTGTTGTTGTTGTTGTTGGTACTGTTGTTGGTGTTGTTGTTGCAATTGTTGTAAGCACACGCGGCGACTGCAGCGACGTTGTTCTGCAAATTTGGCGGGTTCTTTCTATAATTATTGTGATTTAGAAATATTGTCGCCTGCGTCTGCGTTTGACCGTTGACGTTTGTATAATTCACGTTTTGCACTAAATCAGCAACAGGCGCAACCGAACCGATCTTCTGCTGTTGTTGTTTTTGTTGCTGGTGTTGGAGTTGCTGTTGCTGTTGCTGTTGGCGTTGCTGCTGGCTTCGATTGTTGTGAATTGTCGCTGTGTTTCTTTGCCGCTCGTCGCCAATAGCGTCGTTACTGTTGAGCGTACCGCCGTTAACTAACACGAACTGCTGATCGCTGTACATTTTGAATGCCGGTTTGTTGTTCGAGTTGCTGCTGATGATGTTGTTGTTCTTGTTGTTGTTGTTCAAATTGTTGCTGCTGTTGCCACTGATCGGGCCGCTGCGCTATTTTATCACACTCTGCGTTTCTACTTTATTGTTTATCGGTCTCTCTCACTCTCTCCCACTCTCTGGCGCGTACGCACGCACGCTTTTGCGCTCTTCGTCGTCTGTCTGGTTTGACTCTCTCTCTCTCTCTCTCTCTGATGGCGCGCAGACAAAATTCGTTTTGCTTGCGCTCTTTGCTTACAGTATTTCGGCTGGGCTCTTTTACACTCTGCACAAAAAGTTAGTATTCGTGTTCAATATATGTGTGCAAACAAATAAATATTTAAATAAGTATGTATCTTTCTATATCCCAAAAAGTATTTACATATTTAAAATATATAAAATATATATTCGATCAACTAACATCCCTTCCGAAAAAACTTGTCCCCAGCTCTGATCTACATTGTGCTGACCGGTTTGTTATTGTTGTTGTTTGGTTTACCGGTCTTTCTCAGCTCTCTCACGCTCTCGTGCTGCCTCTGTCTGTTTCCTTCGTGTTCTCTTGCAAAGTACTAAGAATTTGTTTGTTCTGCTCTCTCTCGCTCATTCTATGGCACCATGCACAAAATGTTGGTTCACAAAGCTTAGCGCTTTGTTGTCTTGAGTCACATGACTTGCTTAAAGTCTGACTGGACACACACACATATGTATGTATGTATGGATTTCAAAGCTTCGCCGAAAAGTATGCACTTCAATAGTTACTACTTTTAACGAACTAGTTTTCAAGCAAAATTTCTTTTATATTCAAAGATAATTAAGTATTGAAATTCAATATTTAATAAATAAATAGAGGAGTCAGTCCTTTATAAATGTATAACAAATATATTTGTATATTGAATATATATTTATAAGAAACTAAATTCTAACAGTTATTATGCGGTTTTTATTACGTTATATTCAATTTTGTTTCTTCAAGAAAGCACGATTTTTATACATGTATAAAAAATATCCCGTCTGCTTAATATGATTCATGCACTCAGCTTCAAATATTGCACGCATGCACACACACCCGAAAGGTGAATAAATAAGTGTAGTCAAATATTTGGCATTTTTTTGCGGATCGCATTTGGCGAACACTTTTATTTTTTAGGTGACTGCGTCCAGGGGGTGGTGGGGGTGATGTCGAGCGAGACATTTGAATGAGCGAAACAAATGATGCCTAAACGACCTTCTCTATATGGTAAGGAATTCTACATAATAGCCAAATTAGACAACAAAAAACAACAAGAAGAAGAAAGCAAACATAAATTAAGTCGATTTTCGAATGCTGATTGATTGAACAGCTGATCTGCTTTATATTCTCGCCAAATTCTGGGCTTGATTAAATAAAGCAAAAGCAACCTAGAGTGGAGTGCTGTTCGATTGAGTAGAAATTGATTTGATTGAAACTGTATAAATTAAGTTTTGTTCCATTTAGCTGCAATCAATGTGAGCAACATCAAAATTTATAATGCTGTCTGATTGAAACTGAAGGGAAATTCATTTCATTTTGTTATTTTGAAAATTAGTATAAGAGACATCCCAACCATCCCTTTTAAATTATCAATAACTAGCCAAAGGCTTGTTAACTTCTCTGGCATTAGTCAAAATCGAATCGTAATTAGAAATCTGATTAATCTTTAAGGTGTGTTATAGTGTTTATACTATATGCCATAAGCTCATTACGATTGACTTTCCAACTATGTCCTTCACGACGTGCTCCCAAGGGAGCCACAGCTTGACCATTTAAAGTAGCCCAAGTGTGACAGACTGACCTTAAAATCGGCTAAAGCACAAAATCGAACCCAATATGGAAATAAATCCAAACGCGCGTCGCACCAAAAACAGTTTGAGCAAGACGAACGTGAGGCGCCACTTGGCTCGTTTGCCTTGGGGGCATGAATCAGCAGCAGCAGCGCACCTAACGAAATGCTAAATAAATTTTCACTTCCATTTTAATTAATTTTAATTTATATGCAACTACAACTGCATATTCATACACACACACACACACACACACACACTGAGAGAGAAAATGTGCTCTATAAATAAATTGACAAATATTTGAAATTTGTATTTGTTTTTGTGCTTTATGAAAAGGTAATGCAAAACACATGTCCTCCATTCCGACCCAAAATTCAAACAACTTTATCAACACTGGCCAAAGAGCATGCAAATGGAATATTTGTCTAGGAAATTGTGTGAACACAGGTGAAAAGCAAAGGTGGGGACGGACAGAGACAGGGAAAACTCACTTTACGTGCTGCCATTTTGCTGCCTTTAATTTATTTTTGTAAATAAATCAATTTCTCTTTTGTTTTTGTAATACTGTTCACTCTGCACTTTAAGTCTGTAGCTATCAAATATTTTATAAAATATTTGTTTCAATATTTTTTTTTATTTATTTATATATTTTATGAGCTGCGCGCGTTCTGTTCCGTTTGATTTGCTCGAGCGTTTTGTTCACATTGGGGAACTTGACTTTGGCACTTGGTAAACGACTCGTTGTCGTTATTGTTGTTGTTGTTGTTGTTGCTGTCGTCGTTAGTCAGGTTGTAATCTTTAATGTTCTGCTCGTCGCAATTTCTCAGTCCGACTGAGTTCGGTTCGCCTCCTTGCTCAATGTTTTTATGCAGCCAAATCGCGCGCAGCTCTTTTATATATTTTTATTTCTTTCTGTTTTTCGCTCAATTTCTTTATTATTATTTTCGCAATATTTTACAGCAGTGGACATGTGTATAGCAGCAGTCTAAAATATTTGCAAAATGCATAGTTAGAAGATACATATGTATATGAATTTATTTTATTTTATTTTATTGATAATTGATGTCTAAGTTAAATAAAAATTATCATAATAAATATAGGAATATATATAAGAATTATATAGATAAAATCAATAAAATATGGGAAAGTACTTTAGCGTATATAGGTAATATCCCACATTTAAAAATTTGCCCACTGAAAATATGCTGCAAGTGTTTCCACTCAACTAGCACGCACTGTTCTGATCATCATCAATACATAATTTCTTCAATATTTATTTTGCTGCATGTTTTGTGCTTTGTATTTTCGCTGCTTGCAGCGCACATCGGCAACGACAACGACAACGGCGTCGCTGTTGACGTCGACTGCACTCTTGACTCTGTGCTCAACGGCAATTGGCAGCGACAGAGGCAGCAACAGCAGCAGCAACAGCAATATTAGCAACAGCAGCAGCAGCAGCTTTTGACGCTATTGCCCACAAACAACTTTGGATGATTTTTGCGCGCAGCTGATATTGTTGTTCTTTTATAAATAGAGGCAATTGTTGATGTTCTTGTGTTGTTCTTGTTGTTATTTCTGTTGTTGTTAGGCATGCTTAATTTGTTGCCAATTGCAAGCGTATTGTCATTTGCCCTTAGAGCCCCTCGCTAGACACGAATTCGCCCCTCCGCTCGTGACTAATAATTTGCGCTTGAAAAACATCTACCAAAATACATGTTTTTATATAAACCATTAATATACATATATTATATTAGTTGGCCAGACTTCATAAAAAATATGAAATAAAAGCAAATAAATGTGTTTGCTCTTGCTGCTGCTGTATGCTGTTTGCGGCATGTCGTATGACTAATTCACTAACCCGATCAGCTTATAACATAAATTCTTTGATTTTATTCGCATTCTGTATTTCGCGCGGGGTTCAAAAAACTTTTTGCAAAATCTCTGCAAAAATTTATGTTATTTATATTTAATTAAAGATGAAATAGACCGGTATACCAAATGAATTATTGTTTCTTATTCTCCCATTGCAAAATTTCTATTTCATTTTCAGATAAAATTAAATAAAGAGTTCGATATACTAGAGGAAGTGAGGCGTAGAAGTATCTGTATCTGTATCGGTATCGGTATCTGTATCTGTCATATCTCTTATAATTCTTATTAACACCTATTTTCAAAAAAAAAAAATAAATTCTATTATCACAATTTGAATTTAAATTACGTCAAAATTCTTCGTCTTTAGGTTTAACAAGAAAATTTCGAAAATGAAATAATTTATGTACAATTTATATTATCTATAGTTTATTTTTCTTTCCCATTTTTTGTGCTCACATTTTATGGCTTGTCAGCAGCTGTTTATAATTTAATGTTACGCATACGCCGCGCTGGCATCCTCCAATTATTCACGTGCAAACAATTGGCTAAAAGTGCCTCTCTCTTTCTCCCACTCATTCATTCGCTCTCAGTTGTAAATTCTCTCATACATTCTCTCACTCCGTCTTCGTCGCTCGTTGTTTTGCCTTTGGCCATAGCCAAAAATAAAGCCCATTTCATGCCCAAACACACAAAATTGCGAAACATCAGAATTGTTCGCAATATTTCAAAAAATTCTAGAGAGTTCATTTTTGAGAGTCTTTATAAATCTACCACTGAATATATTCACTCAGGTGTGCCGAGGCGTGCAACTGTATCTAAATTAAGAATCAACTACATTGTTAGGCCCAAACATCTGGCGCAAGATCCGACTTGACTAGGGACTCCAGCGCGCACTCGGGAGGCGCCTGTCAATAATATCAAAAATACCCAAAAGAAATGGCAACGATTTCGCAAAATCGAAAATACTCAGAAATTGAATAATCTAGACCAAAAATATATATATATAGATATTCCATTGCTTGCACACAGTATTGAACACGTACGCATATATATATATACATATATGTATACATATGTATATGAATGAATTATTTCTCTAGAATTTCAACTGTTGCCTTCAAAAGGCAAAAATCTCTGCACATACTTTGACATTTTTCGCTCGATCTTGTTGCGTTATGCACTAATTGAGTAATTATTGGGCGCTATATGTAGAACACACGCGCCTTCATATAGTATATCGTATATGTATATATTCACATATATACACTATATATACATATACGCGTATGTATATATAGCCACACGTTTTTGTTTTGGCACTTGAATCTTTCGATTGCGTATACGCCGCGTATTCCCTGTTAGACGTTAGACACGGCACGCAAATGCTCCGCACACTTCGAAGTCAATGCAGCAACTGAAAATTCTGTTTTTCGAAAATTCTCAGCCATTACCATGCCATATATTCATATATGTATATTTACGTTGAATCTGAGCATTTGAGAGCGTCTGGCAAAAAATTATTTCGAAAATTAAATTTATATATATTTTTTCAGTATTTCCATATCTTTTTGAGCAATTCTTGACAGCCGCCGCCTCGAACATCTCATGTCTCTCGAACATGACTAAGACTATATGTGTGTGTGCTTTGCGTTTGCGTTTGCGTTAGAGTCTACCTGTCCTTAATTAGAGCAGCGACACGTGTATTGGCGGCGCGCATAGCGTAGCAGACAATCCCATTTGACATGGACATACTCGTAAATCAAATTCCTAACAACATTTGCTCGCTGACGCAGTATTCTTTCCTCTCAGCTAATTTCCTGTTAAATCAAATCTAATGGATATCCGATACTGAGGGAGAGCTATGCCATTGGCTTGTCTCATTGACTTGTCTGGCAAGTGGAAAATATAGAGGGAAAACTGTTTGTGTGTAAACTTTTACAATTTGTCTAAGCGAGTCGAAACTTATTTTCATCTCTGTGAAATAAATTACTTAAAGCATGATTCATTCATTGGGAAAATCTAGTCAAATGCCAAGACTAAGAAATAACCTAATTCAAAAATTTCTTTTATATCTGTAAGATATAGAGCTTATATACTATAAATAATAGAAAGTCCTTTTCTTCCAATTGATATAATTTTGAAAGGGAGTTGTAATCAGGATATAATGGTATTTAACTCAAAAATATAATTATAAGAAGCTCTTTTTTTAATACATATATTAGTATAAATATTTTAAAGCTACTCATTAATTTTTCATATACAACTTAGTCATATTAATATAAATAATATAAAGAACTCAACTGTGTTCAAGTACAGTCACAGTCATGTTACAAAATTTGCCTTTGCAATGTGGATTGGGGGTAGTCCATCACTCTAGTGCGATGCATTTTGACATCGTGAATGCCACCCTGGACTCTAAGTAAGTTACCGCCTTGGAAGGGAATCCGATGGGCAAACTTGGTAAAGTGTTGACCATTTATGGCTATCAGGTAAAAGTCGACTGTGATGAGCACCTGAATCGTAAAACGTTCGCCTTTGCGGAATGGGTTCCGATTGGTGACAGCGTTACGGCACCACTCGTTATTTATTTTGCTATTCATTAAGAATTGATTCTTCTTGAAGATAGACTTGAGATGGAAGGGAAAGTCTCTGTATGCTGCATTCGGATATATAAACACTATCTCAAATCTAGGAGAGAGGAATTATTATAAAAGAAACACTTGAGATATGTTAAACTTACACTTCACACTTCGGGTCGATTTCCCCACTGAAAAGGAAACTATCTCCTTCGTTGAGTGGCTCCACTTCTATATCGTTATTGTAGTCTATGGGATGTACATCCAACGGTATGTAAGGTTGAGGCTATATGGGAGTAGTAAAAGATCTGATGTTAGATGAGGATTAAGATCAGAGAATGAATAGAAGCCAGACGAACATTACTCGAAACGTAATATGTTTATATCGAGAATGCAATTAGAGCGAATAATTATTATTTGATATATATGTTTAGACAATTTATAAATTTTCCCAACCAAATAATTTGCATATTTTCTATATATTTAATACTTACCATCACATCTATAAATTGTTTCGGGTAGCTGCGAACCTCAGAGCGATGTATGCGTATGTCGTCCGCACAACCTAGCACTTCGAGATAACGAACTTTGTCGTATGGCATTCGATGAACAAAGGGCTCCATGTGATGGCCATTGAAGGACATCAGGTAACAGCTCTGTGTGACGAGCACCTGAATGGCAAAGTACTCGCCGCGCCGAAACAGAAAAGGCAATGTGGACTCCCTTTCCTCACGAACCCAAGAGCCGCGTACCTGGTTGTTGCGTACCACACATTTCTCATCGAATCGGGGATTGATGTGCAGGGCCACATCGTTGTTCTCCAACACAAAGTTGATGACAAATCTATTAATGGAGAACCGTATAATACTCAGGGAGCTCTAGAATACCAAATGTGAGGTGATTATACCTATAAGCGTCTGGCAAGGCTCTGCCCGTGATCAAGTAGCTATGGCCGTACAAATCGTACAGCTGCCCAATCGCGGTCCTATGAATTGCTAAATAAAGCATAGAGAAAAGTTTACTTTAAGACTTTATATATGTTTGATAGAACTTACGATCTGTTCTCTCATAGGCATCAATAAGTACGATGGCGGGCTCGAAATCCATGAGGCCATTGGGACGAGGGCCAGGATAAGATTCAGCAGGCAATATCTCATCATGAACCTCAGTAGGAAATATCGCATCACCCGGATGCACTTCAGCAGGAACGATCACATCACCCGGATGAACCTCAGCAGGAACGATCTCATAGCCGGGATCAACTTCGGCGGGTGTACTTTCAACTTCCGGATATACTTTAGCCGGATAAGATTCAGTGCCTGGATAAGCCTCAGCGGGCACGTTGACAGGCTCAGGCACAGGTGTAATGGGAATGCTGTAATGAAAATTTGGAATTTATAAATTGTAGAACTCCTGAATAAAAAGAAGAATAGCGATTTGAGCATTTAAAAGTAGGCTTTAACACATCAAAAGTTATGGGTAAAATATCGCATACTTTTAGGGATCGACAGATAGATCGTGAGCATTGTCTCATTTCAGATGCTCATTTCAGATGTACATTAGTGAAATCATCTCACCTGTTGGGATCCGTTTTCGGTCGCAGTGGTGCGCCATCCTTGAGCTTGCAGTTGGGATATTGCGCCAGGTATGTCATGACGGACTGCTCATCCACATTGGGATCGACCAACTCTTCGGGTTTGATCAGCTGATGCACACCCAGCCAGACATCAGCCAGCTCCATGGCCTCGGTGGCGTTCTGAACGGAGTTCTCGGGATGCCACAGATCCCAGTCGGGGCACAAGCCGGGAGCACAGGCATCGACCAGAGCACCTATTGGCTTGCCCGTGGTCCAGTCTCTGGTGAAGTTGGTGATGGACATGAAGGGAATTTTGAACTGTATCCAACCAAGCAGACTACAAAGGCAAAAATTAGATTAAGTCTGATATTTGAAAGAAAGATAAGGCCCACCGTTGCTTGGGCGTTAGCGTGACTTCTGCTGGCGGCTTCTCCTCATCCCCTTCCCAAACGGGCATCGAGATGGAGTAGTGCAGAATGAGTGTCCACACCAGACCAAGAATCAGCTTCAATCGGCCATCGACTATGTCCGTAGAGTCTACAATGGCTGCGATTAGCTATGAGTTCTCAGCTGAACTCTCTTCCACTCACCAATATTAACAATCTTGATGCCCTCATTCATGAGGAAGGTGAGGGCGATCGACACGTTGTCCATTTTCTGGCTACGGAATTTCGGATTCTGGCAATGCGAGGGCAATTCCTTTTGCGACAGCACCTCGACCAGCTGAATCAGCCGCAGTCCATCCGACAGATCCGTTTCCAGACTGTCAATCGAACTGCCGACGGTCTTCAAGTGCTCATTGGCCCAGCGAGTGAAGGTATTTTCCTGGATTTGTTTCCATTTTGCGTGCTCGTCAAGATTATGTTCCGCTTGCATATTTAACTGTTATATATTTTTTATTCAACTGTTATATGTAACTTTAACTTTATATATAATTTTAGAATTCTTAATCACCTTTTTCAGCTTTTTTTATTTGCCGATTTAATGTTTTCACCGTGACAATTGCTGATCGACTGAACTTGTTGCGCCTTATAGCGCCTATGTTTCAACGTTTCAGACAGCTAACTCTTAAATACCCTGTAAGTTATCAATATTTTTTGTGGGTTTTATGTACTTGTATATGTTTATGATAGTTGAAATTATGTCTTAAACAAGAAAGTATCATAATATCGTGTATACCATATTATTGTTTCGAAAGTCTTTTTTAATAGAACAATGCTACATTTGATATATGTCTATAAACATATACATATGTATAAATTTCATAACCGCAGGGTATTTCGTAGCCACACCATCGCTTACATCCCATTTCTTATCGGCTACTCCTTCAATAAAAATAAAACAAAATAAATAATAATAATAATCGAGAAACTCGCATAAAGATAACTGACTAAAACTCAAACAAAACTTTTGGCAAACAAGATTTGTCATATTTTTTATATCATTGATAACTGTATGGGAACTTTTATTTGTGTTTTCAAAGAAATTTCAAATTGACATTCGATAAGCGGGAAAAATTTCACTGAATCACCTATGGCTGACGGCATTACTTTTAAATAAATTCAAAGCTCTAGCTGGCGTCTGTGAATTAACACTAGAAGCTTGAAGTATAATGAATTTATTTTTAAAACATTCGAATGTAATCTTATCAATTGAAAGATACCAAAAATTGTATTGTTTTGTGTGCTAAGAATTTTTGTTGGTATTTTTGTAAATACTGCAAATCAGTGCCTCACCTTAAGCAACTTTTTGTTAAGTTTGTTTACTACAATTTTGTTGATATAAATATTTTTTCCAGTTTTTGGTTTCATTCTTATAAATAGATGGATATATACTATATTATATATGGTATTATAATCAAGATATATGTTATTATAATCGAATTGTCAAGGGATTTTATATAACTGCTGATATTTTACATATTCGTAATATATGTTAAAATTAATAATTCTTTGGAACGAATTCACTCATACGGGTTTGCTTCGATATTTGCTAATATTTTACATATTAGTAATGTATGTTCAAATTAATAATTGTTTGAAAATAACTTGTTTATACTGGTTTACTTCGATATTTGATGATATTTCTCTATTTAATAATTCTTGGAAAAAAACTCATATGTTGGGGTTTGCCTTATATCCGTTTTATCAGTTTCGTTTTTTAGACAAAAGTTCTGTATGTTATCCAATGAGGCTCTTGGTACCTTATCTGATACCTTGTCGACGTCCTCATCTTCGTTTTCATTCGTATCTGTCGCAGAAAAAATTTCACTATCGGTTAGGGATTCTGAAACAGCAACGTCTTCGTTCACAGCAATAATGACTCTCTCAATAATATCTCAATAACTCTCTTTAATTTTAATAATCTTTCGAGCATAGCTCATAAATGCATGCATAGGATAGAACACGAATTTTCAATAACCTAAACTAATATCAATGGAATAGACTCATCGAGCTGAGCTCTTAGTTAATAGTCTGCTCTTGCACCCCCGCACATCTGCCATTGCCCGATATCGTGCGCCTTATCCATTCACTGTAGTAGCGTAAGTCCATGAACACGTCGGGCACACCCTGTGCACAGGGCACCATGAAGTTGAGTATGCCAACGAGCTGATCCTTATAGACGAGCGGACCACCTGTATCGCCATGACAGGCGCCAATATTCCGTTCCCGAAAGGCGCACACATGGCACCCGCCCAGCTGGACATCCTCGTAGCCATCGAGTCGCGCCTCACACTCTGGCCTCGGTATGTGCTGTTGTTGCACGCGTTGCAGCTGCGCGGGCGTGGCACCGCCCGCCGACTGCGTGCCCCAGCCCGTGAAGAGTAGCTCCAAGCTGCCCGCGGGCCAGGACTCGTTCACCAGCTGCACGGGCTGAGTGAGAGCGTCGAAGGCGATGCTCTCATTCAGCTGGAGCAGCGCAATGTCGCTGTGATATTTTGGCCGGTCGTAGCTGCAGTGCAGGTAGATGGCAGCGGGATAGTGCACGGCGCCCGGCTCCGAGTACCGTGTACTGCCCATGGCCACACGTAGGCGATCCGCCGGCCAGCCACTCACACAGTGCCCCGCCGTGAGTATCCAGCTGGCTGAGATTATGGCCCCGCCGCAGAGATGGCTGCCCGCCAGCGTCTGCAGCGAGATCTGATAAGGCGCATCGCCGGCAGCCGCATTCTGGCCGCCCACAATTGGATCAACGGAGCGTGGGAGTAGCAAGACGACGAGAAATGAGAGTGGCAATAGCCAGAGCTTGTATTGTGTCATAATTGACGGCCAAGAGCAGACTGATCGATCGGCACCAGTTAGTTCCATGGTGATAAGGTGGGTCGACTTTGGAGCCAATCTGAACATAAGTGCATTCGATATCGACAATTACTGATTTATAACTATATCAATTAATGGTCAAGCAATAGTCTGTAAAATATTATGATAAAAAAGTTGATAAATGCAGAGGAATTCGATAATATATCCACGAGGTGCGTTTGAAGAGCATCTGGAAATTCTAGTTTTGATTTGCGTGAAATTTTGATACTTTTTGAACAGACCTCGAATATAGAATATCAATTTCTTATTCAACGAAAAGTTGACATTAAATTGGAAATATATTTCTATAGCATCTTTTTTCTAATACTAGAAATTAGTATTATGAACAATACGCTATATGAGTTGATATGCTATATATATGATATGTAAATTAGTTTCAGTAAATTTGGATAAAATAATGTTCTATATCCTCGTCAACAATTTAAGAAGTTAAAGAGATTTCCCGAGAGTCAAAGTCAGCACTTCAACCTAGTATATCGAATAAGTTGATACAAACCTTTTATCATCCTGCATCATGTTTCCAATAAAAATCCAGCTTTGTAGCAGTTGATAAACAACGGAAATGAGACCCATAAGAACTGGACTTGTTCATTACTAAAAACCCAAGTACAAGTATAAGAATATTCCATACTCTCGCTATCGCCCGAGCAAACTATGGCTAGATTGCAATCGTAAACGGTCGAAGGCCTTCATAAAGTTGGCCTGATAAAATGGCTGACGAATAGACCTTCGATAAAACTCTTATAGAATTTTTGCATTTCAGTCTGTCTTTGTTTGTCCTACGGAAAAGATGAAATTGCTTCACATTTGCTTGATAGTTCTGCTGCTGCAGCAGCATCAGCAGATGTCGAGGGCCAAGCGGCTGATGGATATGGATGCAGCAGGCGGACTGTCTAAGGAAGAGCGCATTGTGGGTGGCCAGACGGCAGAGATCGGGTATGCCAAGTATCAGGTCTCCCTGCAGCCGGTGCTGGGCTACCACAACTGCGGCGGTGCCATACTCAACGAGCGGTGGATCATTACGGCGGGCCACTGCGTCGTCAACTTTCCGCCCGAGTTTATAGTTGTGGTCACGGGCACCAATCGCTATGAGGAGCCCGGCGGCGTCTACTACGCGGAGGAGGTGCACGTGCACTGCATGTACGACAAACCCTACATGCATAACGATATCGCTCTGGTGAAGGTTAGCGAGAATATAACCTTCAACGAGCTGACCCAGCCCATTCCGCTGCCCGTGGGGCCGCTGCGCGAAGGCGACGAGGTTGTCCTCACCGGCTGGGGTGCGAAGGTGCCTAATGGCGAGGCCAATCCGAATCTGCAAAAGGTCTCCATGAGCTTTGTCAAGTTCGAGGAGTGCCTGAACATATTCAATCAGACGAGCAACATGGGCGTGGGCCACATCTGCACCTTCTCCAAGGAGGGCGAGGGTGGCTGCCACGGTGACTCGGGCGGGCCGCTCGTCTGCAATGGCTATCTGGTGGGCGTGGTCAACTGGGGCAGACCCTGCGCCAAGGGCTTTCCGGATGTGCAGGCCAATGTCTACTACTACTTCGACTGGATACGCAATGTGATCAGCGGCAATGCCAAATGCACCACATAAGCTCGACTTGAAATAAAGATTTAATTTGTTTGGTTTGAATGGAAATCGATTCGCTTTTGTTTTATTTCAATCAGACGCCATAGTTGCTCGCATAGCAGTGGCAATCCTTGCAGGAGGATGCCGCTTTTGTGCGAGATATCCAATCGCGATAGTAATACGTCGACGCGTAGCTATCCGGATAGCCGATGGCGCAGGGATGGCCCCAGTTGACCAGACCATAGACTATGCCGTCCCAGGCAACTGGGCCACCCGAGTCGCCATGGCAACCGCCCATGCCCTCGTCCGTTAGCGTGCATATGTGTCCGGGCCCATTGTCACCATCGCCGCCCATTATCTGCTGGCAGGTGGCGTAGTCCACATACGTGAGTGTTGCCTGTTGCAGCCTATCGCCCGCATCGCGGTACTTTTCCGTGGAGCCCCAGCCTGTAAGCAGCAGCTTGGAGCCATTGGCCAGTGGCGCCTCTGGCAGCAAGGCGGGCTTTGTGTAGTCGTTCCACTTGATTGAATCGTTGAGCCGCATCATCGCAATGTCGTTGTGATAGGCGGGCGAATTGTAGTTGCAGTGCACCCAATACTCCTCCAAAAAGTAGCTGGCATCGGGCTTCATCCAGTGCACGGTGCCAGTCACAACGCGCAGATACGTCGGATTATAGCCATAGACACAATGGGCGGCAGTGAGCACATGGTATTCATCGATGATGACACCTCCGCACATGTGATCCCCGAACATGCTCTGCAGCGAGATCTGGTAGGGAGCCAGGCCCAGCTCCGCATCTGTGCCGCCTATCACACGCGAGCCTGAATCCGGCCGGGAGAATCGCTCCAGCCTCTCGGAGCTAAGTTCCGGCATTCGTTTGCCCTCAGCCGGCATGCTCCAGCTGAGCAGGCACAGGACTATTCCAACTCTTATGAACTCTATCCACATTCTGACAGCTCAATCTGTGAACGCGTATTAAACGCGCCTCCACGGCGTGATTTTGCTTTTATACTCTGCCAAATTTTGACTAGATCATAAATCGGTCTGCATGTTGTCCCACTGTCGATATCTAGCCCATAAAATGATATAGACGCGTTCTGATTACGATTTTGTTGAAGGCAATTAATATCGCAGTCGGACACTGCCTTGATGACTCGACACGCTGAGAACACACAACATAGGTTCAAAGCATGCAGACCCGCAGATACCCTAATCTCACGAGACTCACAACTCTGCTAACTCCTTCCTTCCTGCCTATTGTAGTGGATATTGAAGTTGAAAATTGACTTAGCATACTTTTGGGCGTGACATAGTGCGTTGAGGTAAGATAAGTCGGCACATTTCTGTTTGCTATAATGAAGAAAAGGCGAGGATAGTCGCTAAGGTCTTCTATACATTCAGACAACCTTCTATTGGGCCAGTCCAGCGTTAAATTTGTTTAAGATTTGTAGTCTTAAGACTAGGCTAGAAGTATGTTATGATGCCAAAACTATTAAAATACAACTAGGCACATTATTAAGCAATATACTATTCTGTAAAGATGTCCTAAAAAAATTTAAGCATTGGTTAAATTTTGCGATTAAATTATTCAAAATAAAGGAATTCAATTGTTTTAAAAAAAATTTTATTTTTTTGTATTTGAAATTTTGTAAGCCAAAAACAATCATATAATATGCATTATTGATATATAATAAAATATTTCATATTGTAAAACCTTATGGAAATTCTCTGAAATTCTTAAAAATTCAATAAATAAATATACACTGCAAGAAGTGTGCAATGGAATTTTTGTTATTCCTCAAAATGGGCAACATTTCCTTATTGAGCTTCAGCGATCCACTCATAGGTAAGCAAGTGTATCGAGCTGACATAAAGATAAAGTATTTACCAAGTCAGGGGCTGAGCACTTCATAAAAGTAAACAAGCCGCAATATCCTAAACACACACAGCAGATATTAATTAATAATATTTATGAAGCCACAAAATAAAATCGAACTGCTCGGCAGTCAGCGCCAATAATTGTTCAATGAAAACAAACCCATAAATTCAAAAGGGAATATCCAATTTTTCCAAAAGAACTTTAAACTGACCACGAATGCAATTAAAACAGGTATTGTGCAATTATATATTATCTAATGTATATCGTATATATATAGACCGATATAGGGAATGGGTCGGATCAATTGACGCGCTGCTTGCAACGGGACATGGTGCGGCGTATCCAGTCTGCGTAGTAGACCGTGCTGGCGTGCATATCCGGCTTGCCCACGGCGCAGGGGGCGCCCCAGTTCACCACGCCCACCAGCTTGCCCTCCCACATGAGGGGTCCGCCGGAGTCGCCGTTGCAGGCGCCCTCGCCCTCCTTCGTCAAGGTGCACACATGGCCTATGTCGACGCTATCCGTGTCCTGCCACATGGAACGGCAGACGCGCTGATCGATGACAGTCAGATTGATGGTTTGCAATCGCTCCACGGCTGGAAAATTGAGTTGCGGCGAGCCCCAGCCGGTGAGCGTAACTGTAGCACCGACTGGCGGATACTCTGTACTCAGCTCGGCCCTTTGCGTGCGCTCGTTGAACACAATCGACGTATTCAAGTGGAGCAGGCCAATGTCATTCGCATAAACGGCTGGAATATCGTACAGACAATGCACCAGGGCCTCATCCACATAGTGCATCTGGCCGGGCACAAGTCTGTCGTTGGTGCCCACCACAATGCGCAGCTCGTCGATGGGGAAGTCCAGTGCACAGTGGCCGGCCGTGAGGATCCAGCGCTCATCGATGATCACTCCGCCACAGATATTGGTTTTCCAGCTCGTTTGTATCGAGACCTGATAAGGCGCCGCCCCCTCCTCTGCCTCCTGGCCGCCGACAATGCGATTGCCATACGCCTGTGGATATTTATGATGGATACGCTTGGCCCAGCTGACGTCAATGGAACTGCCCAGCACCAGCAGACAAAGGCACAGCCAAGACGCGTTCAGTGCAGCCATGGCGATCGACGATGGAAACTACGTGTGAACTGCAATTAATGACCAGCAATGAAAAACTAAAAGTATTTAGTCGAAGCTTTTATATCGGCTAGCTACACTCGGCAAAAATAGGTCTATCAAATCATATATTTGGAATCTCTTAAATTAAGAATTAGTCAACTTTTTGAGATCAGCGAGTAAAACTTTAATGTCCGATTAGAGTTATTCTATCACCTATAACTATATAACTAGAACTATATATACGACATACATATTGTATGAAGAAGTAGATGTGACTGGGATTCAGAAATGTGAAATTGGTAAATCTAATTTCCACATATGTGACCATATCCTAATCTTCCGGTTCCTTTAGGTGATTCTTTGTTTTATATAAAATAAATATTTAATATAAGAAATATAAATATGTGGAGCTAAAAATATGAGAATTCCACAATATAATCCATGAATAGAATAGAATAGAGCTTATACCGAATTTCAGCTCTCAGCCTATCCTATTGTTTCTCTCAGTGTAGCCCTTTATTGCACCTGGAAAGTTTTTGGCACAGTGGCTATCGCGGAATGCGTGGCTAAAGCAACAAGCTGGTCAAATCTTTATGAATGTAAATAAAGTCCATATCAGTTTGCATATCTTTACGATGAGCTGGATAAAACCCGCACGGTAAATGCGCTCAATTGGAGGGTCTATAAACTGGGTGGGGATACGACTGTGGGCTAAATGGACGGGGCGGGGGCCGCGGGTGCAGCACATCATGCTCGCCTGCACCAGGCGCAATTAGTGGACAGAACTTATCGTCCCGCCATTGGCCATAAAGAAGCCATAACCCAGCGATAAGCCATGGCCGATGTGTAATTCCAGAGCTGATCGTGAATGAGTTTCAGTTTCAGTTCAAGACTTCACATCAATGGCGTCGACTTCGAGATCAGCGTGGCTGCTCAGCGTCTATCTCTGCCTCTGTCTCTGTCTCGCTGCAGAGGGGCTGCGTCTGCGCGGGCAGCAGGCTCTGCCAGGCGAGGCAGCCGAGCGGATGCAGCTGCACTCCAATCCGAAACTTAACCAGGGCCGCGTGGTGGGTGGACAGCAGGCACCGATGGGCACCTGGCCCTGGATTGTCTCGCTGCAGAATCAGTTCGGGTTTCCCTTCTGCAGCGGCGTCATCATCGATGACTATTGGATCCTGACCGCCGCCAGCTGCGTGTCCGGCTTGCGTCCACGCAACCTGGTCGCCATAGCGGGCACCGTGAGCTCATGGAATAACACGGCACCGGGCTACTATGTGGACCAGATACACGTCCATTGCAACTTTGATAAGCCGCTTTATCACAACGACATTGCGCTGCTTCACTTGTCGGGGGCCATCGAGTACAATGCGGATGTGGCCAAGGCAACGCTCTCGGAGATCGATGAGCTGCAGGAGGGCGAGCGGCTGACCTTTGCGGGCTGGGGCACGGAATGGGCCGGTGGCACCAACTCGCAGTATTTGCTGCAGTCGCAGGGCAACTATTTGCCCGTGACCGAGTGCCGCAAGGTGCTGCAAAACGACAACGATGTGGATCTGGGACATGTGTGCGTCGAGATGGAGGCGGGCAAGGGCGCCTGCCATGGCGACTCCGGCGGACCACTGATCAACGCCCAGCAGCAGCTGGTGGGCATCGGCAATTGGGGCGTGCCCTGCGGCCTCGGCTATCCGGATGTCTACAGCCGCGTGGCCTTCTACAACGATTGGATACGCACCATCACTATAGGCTGTGGCAAGCCTAGCGCCTAGGCCATAAGTCCATTATCAGCTCTTGATTTCTATTTGCCTCAATAAAAGTTATGGGATTTTCATGTATCGAACAGCAATTGGTTTTATTCTGATTGATATTAGGCCAACTTTATGGCGGGTCATTAATATCCAAGGCATTGCTTAGCTGCTTGCCAGTGGGCCAACCTTTAGATCAGTCCACTTTCAACGGAGCTGCTAACATGTCTTACCAAATCGGAGTATTGATCTCCTTGCTAATGCTGCTTCTGTCCTGCTCGCAAGGAGCAGATCAGCGTCGCGTCTTCCCCTCGAGACCTGCGCCCAACTTCAGTTCTCGCATTGTCGGCGGCGAGCAGGCGGCCCTGGGTGCAGCACCCTATCAGGTCTCCGTACAGAATATGTTCGGGTACATACGAATGCATAATAAGTTATATAACATGTAATGCAAGAGCAGATTGTCTGCTTCAAGTGGATGTATTGAGGAAGTGAAGTGAATTTAGTGAGAATCATAAAAAAAAAAAAATAAAAAAAAATAAAAAAAAAAAAAATAATAATAATAATAATAATAATAATAATAATAATAATAAAAATAAATAAATAAATAAATAATTATACAAGACTTAAGACCAAACGAGGAATGATAAGTTTAATAATAATAAAATAATAAAATAAAATAAATAATAAAAATAAATAAATAAATAAATAATTATACAAGACTTAAGACCAAACGAGGAATGATAAGTTTAATAATAATAAAATAATAATAATAATTAATATATCAAGAATTTAGACCAAACGAGATATGTTAAATTAATAATAATAAAATAAAATAAATAATATCAATATCGTAAACAGTTTTGACCAATTTCGTATTCTGATGAAATTATTTTCTATAAATTATTGACATATATAATAAATAAATAATTCGATAAATAATAAATAAATAATTCGAAAAAAGATATAAAAGCCTAAGCTAAGTTTTGCAACAAAATATAGAAGCTCATATATGTACATATGCATATACATATACATACATATATACTCTGAAGCATAGTTTTATTTCCATTATTAAAAAGCCAGAACACGAATACTTATTGAAATTCTAGTTTACTTTATCCAGAAGTAGGTTTTCTGCAGCAATAGTAACAACATATTCTTTGTTGACCTGAAATGCTTAGGGTCTTCTTATATAAATCCGTTAATTAGACGTATATTGAACAATACCCTAATCTGAGCTAACCAGCGGAATCAGAACAAAACAGAATGGGATTGAACATGTTAAACTCAATGTAGCCTTAATCAAATTTATATTGATCTTCAGCTTAACCTTATGTAACCCAGTATAACCTATCATAACCCAGCCTATCTCTTGCAGCAATCACATGTGTGGCGGTGTCATTATACACGATCAGTACATCCTGACCGCGGCCAGCTGCCTGGCGGGCATGCGCAAGAACAACTTTAAGGTCGTGATGAGCACCAATGAATGGGCAGGTCCAGCCTGGGAGTACTATGTGGAGGATGTCATACTGCACTGCAAATTCGATCAGCCGCTGTATCACAATGACATTGCGCTGATCAAGATGCAAACGCTGGTGGCCTACGACGAGGTCACGCAGAACATAACGATCGCCGCCGTAGACGATCTGGTCGAGGGCGAGAAGCTGACTATGACGGGCTGGGGCCTCGAAGAGACGAGCGGCGAATTCGTCGACAATCTGAAGCAACTGGAGCTGACCTATGTGCCGACAGCTCGCTGTAACTCCACCTATTTCCAAACGCCCGACCTCGATGTGGGTCACCTGTGTGCCGTGGGCAAAGTGGGTGCCGGCGCCTGTCACGGCGACCACGGTGGTCCGCTGGTCGATTCCAAGGGTCGCCTCGTGGGCATTGGCAACTGGGGTGTGCCTTGTGGTCACGGCTACCCGGATGTCTTTGCGCGTGTCAGCTACTATCACGACTGGATTCAGAGCACGATCAAGGGCTGTGCTATTAAACTACCGTAAATTATGTCCGTAATCTTGGCCAGACGTCTGGATGATGGTATCGCTGTAATCATTGGAACCATGCACACACTAACACTTTGGTTCGTTACAATAGAATCAATACAATCAAAGAAAGAAATGTTTGAAAATTGTTTTTTTGTTTTTATCTCTTCTACACTGTGAGAAAAATTTTGCTTGGCTTCAAATTCAACTTTAAGAGAGTTAGAGTGGAATATATTTAAAAAATTTATTATATAACATATTTTTCGTCTGCTATGACAGTAACTTTATATAGAGATATGGATGCTATTAGCGGAGTCGTTATAACCGGATTCCACAGTAAGTTATCGTTTTGACATTTATATTGAAGACGGGGTATTCTTTTAAAAGAATCATTAAATATAGTCTTATACTATGATATTTCCTGACAAAGTCCATTAAACATTAAAAAATATTTTTTTTTTTCCATGAGAAATGTTATTTATTTATCGATCAAAATTGGCAGAATATGTATATTCTGCGAATTTCATATTTTTTTTTTATGGCAATGAAGGAGTGTTATTTAAGAAGGGAAGGATTTTTAGATATATAGGGAATATATAAATAGATATCGATATATAGGGTAGCACTAGAAAACCAATATAAGGTGTACTCCAATCTTTTGGAGTAGTGTATCAGCTTTCGCCCGATTGCTTTGCATTCGAGTGGGCAGTGATTTAGGAATATTTAAGACTAAATACATATTATTATTGATTTTTATTGTCTACTGTGAAATGGAGAGTTCCGGAGGTGGCGTCTATCGATGACGCGCTAGACGTGTGCGCGACAGCGATTGGCTGTCGATCAAAGTTCGCTAACGCGGCGTATGAGTAATTTGTTGTCGATTCGCTGTCAGTCAACCGACTGATTGGAGGTACTTTTCCGCCTAGCGAGAATTTCAAATTTCACGCTTATCAGCATGTTGGCTATGGTAATGTCACTTACGGAACTTACTAGGAATCGCGGCTGAGTCTCTTATCAGAACGATTCGCGAATTCAAAGAAAGCTGCCCGCCGATAAGGGCAACAGGTAGCCGACTATAAAAGGAAATCCAGACAGCTGAATCTTCACAATTCGAAATTGAAAGTCGCGTAACGCAAAGCCAAACACAGTTTGAAAATGAAGTTCCTCATCTTGGTCAGCGCATTGCTGATCTTTGCCCAGTGTGGATTCGCACGCCACGTGAGGTTGGCCCGCAAGCTGAGCCGTCAGCTGGATCTGGACGTGGTGCGACCCGAGACGCGCATTGTGGGTGGCACCGATGCACCCGAGGGCTGGGCCCCCTACCAGGTCTCCATCATGAGTACCTTCGGCGAGCATGTCTGCGGTGGCAGCATCATTGGACAGCATTGGATACTAACAGCTGCCCATTGCCTGGAGTGGCCCATTCAGTACCTGAAGATCGTGACTGGCACCAATGACTATACAAAGCCCGGCGCTGAGCATCTGGTGGATGCGGCCGCGAAGCACAGCAGCCACGACAAGCCAATGTACCACAACGACATCGCCCTTATACACACAGCCACGCCCATTGTCTTCAACAATCGCACACAGCCCATCCAATTGGCCAGCAGGCAGAGCTTGAAGACGGGCGATAAGGTCACCCTAAGCGGCTGGGGCAGCACCCGCGCCTGGGGACGTTATGTAACCAAGCTGCAGAAGATCGATCTGTCCTATTTGGAGCGCGCCAGGTGCAGGACACAGGTGCGCAATGCCAGCTGGGTGGGCGATGGCCACATCTGCAGCTACACCAAGGAGGGCGAAGGATCCTGCCATGGCGACTCAGGTGGTCCCCTCGTCGATGCGAATCAAACGCTGGTGGGCGTGGTCAACTGGGGTGAGGCCTGTGCTCTGGGCTACCCGGATGTGTACGCCTCGGTGGCCTATTACCTAGACTGGATTAAGAAGTCAATGACTGAGCTGGGCAAATCCCATTAGAAGGAGTAGGCGAAGACGTCAGAAGCATGTCGAACAAAGCCAACAGGCGAATAGCAGCCAAACCGAACAAAGATGTATATACCTACACATATAACCACAAGACTATAGACCATAGGTCCAAACACTGTAAATTTTATCACGCATATATCGCAACAATATAAAAATATTTATGAACAAATTATGAACCTATAAAGATGCCCATTAGTCTTTATCACTTTATGAACCTGTTTGCTGGGACAGTTGAAAAGGAATAGCTTGTGGAAATTCCCAATTTCTTAGTCATAAAATTGAAATTGGCGGCGCATGGCTGATCGTCGAATGAGTCAATTCGTTGTCTATTCTTAGCCAAGTCGGCAGCTGTTAGGCAATCATTGCCTGATAAGCCTACTAAGTAGTTATCATCCAATTTCTAATAAACAATAAAAATATATTTATCAAGAGGTGCCAAAAAAAAAGACTTTGATTAGAATTCAATTCTTGAAGAGTAATTGCTATTACTTAATAATAATTTTGATTGTGCTCAGATTGAAGAGAAGTTAGGTATGTCCCCAGTAAATATTTGTTGTAATATTAAGGTATTCAGAGATATTCGAATTAAGAGATCTTTCCCATGTGAAATTCATCTAAATAATTAAATTTTTAGCTGCAAGACGAAATTGGTACATCAGTCGAAATGTTGAGTCAATATGACAGTCCAGAATATTATGGGTTAAGTGCATTCCTCGACTGACAAGTCTCACGACAAAAAGCAGTGCATTTTGTGAAATCGATTTGAAGGGATCTACCATGAGCCGCTTGTACTTGACGAAACTATCAGAAAGGAACCTTATCGACAACAATTGATATCATCGAGCTACGCATTAAAAATCGAGAGCTGGAAAACAGACCCGACTAAATAAGCTTCCTTGATGATAATGCTGATCAACAAGTTTCAAGAGACCCGACTTAAGAGATTATACCAGCGCTTTCATGGTATTTTCCTGCACATTAAAATTAATCATTTTTCGCTGTCAACTAATTATTGATTACGGTCAAAGTTCAAAGAAACTTTAGTTAGAGAATTTCTGTAAATTCTAAACAACATAAGTATTTTGTAGCTAAGAAAAGCTATGAAGATCTTCATAAAACATATACTACACTAATACCTACTAATACTACTTCAAGAAACAGCTACAGTACAATCTGGTTATAGTGACTCTGCTTATAGCGTCCTTATGATAAAGGTCCCCAAATGAACTTATATGAGCAAACTTATGTGGTTATAGCATCTTCCTTTTCACATTTAAAATACACTTGGAGTACTTATAAAATCTACATGACAATGACACATGAAACCTTCAGCTATTCTATATGTCAACTGACTCAAAATAGCAACCCAAGCACCAAGGTTGACACTCTTTAAATTACTATCTCTAGATTATAGGAAATCCCTTCGAGTGGCGGCAATCAAAGCAGAGCTGACTCTATTCGGCCTCGTGCTCGCAGCGTGAGCAGTTGTTGGCTTATCAGCACAGAGCTGCTTAATGCGTTCCCCTCTGGGAAATCTAGGGCTTACGTGACGTGCATGCCAAAGCTGAACTTGAAGAAGCCATAAAAGCGACAACCTGTTGCATGCCACACACCATTTGCAATGCTTTTGCCGCTGCTCTTAGTGAATTTACTCGTAGCTGGTGTGCGGTTGGAGGAGCAGTTGCTCTATCCGCCTCAGTTCACCAGGGAGCGCATTGTGGGCGGCGAGGATGCGCCTGAGGGCATGGCACCATATCAAATCTCACTCCAGGGCGCGACGAGCGGGCAGCACTCGTGTGGCGGCGCCATCATTGAGGAACGTTGGATCTTGACTGCGGCACACTGCATCCATGGCAAAACGCCCGAAGCCTACCGAGTGCTCGCAGGCACCCAGGACCTGAAGAAGAACGTGTCCCGGTACTACTATGTGGACAGAATCCTCGAGCACTGCGACTACGAGCCACGCAAGTATCGCAACGACATTGCGCTGCTGCATCTGAATGAATCGATTGTCTTCGACAATGCCACGCAGCCTGTGGAGCTGAGCCACGAGCCGCTGATGCCAGGCGATCGGCTCCTGCTCACTGGCTGGGGCACCCTGTCGCTGGGCGGGGAGGTGCCCGCCAAGCTGCAACGCCTGGAGGTGGAGTATGTGCCCTTCGAGGAGTGCCGCCAGGCGCATGGCAACAGCAGCCATGTGGACATTGGCCACGTCTGCACCTACAACGACAAGGGGCGTGGCGCCTGTCACGGCGATTCGGGTGGCCCCCTGGTGCACAATGGCAAGCTCGTCGCCCTGGTCAATTGGGGCATGCCCTGCGCCAGAGGCAAGCCGGATGCCAGCGCCAGCATTGCCTACTATCACGACTTCATACGCACCCATCTCAGTCTGCATGAGGCGGCGGCAGCGGCAGGAACTGAGGAGCTGGCAGCTTGGAGAACTAAATCACATTGTCATTGATCAAGGCATAATAGGGAAAGATTCACAGTCTCTACAGAGATGGAGATGTCAAATGAAATCCCGGCTTAGTCTAAGAATGTCTTATAATAAATCTGACGATGTCGACTGACGAAAGACCACACACACATTTAATTCTATTCTATTCTAGATAGTTAGAGCAGATATATGAATGAATCCGAAATAATAATAATAATAATATTTTAAACTATCTTCTTCTACTACTCACTATATAGCTGCTCTTACATTAAAATCCAATTCAAGTTGAAGAGGCTTTGTAGAGTAGACTGATATGATTATCTCACATATATTATACGATTACGATATATCTTTTCCTTTAATATATTGAGTTTTATCGAGATACGTTAAGAGTCGTGAATAATTAAGAGAAGAATGAAATGAATGAAAGCATAAAAATATACGATAGCTCTTGAGAGAAGTCTGACTATAATAAGCCCTACGCATAGCTGATTTCCAGTCACTCTACACACTTCGATTATTAATGATATATATAATAATTATCAGATTTTGTTCTATAAATTTAAGATATATAAATGTCAGTCAGTTAATTCTTTTTTTTTAATAATAAATTTTTAATACGGATTGGTTACAGGATGTGCTTAAACAACTATAAATTCACTTATAAACTTAGACAACAATAAAATGCGAGAGTTCAACGGGGATGTGGACGAACTAACTAAGATTCGCTAGGGGTGAGCAATGTAGATACTTTAGTACTGATTCGAGGGCAGATAGTGATTGTTGATTGGCCCGTTGCCAATGTGGTTGCCATTGATGGGGCCACTCAGGTTGGCGCTGCCACTGATGTCGTTGGATTGCTGTTGCTGCTGCTGCTGCTGCTGCTCCTCCTCCTCCTCTTCGGGTGGGTCCAGGGAGCCAACGACAGAGGTGATTGGCGCCAAGCCCTCGTCGGTGATGGTGGAGCTGCCGCCCAGAGCATCGTATTGGGTCTGGATCTGGCGCTGGGCATTGAGCGCCTCCTCCGGAGTGCGGTACTTGATGAAGAACACCTCAGGCTTGTTGATGTGCTGTGGCGCCTCGGCAATGGCGTCCTGCAGATCGGCGGCCGTTGTCTTCTTGGCCAGGACATAGACCACCGTTTTCTCCTGCTTTAGGCTCTTGGCCAGATTCAGGGCAGCCGCGCGATTCGTCTGGGCGGGCGTCTTCACGAAGAGCACGTTGTAGTGGTTGCGTGGCTGCTGGTTCAGCTGCTGCAGCTCATCCTGAATCTCGTCGTCAGACTCCTCGGGCGCCGTGTGAATGAAGAAGTTCTTGGTGACGATTGGCTTCTTGGGAATGCGAACGCGTGGACGCGAGCGACGCGTCTGCTGCAGCGGCGCCGTCTGGAAGTTCACCGGGAAGTTGGCGGGCATGGGAAAGGGAGCGGCCAGACGCTGAGGCTGCGAGTGATACTGCTGGCCCACAGGTGGCAGATACGGCAGTGGCACGGCTAGCGGCGGCAGCACTGGGTGCGATGAGTGCGACTGCTGCGACTGTTGCTGCTGCAGCTGCTGGTTGAGCAAATGCGCGACAACAGTTGGCTGTTGCTGTTGCTGCTGCTGCTGTTGCTGCTGCTGCTGGCGGTAGTTGTAGCCCTGCTGCGTGAGGCTGATGTCGGCACGGGCCAAGGCCAAGGCGGCCACAAGAATGGTCTAAAGGGGAGAGAAGAAGTTGGGTTTTAGCACTGATAATCCATGATATATATATACATATGATATGCATATCTGATATGTATATATATTTTTAAATGTCCAGTTATATCCATTGAAAACGCACCACAAATATCTTCATGCTGCTGCTTGGGACTTAGTTAGTTTCACACGCTGTGGCTCTGGCTGCTCTCTAGCTGGCTGTGGGTCAAGTGGCTGTGATGATGGGTCAAGCGCTGGCAACGCCTTTTATACGCGGCCACGCAGCGCGCCAACAAGTTTATAATCGGAAACAAATAATGAAACAGCAGCAACGGCAGTCACAATAAAAAAGTAAAAAGAAAACAAGTAAGAAAACTCTAGTCGAGAGTGCTCGACTAGATACTACCCTGAACCAAAATAATAGAAAAGCACATTTAGTATGGTTCAAATTTCAATTTCGATGTATTTAAAAATATAAATTAAATAGAAAACTCATTTAATTAAATAAATAAAAATTTTGAAACAATTAAAAGAGATAATTCCGACACGCTCCGGGTTTGAGCCCGAGACGTGATCAAGCGCCGCGCTTTCTACCTTGACGCCACCCTTCTGTTTTAATTTTCAATGTCAAAACTAAATAGATTCAGTGCTACAGCGCCATCTACCAAATCTAAGTCAAACTAACTGCTGATGTGACTTTAAGAATGTGCAAGAACAACCAAACTAATAAAAATGTTAAAATTTCAATTTCGATTTTTGAAAAAATATAAGAGAAATTTAATCACAAATATATAAAAGTTTTGAAGCAATTAAAAGAAAACTACAATACGCCCAGCAGGATTTGAACCGGGGACCTCGCGATCGAGCGCCGCGCCCTCTACCATGACGCCACTCCTCTGTTCTCATTTGCAATGTCAAAGCTGAAATAGATTCACTGATGCAACGCCATCTAGCAGAACTAAACGAAACTAACTGCTGATGTGATTCAAAGAATGTGCTAGAAGATGTTTGAATGTATGTGTGCACACGTATTGGAAAACTGCTGTTGCTGCAGCACGTGCGTTTGTTAATTGGCCAAACATTTTGTTATTTTTTAACGTCGATTGACTAAACCGAATTTAATGAAAGTTTCAGCATATGATCTACATATTCTATTGAATATTTGGCATTTAAAAGAAAACATCAAATCAAATCATTCACAATTAGCTATACTAGAATCTGACCTTCACTGGGGATTCTGGTGAATTTGGAGCCGGTATCCAAAATATAACAAAAACCGAAATTGTATAAAATGCATTGGAATATACTTTTAAAATTTGGAGACTATAGCTCTAAAAATGTAGGAGTTATAAATTTATAACCTATTGCTCTTGGGTTGCGCTGCAGTGTTGGCAATATTATGAGAACTTATTTGTTGAATAATTTAATTTCTAGACGTACGATCGTAATGAAACTTACAGAACGTAATCATGATGTTTAAATGTATGTGCATACCGAAGCACAAGTCTCTAGTATTTGATATACGACTTTTACAAAGATGAGGGTGAGGGGGTGGATTTAGGGGTGGGGGGTAAATTTTAACAAAAACCGAAATTGTCTAAAATACATATTAATATACATTTTAAATTTGGAGACTCTAGCTTGAAAGATGTAAGAGATATAATTATTTAAGTGATCTTCGATAAGGTTTTTTATCGATAAAAAACTATCGGAATGAGTTATCGTTTTTTAGTGAAAAACTCGATATGCGCGCTGTTTTTACGGACATTTTAAAAAAAAGTTGAAGTCTCTAGCTCTTATATCTTCTGAAATCGACGCGTTCAAACATACGGACGGACGGACGGACGGACGGACGGACGGACGGACGGACGGACGGACAGACAGACAGACGGACAGGGCTAAATCGACTCAGCTCGTCGCCCTGATCAAGAATATATATACTTTGTGGGGTCTGCCACGCCTCCTTCTGCCTGTTACATACATTTTAACAAAACCATTATACCCTGATTTCCCATTTTCAATGGGTTCAGGGTATAACAATACCAAAAAAAAAAAAATAAAAAAGGGTTATAGTTGCAACAGTCAACAACATTTCATATGCAAACAGCAAACAAAGGGAGATGGCATGTGTGTGCGTGTGTGCGCGAGTGAGCGAGAGGCAGCTAGTGGGGCGTTTGGGTGGCAAGTGGCAGCTGGCAGTTGGGACTTTTTGTTACGCCTCAAGACAGTCCATTGTTTTGGGCCAACAAATCAAGTGGAGCTCGCTCTGACAATGGACGAAATAAAGTTGTTTGTTGACTTTACCCTTTTACCTTACCCTAGTTTGACATGGCATCATATGAATGGAGCTGCAGGGGCTACGCATTTTCAATATCGTCAAATATCATAGGGCCATATTTAAAACAGAAGTAGTAGGGCTAAAGCTTGCAAGATAAGATTCAATATGAACTAGTGAACCGCAGCTTAGTGGGGCTTAATTTAGACTACAACGAAAAATTGTTTAGTATTTTATATTATTCAATTAAATTCATGTTACTTAAATTTTTAGAAATTCTGCTTAGAAACATGTTTTCTTATTATAGCTCACATTTTATTATTTTTTCCTATTGTTCTCTTAGTGAATAAATTATATTTAATTTATGCAATGATCGGTCTTGCCTTTCGTTCTTCTCACTGAATGAATTTTGTTGCTACTGGAGATATAAACTAGAGAAATTCAGATATTCTAGCCGTAGTGGCTAGCAGTACAAATAAACTCATCAGTTATATGGCCTGTCCATTGACGAGCAACAAAAGCTATATTTTCTCATAAATTTAAGTATTCTCGGGCTATGCTAGTAAGTAATTAAGTTAATTGTCACCTATTATTGTCAGTGGCAATGGCCCTTGTCTAAAAGAACACTACAGAAAGCAACTTGGCAAGCATACGTAACAAATACATACTATCCAAATATCTAAATGTCTAAATGCCGTTAGAGCATTCATTTGACAAAATAAAAATGAACGATAAATACAAATTATATCCTCATAAAATAATTTTGAATACAAATTTTGAGACAATGTTCACATTAGATTACTTTTACTTTTTTACTTTTAGCCATTTATTTTTTTTTTTTAGCGAAACCAATTTACTAGACTTTTAAAATTGATGACGAAATATTTTGAAACTTGTTGTCTTCGACTTTTTTTTCTAGAAGAAAAATTAATTTACTATACATAGCAATAAAAGCTTAGTTAAGTTTATAAAGAACAAATCTAGCATAAATATATTCTAAATATATTTATAGAAGTTAGAATGAGTTTCATACGTGCTTTAAAAAATAAAATATTCTGATCATATTCCGATAAAAAATAGGTATTCAAGACTTTCATTTTTTTGGCTCTTGTTATATTTAAAGGTTTGCAATTTAGTATATATATTTATACATACATACATACGCGTCTCTAAAAACATATTTAGCTCTTTTTTATTTATTTATTTTTTTTACAATCCATTGTTTTATATTTAGAGCGTGTCCAAAACTTCAGCAAACAAAAGAACACGCTATAGGGCAAATATTTTGCCAAAATTTTTTATTAATTTTATTTAATTATGGCAAAGACAAAATCATAAATCTATTAAAGTCAAAGGGAAACAAAAGGTGTTAAACAAATCATAAATGCTAAGAAAAATAATAAAAATTTGCAATGCGTTGGAATTATTTGCATTGGAGTTGAATGACGTAGGCATTTGTCATGCAAATATTACGATGGATAGCGACGAGGCTACAATCGCTTAGTTACAATCGATCTATCCAATCGAGCCATCTATACCAGCTGCAAGCGTGAGAGGCCAAAATGCCAATGCGTGAATGTGAATGCAAATGCAAATGGAATGGGTATGGGGCTTTGGATTTTGGGAGACGGCGAAGCCTGCGTTTTCGCGTGCTGTAAAGATAACGTCAAGGTCTAGTTTTTTGTTGTGTGCAGCTATATCGAAACACATATTAAATTTGTCAATTTTAAATGCGCCAAATTGATACAAATGCCCGCATACATATCGTAAATATATATAGATAGCTATACATGTATAATCCAAATTCATCTATTAAGCAGTTGCGATACATAAAAGTGAAGGTAAATCACTTTGTCAAATCGAAAGCTCTCGTTTTCAGTTCGGTCTCCGTTTAGTCTCCGTTTAATTCAGTTTAGTTTCGGGCTAAGCGGAAATGAGTTGTCATAACGGGCATTATCTAATTAGGCTCGACAGTTATGGTAAATAAATGTGCAGCCCACTAATTTATATGTAATCCAATTATGATAAGGGAGTTATATTCGTCCCACGCTGCACTCTTAGCCAAGGTTGCGCCCCAGTACTAAGCCAAGCATTAAATGGGTCAACTTATGCAAGTGTCTAATGCAGTTACAGCCCAGCTAGCTACAGATCCACTGATCTACAGATCTACAAACTGTGTCCAACCGGAGCTGAGCAAACAGGTTTCACACTTTCTCACGCCATCTGCCGTAGAGGCATGACCCAAAGCAAAGTGGCGTATTGGAAGGGGAAATCGTTTGCTACACATTTAATAAATATGCAAAAATTAGTAAGAGTGCTCTAGTAGAGCAATATCCGGCTAGAAGATACCTAGGCAGACTTTACAGCAATTTGGTGGGCATTTTAATTAATTATGTATACAAGCCCAAGTTAAAATATGATAATATACGATTTATTTCACAATCAAGTATATAGATTATTCTTATCACATCTCTACTCTTCCATCTGTTTTTACAGCCATTTTATTGCTTTAACTTAGGAGAATCACTTTAAAATATATACCCTATATACCCTCTATACTCAAAAAAATACATTTTAAAACTATCTCCGATCGACTTCCGTTCGTAATGTGAAACCGAAGAGATTTGCATTTATTTGGAGCTAAGCGCATTTCGCAAATCTTAAATCAAGAGCTGAGTTTATCTGAAAAAAATAAATTTAGTCCAAAATATAACACATCGTCTTGATAAAATATATATAAAAAGTGAATGCAGCAGGCGCGGTATAAATTTAAAATTTTCGTAACAAGCTCTGCTTCTTCTTTCTTATATATATTTTTTTAAATTTATTAATTTATTGTGTAGCTAACGCTTCACACTGTCAGATTTTGACATTGGCCTTTGTTTGCTGAGGTAATACGACGTGGCTGGGGATTATACGCATACGCATACGACGCGTCGTAGCCGTAGGCATAGGCATGCGTCCAACTAGAGTCCGATTAGGTGCTCGAGTGACTAATGCACATTTGATTATTGGCCTCAAAACGATTCCAGATTAATTATACTCTTTACGCTGCATTGACAAATCACACAAAATGCCTAAAACGCCAGCCAAAACGCCGTCTCTAAACATTTATGCCCCAAAACATTTATGCTAAGTCCCCCAAAACGAATCGAGTCGCGTCGCGTCGCGTTGAGGCAGCAAGAAATTAATGAATGAATTCAAATTGATTTCATAGACATCGTGTCAGTCACGAAATTTATGTATGTATATAAATATATATGGAATTATCGTGTGATTGATTCATTCGCATTTTATATCAATTAAGTGGCTAAGCCTTCAGGCAAAATCCTATGCCCTTTTCAATTCAAAGAGATCTCAATTTAAATGAGGCTAGTTTCTATTTGCCAGCTATTAATGGATGGTGGCAGAAGGCGGAACATAACATATGTATATAATCAGTAGAAAATATGACAAATTACGAGTATGAAAAAAAGGATTACGGACTTTAAGCGCATTATACATATGTTTCAGTAAATAAAATCTAAAATAACCATTAAAGTATTTCGAACACACATCACTTAAATATTTTTTTTTTTTACATCGAAGCAAATTTTAGTTATTCACAATGAGAAATATGTATAAATCTTATAAAATTTACTTTTTTATGGTAGGCTAACAAATAACAAAATATATAGATAAATATTTTAAAAGGCCTGCAACGCCAAAATCTGAGGATTGAATTTATTTATACATCTCTTCAAATACCAACTCGTTAGAAGAATTCTTTTGCTGCTTTATATGCGTGGACAAAAAGTGTTGCATGCTTTTAGGGAGCTAGATTAAGTAGCGCCATCTATATGTCAAGTAGTTGCTTGACCACTCCATAGCTTCATCTACTGCTTGATTTCAATTTACAGAAAATTATAACCGGAATGAAATTTAAATAGAAGCAAAAATAAAAATGTATATACTATCAGAGAGGCCCACTCATTAGTTAAAGCTTAAAACAGATTTCCAATCAAATTTTAAAATTTATAGAAAAAAAAATTTATTTATAATTCCCCTCACATACATTTATATGTATATATTTATGTATGTAGGTAAATTCTTTTAGAGCCTATAAATAGTAGAAATCTTATTTAACTGGACAAATAGCTAAATATTGGGTTCCATAAAGTTGACCACGTTAATTGGTGAATAAAAATCAACAAGAATATTTAATCAGCACTTTGAAATGAATCAGACTGCATTGCAGTCATATACCTATACTATTTTGGTACCCTATATAGAGTAACCGATAATAACTATCCATTACTGATATCATTGGATCTGATTGGTCAGTTGACTGTGGTCAAATGCTTATCAGGTGAATTTCTTTTATCGCGTGCCTATGGACAACAGCACTAAAGCCATAAACTTGACCAACTCGTGCCGCACTCAGAGAATCACAAATGGGCAATGAATATAAACCAGATGATAATATACATACTATGTGCTCACTAACTATAATTAGATGTTAGATTCGCTGGTATTTATATGGCAATTATTAAAGCAAAATTGCAACAAATAATGTTGTAAAGTTCGCACTTTTGAACTTTGAGCAAAGCGGAACGCTTTCAGGCTAAGCATACGCAGCGTTGACCACAGAACCCAGAGAAGAACGCAGACTGGAGTGCTTATAAAACATTTATTTATTTATATATATAGATAGCATATAGTTATAGGTAGTTTAAATTTCGCTCAGTTTGCGCAGGTGTCCCACAGGGTAGCGTGCTTGGACCCACGCTATACAACCTATACACAGCTGACATGCCAACCACAAATGTAGTTACTGGACTAGATGAGGAACACGTCCTGATAGCAACCTATGCAGATGACACTGCAGTTTTGACCAGAAGTCCTAGCATCAACATAGCCACGGAATCCCTGCAGCAGTATGTAAATAGCTTTGAAGGATGGACCAGAAAATGGAACATAGGCATCAACACCAGCAAGTGCGTAAATGTCACGTTTACCACACGAACTTTGTCTTGCAGCGGCATCACCATGCTTGGCTCCAGAATCCCACAAAAGAGCTCATACAAGTACCTTGGAGTTTTACTGGACAGGAAGCTAAACTTTAAGGCCCATACAACCATGGTACGGCAGTCAATAATGGCAAAATCCAGAAAAATGGCATGGCTTCTTGCTCCAAAAAACAAGCTGTCGCTATATAGTAAAACTACGATATACAAAAGCATCCTAAGCCCGATCTGGAAATACGCCCTAGAAATATACGGCATTGCATCCAAATCAAACTTGGAAAAAATTAGAGTCGCCCAAGCAAAGATCCTGAGGCGAATCTGCGATGCCCCATGGTACATGAGGACTCGAGACATCGAAAAGGATCTAAAGGTTCCAAAGGTGGGAGATGTCCTACAATCACGTTCCGCAAGGTATATAGAACGCCTTGACAGCCACAGCAACGTACTAGCCAGACGGCTAACTGCCAAGCCGAGGAAGAGACGACTCAAGAAGTGCCACCCAACGGACTTGCCCAAAAGAGTGATAACATAATTAAATATAAAAGAAAAATATTTCACTAAACAAAACTATATTAATATAATATAAATAGTAATGTTAAAGTAATATTAAAAATTAACACATAAATATATAATCTAAGTCTAGATCTTTTTGTTATTATTTTTAATGTAGAACTAGATTAAGTTGCCATTATGGTAGCAGTAAGCTTGTTAATAAAATATAAAAATTTTTACAAAAAAAAAAAAAAAAAAAAAAAAAAAAAAAAAAAAAAAAAGTTTAAATTTAAGGCACATGCTTTGAATGTCACATCAATTGACTAGTTGAAATTTCATCTGGATTTATTTGAATCCTGCCTTCAAATAATGAGTATAGTTTCTGTGTGTCTGGTATGTCGTTGCTCTCTGGTTTGGATTTGTCTTTGGTGTAGCTCTCTAGCTGCCGCCCGTCAAAAGTTACAGCTGAAATTGTCGCACTGCCGCGCCCAGCAGCAGCATTAGGCCTAAGCTCAGCCCGGACATCCTGCCCGCTGAGTCGCGCTGCTGCAGCTGCTGCACCAGCACCACAGCACGATTGTTCTCGCTCTGCAGCTCGCGATAGTTGTTGTGGAGCTGTTTGTCCTGTTTGTACTCGATCTCCTTGAACTGATTCACCTGATCCAGTGTCACTGGGTGCGTGTCGGTCAGCACGATCCAGGTGACGGCCTCTGCACAGGTGGGCGTGGTCAGCGAGCCGGCATAGGTGAAATATGTGTCCACACTGGGCACCAGATCGTCCACGGCCAGGCTATCGGCCACCAGGGTGGGCACATTCATCTGATCGTATTTCTTCACATTGTCCAGGCTCTTGATGATGCTGCCAATGGCCTCGTTGGGCGTATTGGACACATGATAGAGCACGCCGATCACCGTGATGCCATCCTTGAAGTTGGCTGCCATGCTCATGTTGGGATAGATCTTGTTCCGATGCACAATGTGCACCTCCAGGGGATAGCGTATGTCGTTTATGGTGTGCTCTGACCACCAATGCATATGAATTTGCTCCACCACAAAGTCGCTGGTCAGGCCTCCACCGCTCAGCGTCAGATCGTGAGCAAAGCCCGAGAGTTGAACTGCAAATCAAATGGAATTTAGTAATGCTAAATTTCTATTTATTACGGCGGATCACGGCATCTACTCACTTGAGTGACCATTGTTGACCATTTGCAGTGCGCCCTGATGCTCGTCGTAGTTCTCAAACTTGAGTGGACTGAACTCGCCTTTCAGCGCACCCTTCACATGCAAATTTATGGGACTCTGTTTTCTGCCAGTGTCACAAAGACCGCCCCACTTGGGAAATGCTATAAATACATATATCAATAAATGTTATTTATAAGTAAGCGTATAAATAAAGAGAAATAAACATATAACATGATTGGCTGATGGCTAAGCAATAGCGATTGTTAATATATAGAGGTATTTATATAAAATTGCAGTGAATAACTTGATCACGCGAGATATTTACTTAGTTATTGGACATACGATTTTTAATCCCTTCATCTCTTTACCGATATTTGTATATCTCATTCTATTACTTTTACTAATACTTCTTCCCTCTCATGCTGCCTCTCGCTGTCTCTCTCTCCCTCATCCTTTCTTTTTACTCTGCCTCATTCTTCTTGTCTCTCTCCATTTTTCACCTCCTTTTCTATCTCTCCTTCTATCCCTCTCACTCAAGCTACCTTTCTAGCTCTAGCCATCTCTCGTTCTATTCTATATTTCTAACTTTTCCCTCTCTCTGTCTGTCTTCCACTCTCACACTATCTCTGAGAGTGTATTTCGCTCTCTCTCCCTTTCTCTCTGTCTCTCTGTCTCTGTCTTTATCCCTCTCTCTATCTTTTTCTCTCTCCCTCTCCCTCTCCCTCTATCTTTCTTAACATTCCACTCTAGCTATCTTTATCACATAACTGCTACCCTAGTCTATTACAGTTGCCCTCAATTTGGTATTCAGCAAATTCCGTGTCTTGTTTTAAGTTCATTTACTTTGTCGTTTTCGAATTTGTATGCGCGGCAATTTGGCACAATTTAGATAAACGCTATTTGTAGAGCTATCAGAACTGGGCATTGGAATGGGAGATACTTGACTGTGATCAGCTCAGCCACGAGCGACTGCGACTATGCAAATGCGCGTTGATTAACTAATACGAGCTTCAATGAGTCCAACAATGAACTCGAATTTATGTATAGCTCCAAGCACATAGATATACGAGTTTATACGTATATGTAACTTTGATTGGCTCTACTTACGCTCATCCTGATTTTTGTCCAGATCCGGATAGCCCCATTCGCTGGCGGCGCTGAGTGCCAAAAGGCTGCAAGCTGCAAGGCAATAAAGAAAAACTCAAACATTAAGTATACGCGGTGTAAGACTAGAACAACTCTAGGCAACAAGTTAAGCGCCCTTATTAGGCATTTCATGTTCATGTTCATGTGTGTATATAAACATATATAAAAATGTGTAATTATTTATTTTTTCTGGGTACTCTTCAACTTGACCGACATAAAAGTTTGCCGCTAAACACGTTTTCCGGCCATCAAAATGGCACAGAATGTGCATTGTGTGCCATAAAAGACAAGTTAAATGAGCAAAGAAGGGCAGCAGCAGTGCTCTATATAGAGACTACACATAATGTGATATACATACGTCGACACTTTGGCAACGATTGGCACCTTGCACTTGACTTTGGCCGGCCAAACAAGCGCTAAAAATAATGCCACGAATTTATGATGTCGCCGTGCGGCAGCAAAGGCAAACGCAGCGACAGCCGCAGCGGCAGCGGCTATAAACATAATGTATACTAGATGTGCATTATTTATTGGGACATTATATTATATTTTAATTGCATTTGCAAATGCTTGCACAATATAAATAAGATTTCGAAGTGGCTGACTATTGAATATCCTAAGAGCTGACTGACTGATTGCCGAGTTGCCGTAGAGATAGGCCAAATGCATAAATCTAGAAGAAATTTCTTGGATGTGCAATGCAGAGCTTTTGCTGATTCTATAAGGTAAACAATTTCAATTTATGGTCTATCGTGTTAATCTGTCGTGCTAATCTAATCTCTAAATCAATGCTAATTAACAACAACCAAATAAACGTACAGGCATATCATATAGATATAGATTCTGCATTTATGTTTGCTACATAACAAGTTAGCAATCAAATTCGATATCTTCAGATCTGTTACTATCCGAAAATTATGTTTAAAGCATAATCAACTGATTTTAAAGTAATAGATGACTAGTTAATATGCCCAAAAATATGTATATATAAATGAAGTATAAAGGATTTGTGGGGTAGCAAACGAGCAGCTGCATGCCAAAGTAGATATATTGATCTTCCACACCTCTATGGTTATTTAGGTTGATCTAAAATAATAATATATATTTTGTTTTTATATATGCCTAGTACTTCTATATTAACCTAATTCACTATATAGGAAGACTATAGTTTATATACATGACCGATATACATTTATAAGCTCTTATATTATAGATATGATCTATATGCGCTTGGTAAGTTACCTAATGGACTTAAAATCACAGATACAATTGATAAACAAAACAAAAAATCTTACAATATGAAAAAAAACCTTCCAAAGATATAAGTACCCATGCTTAAAGGAAAATTACATATAAACTTATTTAGTTGTTGCTCAGCTCTTGCATTATGAGCTGACTTAGCTCAGTCGACGTTGCCATATAGCATACATATAATATGACATATATATCACCTTGCTCAACACGGTGAGCTAACTTAGCTCAGTCTATTTATACTACGTAGGCTGAGCAACGTCAGCTCACTATGTTGAACAAGAGCTGACTGAGCAAGAGTTGAACAACTTCATATACTTTATATACACACATTCTGCATTTAGAAACTTCCTCTGCCTGCGACATTCGATTTCAAGAAATTAGTCTACCCCACTTAACCACAAACACTGGGTTTAGTCGATAATAAACAAAAAAAATCTGCAATATAAGCAAAATCGTTGTTTTTTTTTCGTTATTTTTGACTCGAGGTGGATTTTTTTAAAAGCATTCTGGCAGCTAAGCATCAGCATATGTCAACCAGATATTCATGGTTGTGCGAATTGAAGACTATTTTTATTTTCTTTTTATTTCCTTTCTTAAGATATATATGCCGTTAATGATGCATTTTGACCCGTTCGTATAACTCTCAAAGTGTTTATTTAGCCATCAAGGGGTTAATAAAACAGCTCGTAAAAAGCCATAGAGAAACGAAAAGCTCCTGATTTACGATTTGCCAAATCTTTCAAATATATTTATGCTTCCATTTGACACTAGAAGAAAATAGAAAGAGCCATATAGTATATGTGGATATATCATATATATACTTTCACCCAAATGACGACAGCAGCTAAGAAAATAATTTTTCTGGATTTATGGCTTGGCAAACTGTGCAATATATTATATTCAATTCTTTTTTTTTTTTTTTTTTTTTTGCTGTAAAGCACGTGCCCAACAGCTGATTCGAAAATCATTTTTTTTTTTTCTATTAGAAATTCTAGACGATGTACGCCAGCTTTTACCCATGATTTATGTATTTGCTATTGTGCACATGTCTAATGTGATTTTGATGTTTCCAATTGCAGAAACTAATTATATCTTGAAGACAAATGAATTTTGGAACCAGAAAACGTTTCGCATGGAAAACGTTTCTTTTATGGGTCAGTTCGGGAACGGCTATATCGTTTGGATATGCTTTCTAATTTATTTTCGAAATAATTTCTTAGTATTTTTGCAATTTAAGAATATTTACTGCTGCTTCAAGTTGAATTTTCTCTATTAACTTAACGACTTGGACCTGATGTTGAAGCTATTTATAATATTTCTTATGAGTTTTACTTTTTATGACATATATTTCTATGATCTTAGTTCTCTTTTACTCATTCAAATATTTTGATTTTATGTTCATTTACTTTATGTGTTCTTAAATTTTACGAATTTTAATAGTATAATTGTTATTTGTCTAAACTATATTTTAATTGATTTCGTTGTCTCTTCTACTGTTTGGGAGACATTTTCAATACATGAGCTTAACCATATATGTATATGTTTACACTTTATCCATCTATAGTCTAAGATTTGGTAAATGGCCAAAGATTGAAACCAATTTCTGCCTATTAACAGGCATGTAGATATGACTAGATCTTTGCTCAATCATTTGTTAATTAAATACTAAAGTCTAAGTCATTTTTGTATCATAGAAATTCCTAAGCCCAAACTGAACTGGATATGCTAATTCTATATACCTAATTTTGCACTTTTAATAGGTAACCCCTCAAGCTCTAGCACATTCACACATTTGAATGTCATAATCATGCCCTGAACATTTGATTAAGATTGAACAACTTGAACAAAAAAGTGATTTAATAACAGGGTTCACATTGTGTGGGAGACTGCAAGTAAATGTCTCTATATATATATGTAAATATACATGTATGTGTGTGTGCCTATCTTTACAACAATAGTTCAAGCTGTTCTAGACCAGCTAAAACGCCAGTGCATTTGGTCTGCTTGCTTAGCTCTTGCGGCTCCTTTCGATTGCCTAATCATTTCCGCTATTGATAACGCTGAACACCTTTAAGACCTGTCATCAATCATAATTATGTGAGTGATAATAAAGTGAAGAGCCCTCAGACTGTATTTTTGTGTATGTATGTATATGGCGAGATTAATTTCACAACTTAATCCATCAATCATTGAATTGAAGCACAATTTATAAATATTTTAATTGCAGCAACAACTAAACCAAATTATTAGATACTTAAACGATATAGGAGCGCGAGTATCTATCGGAAGCCAGATACAAACTGATATAGTTAATGACAGCCGCAATAGTGGCAGCCACATGCAACATAGGGTAAATTGTAATTAACATTCGCATGCAACGAAAAAGCAATTAAAACTTGTTAAAAGGAGGCTGTGCAGGGGCAGGGACAGGGAAGGGGAGGGCCAACGCTTGGGGAGGTGGCGTAACAATTACCCGGAGTGTTGAACAAAACTGCCAACAAAACGATAATTGCATCGCGGATGCCAAAACAATGCGAAAAATTGCACAAAACAGAGAAGAGCGAGAAAGTTGAGACGGACAAAGATTGAGAGAGAGACAGAGAGAGAGAGAGAGAGAGAGAGAGAGAGAGAGAGAGAGAGAGAGAGAGAGAGAGAGAGATAGAGAGGCCAATGCGAAAATATGCAACTGATTTGATAAATATTGTATACCTTATGAGAATAAGAGTTGGAGTTGAGGTGGGTATATCAACTGAGAGCAACTGTTTGGCAGAAGATATTGAAGGCTTATATTGATAGAGCTAAAGTTAAATATAGATAGATATATGCATATCAAAGCTGCATCTACTTTTTCTGCCTATATCTTTCACTCCATATGAAGGTCCATCTCTATATTCGTCTTTCTCTATTTTAGTTTTGAGTACCTTTCGAGCTCACACTTATGATCCGACAAGCCTCAGGAACTAAAAGCAAGAAATGTATATAAACATTACTCAACGTCCTTGCATACCATATACATTCACATCAATTCCCTATTCTTCGTAATGTATAGATCTGTCAAGGCCAAAGTCAAAGTCAAAGTAAAGGATATCTGCCAGTTGAGCATGCTCAGCTCATCGTACTCGCAGCTGAAACTTTTTCGATCTTGGCACTTAAAGTGCCGAGCCGTGGCCACAATTGCCTCGTCTCAACGCCTGTCAGTGTCAGAGCGATGCACATGTCAACTTTAGCAACGACACTGACATGCGCTTGGCCGGATTTGACAACGGGATATCGTCTGTTTGTGTGCATGCGACAATGTTCACGTTTAGTGAGTTTCTCAGATATGCAAGATTTGCACTGTCAGCATTTGACTCGATTTGGCTCTTATATTATTGTTCTTAGTGTTATTGTTATTGTTTATAGCATTTGGCCGCGTTTTTTTGGCCATGTCAGCTGAAAACAATTGAGAGAATTTCGCATGCGTTGCGATAAAATGCCATCGGCTTTGCCATTTGTGCTTTGGCGAAGGCCTATTCCAATTTTTCGCCTAATCACTGCACGCCAGACGCCCCTCTCGGTGATTTTCCATATATTGTAAAATGTATTTACACTTCTTATATTATCCAATCAAAGTCGCTCGCTGATAAACGATTTTCGGGAGTGCGCTTAGTTTTATGCTCGCTGTGTGATAGCACGATAATGCCAATATACAAATTATTATCATACAGTGCGGGTCATGTGAATACGTTCAAACTGATAGCCACGCATAAAGCGAATGAAAATTGAATAGGAAAAAGTCAAGATAAAACTAAAAATCAATTTTGTAGATATTTACTTGAAATTTTTAAATTGTAGTAACTCATTATTATTTTTATTAGTCATTAATACAATGGAAAAATATTTAATTACAGCTACCTGAACTATGAAATGAGTTTAGATAGCACGAAAGTATTATCACTATTATTATGATTATTAATGATATTACTCATGCATCGGCACTGCTCATTAATGAATTGTAATACTTGAAACTAAAGTGTTGAACGTATGATAGACAAACTGATAGCAGATTTTACTTTGCACTCATTGTCATTATCATTATAATTACGATTATTCATTCATCAAAAATAAATACAAAAGTTAATTGAAATATGTTTCATTGCTAAAAACTGATATTTAATATGTCCGCAACTACTTCAACTATGAAATTAGTCTAGTCTACTTGAACATTTCAATGATATTAGCATTATCATTCATATTAGTCATTGCCTATTAAAGATATAAAAATGTTTATTCACCTATAAAGTTGTACTTTGAAATTGATCTCGATCAAATGGTGACTTCTCTATATATAATATACCCCATTATGATTAAAAATATTCATTAATCAATATTAGTCATTTAATGAATTATATATATATATGAAAACTGATAAGTTATATATATGAGCTCTGATTGATTACCAAATTGGAATTTACAAATGTTGACGAGATTGATTAGTTGATGCCCTTTATTGCCCTTTCATAGAACGAGGAGTATATTCGTTTTTATACCCTGAACCCATTGAAAATGGGAAATCAGGGTATAATGGTTTTGTTGAAATGTATGTAACAGGCAGAAGGAGGCGTGGCAGACCCCACAAAGTATATATATTCTTGATCAGCACGACGAGCTGAGTCGATTTAGCCCTGTCCGTCTGTCTGTCTGTCCGTCCGTCCGTATGTATGAACGCGTCGATCTCAGAAGATATAAGAGCTAGAGACTTCAACTTTTTTTTTAAAATGTCGGTATATATCGCGCGCATATCGAGTTTATCACTAAAAAACGATAACTCATTCCGATATTTTTTTATCGATAAAAAACCTTATCGAAAGTCAGTTAAAAAATTATATCTCCTACATCATTATAGCTAGAGTGTCCAAATTTTAAATATATATTAAGACGTATTTTATACAATTTCGGTTTTTGTTAAAATTTACCCCCCCCCCCCCCCCCCCCCCGCCTTTATATCCACCCCCTCACCCTCATCTTTGTAAAAGTCGTATATCAAATACTAGAGACTTGAGCTTCGGTATGCACATACATTTAAACATCATGATTACGTTCTAAAAGTTTCATTACGATCGTACGTCTAGAAATTAAATTATTCCACAAATAAATTCTCATAATATCGCCAACACTGCAGCGCAACCTAAGCTCAATCGCCTGTATATGCGTGTGTGTGTGCGTGTGTGTGTGCGAATTATTATTGAAATATCAGTTGCTCGAAGGGTTCAGAGGATCTCGTAGTCGAGCAGTCTCGACTAGAGCTTTCTTACTTGTTTCCTTATATCTCTGTAAGTAATTTAGTTTGGGTTCTTCAATGACAGGTTCAAATTGATCTATAAATCTATATATCGGAACTTCTTGTTGTCAACTGTGAATAAAGACGTCAGCTGAATTTGGTCTTTCCTTTATTTTGGCTTTTATGAATGAGTTTTATTAATTTTATCACAATGATTGGCGGTGATCGATGGCAATGCGAAAACTTTCCATCATTATTGATGGCAATGGGCTCGTCTGGTCTGGTGTAGTCTGTCCTGGTCTTTACGCATATCAAAGAACTCAAAATGCAATTATAAGTTATAAACAAACAGCTGATAAGCGCAAATCAGCAGAAGAACTTAAGTAGTACATTGCAACTGATTGGCGATTGTCTCTATATATATTCATACAAGAATAAAAACACATACATATATATGTATATAGCAATCTCTGTAAAACGGAAGCTGATAGCTAAACTATCAATATTTGTCCCGGGGTTGAGGGTCATGCGAATTGTGATGCTTTTCACACGCTTTGTTGCACTTCAAATGGAAAACGAATATACGAAATGCATTTTCATTTTCATTTTCATTTTCATGCGAAAAACTGGTCTTATCTCAAGTTGATATTTTTCAAGTTGAGTTGATTTGAATGTTAAGCTATCAGAGTTGTAGCTATCGGAGAGGAAGCCTCTTGAATGGAGCTCATTACAGAGCAGGGCAAATAAGTGTGGCTCGATTCACTCGCAATTATCAAAGCAAAATAATCAATTGACGCACAGCTCTGGGGCCGTTGCCGTTGTATAATCATTTAATAACATATGACACAGGTATATATAATTGTCCCATTATATCTTGAAGCAAAATCTCTGCTAATCTTTAATACAAAAACCCAGAAGCTCCAAGCGCGCTACTGCGTTATCATGGCGTGTCTTGTTATTAACTTTTTATAGTCACAAGTCCAAATCGAAATCGGAATCGGAATCGAATCGGTCTCACGGGCGAGCACGACAATAAAACTTTATACTTATAATTCCCAAATAATTGTTTAATATGTGCTTATGCATGCCCAATGGGCGCGCTTATCAAAATGTTTTATTATTTGCAACGCTTTATCAGCGGTTTGTGGAACTCAATCTGAGAGAGGAGTGGCTATAGAAAAATCGAAAATAATTTACGTACTACTTGAAAATAATGTCGAAGATTTCAATGATCGACACGTGATCAATAGTATAATAAACTATATATAAGCCTCTTAGAAAGGTACTCCAAAACAAAAGAATAATTGCTCGAGAACTGTTTAGAAACTGCTAAGAAGCTAATCCTGAATTCATATTAAACTGCACAAGAATTGTACAAGAGCTGAGTCAGAGTAGGGATATCAAAGAAGAATCTATGGATCTATTAATCTAAAGGTGATAGAAATTCAATCATGCACTGAACATGAATTGTGCGAAATTTGATCTACTCATTATTGAGCAGAGATTAGGAAATATTTGAAAAGTTTTATAAAGATGTGATCGTGAAGAAAACTAATGAAACTAATAGAGAGCTCTCGTGATTCTCCAACATTAATCAAAATATTGATAAGCCACGACAAAATATAGGTCCTCTTCAGAGCTGATCGATAAGAGATCGAGAAATAACTAACAGTCAACAGTTCGCAATAAAATCTTAACGACTATTGAGTTCAGCTCGTGTTTGACTACATTGACCTTATGAGTGTGATGTGGTCAGTGGAAAGGCGCGGTTATTTGCCAGATTTTATAGGCGCCGCTGACTCAAGAGCCTGACTTATCGAACATGTCTGAACGGCTTTTGCTCGACCTGCTGAACAGTTAGGCAATTGATAATAAAATTCTGTTAAATTGCCTAACAGACAATTGTTTACCTATGTTTATTCTAAATCTGAGTGACGCATGGTATTGAAGTACTTCAGAAGTTGCGTGAGTCGACAGTTTTATCTGATTCTCAACAACTTGGAGTATGTGTTATGTTTTGTTAATTAGCTAAAAAAGCAACATGGACAAAAATCCCCTGATGTGCGATGGAAACTGATCTACTTAAAAAAACATATAAAAAAATTCATAAATATCTTCAATCCAATAAAACAAAGTATTTTTCAAATTTATAAACGTTTGCCTGAATAGCTAATTATCAATGTAAGATCGATTTCAATTTATTATACTGAAAGCAACGGATCGGTGGCTTTTAAGCAGACTATATGAAGTACAAGACGTGACAATTCGCAATTGTTTTTGATAGTGCAAAACTGTTGTAGAACAAATCTGAAGAATGTCTGTGCGAAACACATGTAATTACACTCGCTTATTGCAGCATTCCAGCATAGTGGCAAAATATCTACTTAGAACTATCAAAACATACAACAACAACTTTTTTTTATTTACCTATAACGGCTAGGAAATGCATCACGATATTTTTTCAATAAAATATTTTTAAATTATTTTACTCAATTTATTTATTGGTATATTTAACACACTTTCACTTTTATTTTGATTAGTTTGAAGAGCAACTATTCAGGACTCGAATCCCTTGCGAGCTCAATGACAACTCCATAAAACTGAAATGGAATCGTCGCCTTTTATAACCAAAACCGAGGCGAACCGATACGAAGAACAGAACCCGCAGCCCACAGCACAGAATGATTACTGAATGCCGTACGAGCATCGGGCGAATAAGTGCGCACACACACATACAATACAACGATACACACACAAACATATACCCGCACACAAACACACACACAGTCGCACACAATTGCACACTGAGAGACGGTAAGAATTGAATTGGATTATGGCATCGGCACATACAGGTTGGCCGTTTTTCGGGGCATTCTATGCTCGCTCTCCCTCACTCTCTCACTACATTTTGTACTAGCGAAAAGACCACAAAATGGAGCTGATTAAACAACTGCAACAACTATAGCCATTACAACAAGAAGAGCAAGAGTAGCGCAGCAGCAGTAGCAGCAGCAGCAATTGCTGCGCGAGCCGAAGGCAGCCGAGCGAATTGCAATGTTCCGAACGATAGCGGCGTCGCGTCGCTGCCCATGCCACTGCAGCGAAGCCGAAGACGCTGCGATTAATTGATAAGCAAGCGAGTAAAGCTAAATGAGCAATAAATAGGCGTAATAAACAGTAGTAGCAACAGCTGCTCAAGAGAGGTACACAGCGTGAGAGAGAACGAGATCGGAATGAGAAGAACTGCAAACAGCGTGAACTCTAGCAGCGCTGCGACCGCGACGCCGGAAGTGACGTTGCGGCAGCTGAAAAATTTCCATTCCCGCGCTCAAATTTTGGCAAACGGTTGCTCAACGCTGCAAATAAATTTAAATTAATATTATTAAGAGGCTGAGGGGTAGATTCTGCTCAAGCGATTTGCTAATTTAAATTTTGATATCAATTAATGCGGGGTCAAGCCACAGATGCTTCTGTTCTAGTTTTTGTTTTTGCAGGCCACTTTACTACATGCAAGCTAATTGAAGAGACGAATTTCTAAACGAAAGAGAGAGAGTATGTGGGAGCGTGCGTGTGTGTGTGTGTGTGTGTGTGTATCTGTGTCTATTCATGTATGCAGCCTTTTGTTGTGCTTCGCTATCCGGCGTCGCGTCGTTAAACTGCACTTAATACATAACAAAAGTCAATGTCAAAAGCAACATGCTGATGTTTGTTATCGACTGCGCTGTCGACAGTCTAATGAGTAGCGCCCATTTGTGTGTATGTATGTGTGGAAGAGAGAGTTGCTGAGAATTTATTTACCTATGCGGTTTGAGTATAAATCAAAATGCATTTCCGCTGCAAATTGCTGCTGACGCTCGCTTGCGATTTGTGCGGTTTTTCAGATATGCAAGCATTGATACCCTGTATATTATTAAAAAGTATTACAACACAATTACAATTACAATTTACAATATTTCAATCATGTTTTATTTAAGATTGTGATTTAGCTCATTAATAACCAACTGACTAAACATCATGTCTATAGCAAGTCTTAAAATGTAATAATATATAGTAAACAGGTTGTTTAGTTATCGAAAATGAAAAGGGTTTATCAGCTAATTAACATCAAAGTGCATTTAGCTGCGTGCAACTGCATTTCAGAAATGACAACAACAGCGACAACGAATTATAGCGGAAAAACAAACACATTGATGAAAAGGCAGCGTCACGCGACTTTTTCCCAGCTGAGCATAAACTGAAAACAGATATAAAAAAAAAAGTCATGCAACTGACCCCAAAAGCTAATACAATTACATTAAACGGCAAAGGTCTGCAACATGTTCCGCTTAAAAGGCGCCTATAAAAATGTGAGTCGATTGCCATTAGATGAATTTAGCAAATTGAAATCAAATGAAATTCAATTGAGTTGCGAGACACATCTGATTTGTGCTAATGGCATCGGTTCAATGATCAAACAACTCAATTAAATCATCCGCGACGAGCAGCAATGTGAGCAAATTGTTTCACTTTCTTCCCTTTGAATTGGAAAATTCGAAATATTTGGCTGCGCGCGCGCCTTAACACGCAACCCTGTATTGCTCGTAGCCCTGGTTGCGTATCGAAAGTGTAATAACAAAATCAAACAGTTGGCAACGCCCAGTTGGTTGTCACTTTGCAGCGTTGCCCCTCCGTGCGCTTCATGTCACATATGTTTTTCGAGTGTGATTTGAAGCAAGCATTGGGTTATTTCACAAAAAGTATTTATCTAAATAATATTGTTGAATTTATTGTGTCCGAAACATTTAAAGAGTCGAGCGAACACAACCAAATTAGTGAAAGATTATTGCGGACGCGAGGAGGTCGCATCAAGTTGGCAGCATTGTCGAATGCTGAGCAGCGAAGCAGTGTGCAAAAGCAAAGCGAAGAGAACGCAGCGCAGCCGAAAAAAATTTTTGGAAGCAGTAAAGCAGCGCACTGCACGCGATATATTTTTTATTTTCAAAAGATTAAAGCTAATATTAAACAATTTAGCGGATCAACGTGCCGGGCAGCCGTAAGTGTATTATCATTTGAAACATTCAACGTAATTATATAGTCGTGTAATTTGACTGCAGAATTTTTTTGCAAGAAGCGAAAAAATTTTTGCACAGCGGCAAAGGCGGCAGCGGTCGAGACTGCGGCGAATTTGTGCAGCTAAAGAGAGCTGAAAATAATGAAAAATTCTACAAAAAGCGCACTCAGTGTGAAATAGTTGAGAATGCGAATGTAGTTAAATAATTATATTCACCAGAATTTACAAAAGTTTTAGGAAATGATGACTAAAAGTTCGATACATTTGTATATGTGTATGAAAAATCGGCATGTGCTGGGGCATGTATGTGTGTGTGCATAAAATTCTTATTGGAAAAGCGTGCTCAGCATTTCGGCGGCTGCTGCTTCTGCTGACAGTTGGCCGTATATATATATATCTATCTATATGTATGTGTGAGTGTGTATTTGAGTGCTAGGGTGTGTGTGTGTGAGAGAGAGCTGAGAAGTGATGTGAAGACACAAAAGAAAGACGACGGCGCTGACTATAAAATAAAGAAGAAGACAACGGACCAGCTCTGCCCCGGCAAAAGCGCGTTGACGTTTCTCACTGCATTTGTTGTCGTTGTCGTCGGTGTCGTTGTTGTTCTTGATATTTAGCTACCGTTCTCGACCAGAAAGGAATTTCCTATGCTTAGCCCAAAATAACTTCAAAACTTTTGATTGCCATCGCGCGGCTGTTGCCTCTGCTCTCTGCTCTACACTCTCTGCCGTTTGCCATTCGCCATCGACCGCTGCGCCGTTAATTTGCCTGTGTCAATCTATAAGCTCATAATTTCGCCTTAAACTGTATTTATTATTGTTATTGATATTGCCAGCTCTGGCTCTTGTTTATTATTTCAGGAACTGCGAGAGTTGAGCGTACGTATGTGTGTGTGGGTGCAACAGCAAGCATAACCACCGCAAAAGTAGCAGCAGAAACAGCATCAACAACACCAACAAAAACAAAAAGAGAAACAAAGCAAAAGACTGATAAAGCAACTGCAGGGAATATAACAAAGATTTGAAGCAACAACGCTAAACTTTGTCGTTGTGTAGGTGTTTACTTTGCATTGCATATTTTCTTTGATTTAATTGCAGTTTCTGTCTCTTCTTATATTTTAGAGGCTAACGCACGAAATACGTCGGCTTGAGTGTGGCGATTGGCGGGGGCGAGTGCTGCAGTATCAATTTCAACTCCTACAACTAGAGCTGCCCACAAGAGCTGGAGACCGGCGAACACAGGGTTAACAAAATGGACGATCTTATGGTCGAAGTGCGACTCGATAATGGTGCCTATTACAAGGTAAGATAGAGAGAGAGAGCGGGAGTACTCCAAAGCTGAAGTCGCCGCTGCTGCTGTCGACGTCGGCGTCAGCGCAGCAACTGCAGCAACATGTGCCGAAGGCAGCGACGGCCTCAGTTTCTAATTTCGTAAATTTTAGCTTTATTTCTATAAATATCTGCATCATTTTGTTGAGTGGAGTCTCGCATCGAAATACGCACATACAATACACACACACACACATACACGCGCCACAAGCATAGAAATCAACACGCACTCTCATAGGGCGCACGCTGTCGCTATCTGTGTGTGGGGGTGTGCGTGTGTCGCCGCCTGCGCGAGCGTCGCTGCATATTCGCGTATATGATTAAGTTTGTGTGCGTGTGTGTGTGTGTGTGTACAAGCAGGCTCCGCAGAGTTGCTTTCAGCGCTGCTGACGTTCGCGGCGAATACTTTGTTGCTTTGTGATTTCCCTTTCTAAAGCTTATCAGATTTGCATACATAATACGTTTTGATGGCTTTGATAGCAAAGTGGAGTTTATTTGTACATGCAATAGTATTTCTTTTCATTAAGGGCCACACTCTCAGTTTACTGAAAACACTTGCAACTCATTGAATGGCATGAAGAAGCGTCAGTCAGCCAAAAAGATGTTTGAACTCATTAGCCATTACCCAGAAATTCGTTATTAATTTTGTGCAAGGAATAGCTAGGATGCTCGGGCGAATTTTGTCTGCTAATTGATGTATTTCCAGGAATTATATTTCTAGTTGATTGTGGAAAGAAATGCAGAACTCATTCCATTAATTTTGTTTTTTATAGACTATATATAGATGATTACAAGCATACTTGCTTATAAACATATTTCTAGTTGAATGTGTAAAGGGATACAAAAATAATAATAATTTGCCAAATTCAATTCCCATATTTTTGAAATGAAATTACGTAGGTGTTTCCAAGAAAAAAGATATTTTTTATAGACTGCATAGTACATATTATTGCTGCTGTCGATTAGCCTTTGTTGCATTGCATTTCTTATCAGTATCAATCGGAGTATTTACCCCGCGTGTGTGGCACGTTTCGTCAACGGTATTTATCTGATAATTCGCTCATAAAAATGTATAATTAAAAGCAAAATTATGTATCTATAGCTTTAGGAAATGTATCATAAAGCAACAAATGCGCAGACCCGACCAACTATATAAATGACACACATTTTTCTTTCGCTCTTGTCTTTTCTGGTGCTGCCTCTGTCGCTGTCTACGTTTCTGTCTCTGCCGCTGTCTCTGCCTACGTCAACGCAACAACTACAATGATAATATTAACAACAACAACAACTACTACAACTACAACAGGGCCAGGTGACAGCTGTCGGCGATGATGGCATCTTTGTGGATGTGGACGGGTAAGTCTAGCGACAAACTTTATGGCAAACCAAACCACCAAACAGCAGCAGCAACCACAGTAGCGTGTTTATATGTTGCAATTTACATATTCTATTAGTATTATTATTATTCATTTGATTCATATTCTTCTTTGGTTGTTTATGTGCCTATTTTACAAACGATTTGCAACAATGATGCGCACTGCACTTTACCTCTTGGCAAACGCTCGCCCAACGCACCGGCCTGTCCATCCGTCCGTCCATCTGTCTGGGCTGTGCGTTGGGAAACGCCACCGTTTGTCCGCTTCTCATTTGGCGCAATTTGTTAAATGATGCTGCTGCGGCTCCTTCAGACAAACGACAGACGGACTGACCGTGTGATCCGCATGCCGCCCAAGTGTCAGCTCCTCAAATGCATGCGTCTGTCCGTGCGTGTGCGTGTGTGTGTGTGTGTGTGTGTGTGTGTGTGTGTGTGTGTGTGTGTGTGTGTGTGTGTGTGTGTGTGTGTGTGTGCACGCGTCGCGCTGTCATGCCTCAGCGGCAAATGCCACTAAACAGCAGTCGCAGCAGCAGCAGCAGTTGACGTCGCTGCCGACGTCGACTTCGCAGTTGGCTATTTTTAATCGCGGAAAGAAACCATTTTTCTTGTCATTTCTTTTGCTTTGCTTTCATTTTGTTAATATCCTTGCAGACAGGGTATAAACATTTGATTACAAAATATGTAGCAGGTGGGGAATCTTAATGGAGCAATGCAATAATCATAAATATTGTATAAATAAATACATTCATCAGTTCCTCTTCAGTTCTTTTCTTTTCCAATTAGTTATTCAGCTTTGAGATATCGTTGATGATATGGAGAACTACAGTACTGTAGATTAGATCTTTCTCTCTAAGTGTATATCATATGTATATATAACTTTATATCTTTATTCTTGTACTGGTTCTTGTTATGATTATAAAATAAAGTTAGTATATAGAACATATACATCGGCAGATAGACTATTATTTTGGTATAAACTATATAGTTACCCCCATTCAGCGCTATTTTGTATATATGGTTAAAGAACCCCCGTTATTCAGCTAGAGATTTTACAAAATATAATAAAAGAGTATTTAATCTTCGACTTGTTCTAGCCCCCTACGGCTGTTATTGTGCTTGTTGCATTTTTGGAGCAATTTAAGTAGTTTCAATTTAGAAGATTTTTTAGTCAGTTTTTAATTGGATTTATGTATATATTTTCATATATATAAGTTTTTAATTTATTTTTTTATTTTTGTTATTTATTTTTGCTGAGCTTGCGCAGCTGAGTCTAAATTTAGTTGCCACCCTGTTGCTGCTGCTCTTCTGTGAGTCTATGTGTGTGTGTGTGTCAGTTTATGTCATTTCCGATCTATGTCTTGGCTATAAAGAACAAAATAATAATAGGGGGCACCCCCGCGATTATGTGTTGAGTGCGCTTGGCACACAGCCCAACGCTGCAATCAGCGTCGGCTGCACTGCCAGCGTCTGCGCCGACGGCGACGTCAACGTCGGCAAACACTTGTCTGCAGCCATGTTCGCAATCAAATATTTTGGCACACGGCATTTAAATGAACATTTTGCCTGGCTCATTATGCCCAACGAAGTAAATGATTTAGCTCTGTTGCTCAATTGTTTTTGTGTTGATTTCGTTCTGTTGTTTCTTCTCGTTTAATTGTGCTACAACAGCGTGCCCGAGGTGCTGAAATACGCATTCGTCAATGTTCGCCTGCCGCCCGATGAGGCTGCTGTGCCGCCGAGCTTCGAGGAGGGCATGGAGGTTGAGGTATTCACGCGCACAAACGAACGCGAAACGTGCGGCTGGTGGGTGGCTGTCATCAAAATGCTTAAAGCTGATATCTGTGCGGTCGCGTACATTGGCTTCGAGACGCCCTATACCGAAATCTGTGAATTGGGCAGATTGCGCGCCAAAAATCCAAATCCGCCAATTACGCCCAAATCGTTCTATCAGTTCACGCTGCCCGTGCCCGAGGAACTGCGCGAAGAGTGAGTAAACTGAATATAATATTAAATATCAACATACTCTATATATATTGATGATTATTTGCTTCGTAGAGCTCAAAAGGATGGCATACACAAGGAGTTTCAGCGCACCATCGATGCGGGCGTTTGCAACTACAATCGCGAAATAGATGCCCTGGTTGTCATCTCCAAATGGGAACACACTCAGAAGCGCGCCAGCATGCTCAAGGATATGCATTTTCGTAATCTCTCACAAAAGGTTTCAGAATATTGCTCAGAATACTCTTTATAAGTGGTGACTTAACTGTTTTCCGTTTGTCTTTAATCACAGGTTATGCTACTGAAAAGGACTGAAGAAGCTGCGCGTCAGCTCGAAACGACCAAGCTGATGAGTCGTGGGTAAGCTATAATAGATAATAATAATATAGGAATGAAGAAGTTTAAGCTATAGAAAGAGTTGCTAAGTTGTAGCGTCTAGCTTTCTTCTATATTCCTCTCAACAGTTAAGTAGAAAATGTATAAGGATAGGATAGGATATAAGGATAGGAATGTTAACTATAATTTTATTTGTTAAGAAGTTAAATTGCCCAGCTTACCATTATATTGTGCTTATAAGTTGTTACGAACAGATCATTCTCAGCTATAAATTTATTTGTAAAGTAGAAGCGCCTATCAGCTATCAAGGATATAGAAATGAACTGTAATAACTCATAACACTAGATATTTCTCTATTATCATCTAGTAGACATTTCCATTCCCTGCAATGTCCAAATCCACCTTTAATGATTGAGAACTCCATGAGAAATGTGAATTACAAGTCTCCCACTATTAAAATTACTTTCCAATACATTATAAATTATAATATTTTCGTTTTATTTCAAATTTTAGCAACTTTATCGAGGAATTTCGTGTACGCGAAGATCTCATGGGCCTGGCAATTGGCTCACATGGCTCCAATATACAAGCGGCACGCACGCTGGTCGGCGTTACGAATATTGAGCTGGAGGAAAAATCGTGCACATTCAAGATAAGCGGCGAGACAGAGGAGTCGGTGCAGCGGGCACGAGCCATGCTCGAATATGCCGAGGAGTTCTTTCAAGTGCCCAGAGAGCTGGTTGGCAAGGTGATTGGCAAGAATGGCCGCATCATACAGGAGATTGTGGATAAAAGCGGAGTGTTTCGAATCAAGGTGAGTGCTGTGAGTATTGTACACCTTGCCTGGCATGGCCTAATCTTCCGACAACAACAAAAACTCAGATCGCTGGCGATGACGAACAGGATCAGAATATACCACGCGAACCAGCGCACGTACCCTTTGTGTTCATTGGCACCATGGAGAGCATTGCGAATGCTAAAGTGCTGCTGGAGTATCATCTGTCACATCTGAAGGTGAGTGTCAGAACAACTTTAAATGCAATGTAATCTGTGCTAATGCTTATTTATATTGCTTGCTTAGGAAGTGGAGCAACTACGCCAGGAGAAGCTGGAGATCGATCAACAGCTGCGCGCCATACAGGAGTCCTCGATGGGCTCCACACAGAGCTTCGCTGTGTCGCGGCGCTCAGAGCGCGGCTACAGCAGCGACATTGAATCTGTGCGCTCGATACGTGGCGGCGGCGGCGGTGGTCAGCGTGGTCGCCTTCGCGGCCGTGGCGGCGGTGGCAATAACATGAATCAGCGCTATCACAACAATCGACGCGAGGACGATGACTACAACTCCCGCGGCGACCATCAGCGCGACCAGCGCTACAATGATCGCAACAGTGGCGGCCCACCAAACACTGGCAATAACGGTGGTGCTGGTGGCGGCGGTGGTGTGAGTGGCGGTGGCGGTGGAAGCGGCAGTGGAGGCATCCAAAACTATCGCGGCGGCAACGACCGTCGCGGCATCAATCGCCGGCCGCCACGCAACGAGCAGAATGGCAGGGACTATCAGTACCATAATCACACCGACGAAATGCGGGAGACGCGCGAAGTGAGCAGCGTGGAGCGTGGTGAGTTGATCAAGCAACGAATGGATTAAAACAAAGAGACATAGGGAGAGGGAGAGCAATCGGCTTGAGGATCGTTAAGCGGGGGGTCAAGACGTTCACGGTATTCAAGCAACCATTGTTGTATATAACTAGGGACTGTATGTCTGTATGAGTGTATCTGTGTGAGAGTGTATGGTATACGCACGTATATATTTATATATAAATTTATATACATTTTCATATCAACGTTCTTTTGGCCAACAAATGAATCTAATTTGTGCAATTCAATGTAACCCATTTGTAATATGACTTTTGACGTTATAAATTTGATTTGTGATTGGGCTTAATATTGCAATCTCTTGTGTTATTTCAATTGCGTCACCTGTACACATATATGTTTCTCTCTTCCGGCACAGCGGACAGCAACTCATCGTACGAGGGCAGCTCCAGGAGACGCAGAAGGCAAAAGAACAACAATGCGCCCGGCAACAGTGAGTATGGTGAGGATGATTCCACTTGAATGCTAGTCAAGCTGAACAACAATTTCGACTCCACTTGCAGCAAATGGCGCGGTGGGAAATAATAGCAACAACAACAAATCACAGCAGCCGCCGTCATCCTCGTCGTCGACGTCAGCACAGCAACAGCACCAGGCGCCAGCACAATCGAACAAAGCGCCCCTGAATGCACAGGAGAACAGCAAACAGAGCAGTGGCAATGCGAACGCCTCGTCTGGCAAGTCGAAGGATGCGGCGCGGAATAGCGAGAAGCAGCAGGCGGCCACACAACAACAGCAGCAGCAACAGTTGCTGCCACAGCAACAACAGCAACCACCGCAGCATGCACAACAGCAGCAGCCACAGGGGCCCCAGCACCAGCAGTCGAAGCCCAGGCGCAACAACAAGAATCGCAATAACCATGCGGATCAGGCGGTTAACTCGGATGTCATCAAGAAGGAAGGCTTGGTCAATGGTACGTCCTAATTAGCAGCAGCACCAGCAACAACAACAACAACCATACGGCAACAGCAACAACAACACCCAAATAAAATGCAAATTTTTCGTTTAACAACATGTTGTATATGCGCATTAGGCAGGAGACAAACACACACACAGCATGCAGGCAGATAATGAAATTAAAATGTTCATGTCGTTTACACAACAAAACGTACACCCACACACACACAACATAACGAAACAACCAACAAACAGAACAACGTGTAGAGTAGGCATAAATAACAAAATGTTTGAGAAACTATTTCGAGTAACTAAAAAATAAACAACAAACATATATAATTATACATGAATAATGTACTACATACAAACACACACACACACATCTATACTAATACGTCACACACACACATACATACTTACAGACAGCTCGAATTATACACAAAAAGAAGAGAATAATGCAAAAAACAACAACCATGCCTAGGCTTATAATTTTAATTGAAATTAAATAAAAACAATCAAAAACAAAAAGGAAACTAATTAATTATGTGTATAAACCAAAACTAAAATGCAATTATTAGCAAAACAAAAAAAGAAAAGAGAACAAATTGGATTATGTTAACTTAAACTTAAAACCAGGCAATTAACATAGTTTTTCGAAAAGAAAACAGAAAATTAATTGCTAAAAAAAAAAAAAAAAAAAAAAAAAAAAAAAAAAAAAAACATGAAAAAACTTGCCGAAAATGTGCTTTTAAAGCACGATTCTTCAGCAACTTGGAAAGTTTCTAGTTACATAAAGAAAATTATAGTAAAAGAAATCAATGTAATTGCTATATTGTTTTTTTTTTTTCTTTATTATTTACGCATATATACCAACATAATATATATGTATATACTTTTTAGTTTCATTTGTAAATTAGCATTAAACAAAAATATTTAGCTTGACAAGTTTTGTGTATAATTCGTGCGTGAATCAAAACTAAATTGCAACAGTTATTATTTTTCTTATATAGCTTCATTCATTTTACTATTATTTTAAAAAAATACATTTTGTATTATTATTGTTTAGTCACGTAAATGCTTGCGTAGAGAATTTCAACAAATTGTATAAATATTTGCAAAGCATTTGAAAACGTAAAAAATTTCGAATTTTTTTTATTCATTTTAGAATTTGTTGCATTTTGTTTTATGTCGAGCCTGAACATTAACGATATGGAAAACCTCTCTTATTTGTATAACGTTGTATTTATTACTACTATTATTTAACACACACGCTCTCACACACACACACACTCACACACAAAACCCACACACACGATCTACGCAAAGAACATGAATGGGGTAAATAAATAAATATAATTCATTACCATTTTTTGTTGATATCAAATCATATAAATTATATTCAACTTTGCCAATAACTATCACGCGTATAACTAATTTATTATTACCCTATTAAATACTCTTAAATTATTTAAAGCAGCGATAAACATTTAACAACATTAACAACAACAATCAACTGGGAGATACAACAACAGAAACAACCAACATAAGTAAAAGCTAGTTAAAACAGAAACGAAGTTAAGGTAAATTCATTAAAATCAGTTTAAAGATATTTAAATACAACAAAAGTAAATAAAAACAACCACACATATAAGAACAAACAAACCCGATAATATAAAATACAAAACAGATTTGTTCTCATTTATTTGAAGAACAATGTCAATAATATATAAGAAAGAAAACCACAAAAATCTTTTAACATACACATAAAAAAAAGAAAAAAAAAACGATAAATAATAGAAATGTTGTGTAATTCAAATAAAAATATAAGAAAAAAAAAAAAACAAACAAAAAAATGAAAGAGAAAGAATGTGCGATCTAAAAATGATTATTTATATGAAGAAGAACTTATATAGAAATATAGCAAGTAAATTTTATTAATTTAAAATTTATAAATATAAAAAAAAAAAAACAAACAAAACATAAAAAACAACAAATGCGATTTATTTGGACCGATGTTTGCTTTTATTTATAAATGCCTTTAGCGCCCAGCAGCTGTGCAATAAAAATAACATTCACCTTAATATTGAGCAGCAGTGAGGAATTCCAACTATTCAAAAAATTATTTAAAGAAACGTAGATTTACGTAGCATTTAGATTTAAAATTTCCCGAATAACAAATAGTAAAAACTTTTGATTCGGTTTATTGCTATCGATGTAGATACTTATAGAGCTTGTGAGGGGGATTCCAGCTGGGGAATTTGTCTTAAATTACCATGAAATAATGGGGTTTTGTTTGTATAAACATATAGACAATGAGGGGTATTCTAATAGTAGAAGAATTTGTGCAAACGTAGCGCTTGGTTTTCATTAACTTTTAATTCTAAATAGAAATTGATTTCAGTTGAAATCTAGTCATATTTACATTTAAAAGAGAACGAATTTTACAATCTTTAGGAAATTAATATTAAGAGAAATCTTTAAAGAATTCGCTTATATATGTATATGTGAATTTCAAATTAGATAACTTTCTAAATTCAATTTCCTGCTTATGTCTTGTGAACTGTGAAATGAAGAACTTGTATTTACAATGGAGACGATGGACTACCGCGTGGAAAATACCATTCAGATCTTAAAACACACCAGTTATGATCACTTCAACTCTAAACGTTATTATAAATTACCTTTTTGAAGATTATTGGTATTACTACAGCCAAAATGACAAGCCAGCCCTTTTATTAGATATTTTTCCTTTATTATATAAATCCTTCTTCTGCGTACTCACCTGAGACCACATATCTTGCATCTACTTATCCTAGATAAGTAATCTGCAAATTTAGCAGTTTGCTTTGTTAGTTTGCACACTGCTTTTATTTATCTACTTGTTAATTAGTTATTTATTAATTGGTTCTTTTTGTCTAGTTGCTCTCGGTGTCATAGCTTGTCGCGGCGGCAGTGAAGATAGTGGCTGTGATTTGTCAAGTGGCCACACAACCAGCTAACCACACTGCCAAAGCGCATAGCCAATCGGATTAAAGGGTATTTTTTCGTATGATCAAATGAAGAGAAATAAGTTAAAAAAATAATAGAATACGATGAGCGTGTATGACAGATAGATTGAACACTTTGAAAACGGGCGCCAATCAGAATTCGCCCAAATGATGCCGCCGCGAGCTTTTCAGCGAGGCGAAATCACTTTGCGCCATCTTGCGTCTCTTTGGTAGCAACATCGCCGCCGCTGCCGCTGCCGCTGCCGCCGTCGCCGTCGTCGTCGCCATTGGCTTATCCACTTATGCTGCATTTTATGCTACGTTGCGTGTCCGCCGAAAGCTTTATTCATTTTGCGTGGCTCCAAGCGCAGCGCTGTAAAATATGCAATGAAACTTTGAGATACATACATATACATATATTGTGGGGAACTGTGGGTTTCTATGTTGGCCTTGACAAGTGGGCCGGGGTAGTGGAGCGAAAGTTGGGCTGCAAACAAATTACTTAGAGCATGCGACGTCTGAAGGTCGCTTTTTAGTTAGTTTTGCTTTAAGCTATGCATACAATAATTGCTTTCAGTTTCAAGCTGAAAGTGGGCCACCATGTCACGCCTTCTTTGCAACTGGAGTTGGGATGACTCGACCCGGTTTCAAGGTCATTGCAAGCGAGTCGAAATGGCCTTTCGATGGTGTATTATTTATTGCTCAACATGATTTATGTTGGGTTATCTAATCCATATAGATAGATATAGTAAAAATGTATCTCAGATTTTATGCATCGAAAGTTCCTTTTGTTAGTTGCTTTTCAATCTGAATGATTGATTGTGAAAATATCTATATGTTTGTGTCTATACTGTCTTTCAAAGTATCTATGGATCTATGTCTATTCATATGTGTCTGGTAGGTATATATCTATCTTTGCTTATATAATGTGTCTTGTATCTATCCATATGTATCTAATATACGTACCTATTATACCTATAAGTGCCTATCTGTCTACATGTATCTGCCTATCTATTTATAGTACTATCTTTGTGCATGTATCTATCTATTCTATATGTATCTACAATTATCTATATGTATCTATCTATATGTCTATAGAATCAAGAATTTAATGTATCTCTGAATTTCATGTAGCATCTTCTCTACATTCCATCAAATGTATCCCTGCCTTAATGTAAAATCTTTTCAGTATTTTGTACTATATCTTAATGTTATACATATCTATTCTATCTCTATGCTTTAAGTGAATCACCCTATTATATATATATATATTTTGTGTGTATCTTTTATATGGCTAGATGTATATATGGCAGATGCAGTAGTATATATATATATATATATAGCATATATTCACATGTTGAACAGTCAATGGAATTGTATCTTGGGCATATTTCAGATAGATTTGCTGCCCTAGTTACACAGAAATAAAACAACATATATTGAGGATATTTATTGAAAATAGAAAACATTTTATTAACATATAATTTCTTTATTTTTACTGAATAAACGCTTACATTTAGTTTGTACTTAAAATTTAATTTAAAAAATAAAATAAAATAAATAAATAAACTGCAGATATATACATATTTGTATATATTGGCAAATCACACTATTCACAAAAATTGCATATATATTGTTTCAGCATTTAGTTGTTGCATTCGGGAAGATTGTACGTTCTGGAATGTCGTACCAGATAGTGCATTTACAAGCTTCAGAATGTTTCAGTGCAAATGCACTCCTGACACGCAGCCCAAAACTGTCTCAAGAGGATGCTATGCTATAGATACTTTTCTCTTTTATTTTTACGCATTTATATTTTCTTTTTTTGCCTTTGTTTTGTATTTTTCTTTTCTTTGTAACTGAACAAAACCGCAACAACAACGCAACATCAACGAGGTGGCGGCGGCGGCGGCAGCGTGTCAGTGTGGGCGTGGGCGTGGGCGTGGCAGACGCAGCGGCATCAGAGCAACCAGTCAACTCGAGAATTGTTATTATTCCTCTTCTAATTGTTATTCGTGTCGTGTTGAAACCAAAACACACAAAATATACAGCGAAACAGAGCAACGAGAACGCAAAAGCAACAGAAAAACAGAAAAACAACTAAAAACAACGTGCAAGAGAGAGCGGGACAGAGAAAGGTAGAGTGGGTGGCAGATTGTGGGGAGCATGACAAAATAAAGAAAATAAAAAAACTCAAACTTTATCAGTTGTAGATTTCCAACTAAACAAATGTGATTAGCAGTTTTATTGCTATACGCGATGGGCGCAATGCAATGATCGGCCGATTTACGCTTTAAAAAATGGGTCAAAATAATGGGGGTGACTGTGTATGTCTGACTAATGTGTATATATAGTATGTGCTTTAGAGCTGTACCACATACCCTGTAAAAATAATTATTGAAAGCCAATGTAGAGAACACCTTGTTCAAATTTTTGGGAATCAATCTAAATCATTTGAATGCTGCTTCTTATCTATATAAATATAGATATACAAAATGAATTTCTAAGAATTTTCGAAATTAACTTTAGTTTGTTTTTGTTTAAAAACGCCTAATAGCCAAATATTGTTTTATATAAGTAAAGCTGATTGAAGATCGTCTGAACTATGTCTTGATATAGTGTTAACACACTTAAAGTTGTTATTTAATGGAAAAAAAAAACATTCAATTCCGATTCTTTTACAGACACTAGCTATTAGAATAGTTGGAGATAAAAGATATAGCCACAGTGAAGTTTTGATATTTTTTACATAACATTCTTATCACCAAGTACAGTAAAAGTAAAGAACAGAACCTTATAAAAAGACGAACAGCTGTATTTGCTAAACTCTCTCTCTCTCTCGTTCTCTTTGTCCAACCGTTAAGGCTCCGGAATCTACATATATATAGAGTCAATCATGTCAATAGTTTTCTATAAAAACTTGAATAACAGCTCAAAAGAAAGGCAAATTACGGAAATCGAAATCAAACAAACAATTTGGAATCAAACATGGCGCTACGTCGCGTCGGGGCAGCTAGTGATAAGATAAGAGCGCTCCAAATGCTGATTGCGCAGAATTTCTGTGCATTCCAAAGTTGAATTTGATTTTGGGCCCAAATACACAAACACGCACACACATATATGATATGTGTATGTATGTATGTGTGTACGTGCGTCAATTGTTGAAAAGTTTGTATAAATTGTTTATGCTTAAAGCCAATTTAATTCGTAGTCTAAGCCAATTTTTGTTGTTTGTGGAACAGATGAATTGGTGCGTGGCACAGTGGGTGCAGCAGCTGCTTTTTGTGTGATTTTTCCCGTTTGCAATTGGAATTAGAGGCGGTGGGGGGGAAGGAGCTTTGCTTCACTGACTAGGCGCGGCTAACAGAGCTACAGTGAAAGCTCATTAGAGCGAGCTGAAGCTGGAGTACGTGAATTTCATTTAAAATTTATATGAAAGGCGAGAGAAGGATTAACCTATATGGATGGAGTAATACAATTCTAGATTTTTCAAGCACTTTCAAAGAAGAGAAGTTTTATGCTTTAAGCTATTTCTTTGCTTCAAATCAAAAGTCAGAGTCAAACCCAAAATGCATTTTAGACATTTTAGTATCGGTATTCACGCCTAGAGTTTTCACTGTAGCGAAACAATTCCAACCGCCAACACGCTGCAGAGCACCAAAAAGAAAAAATTGGTGCATGGCAAACAAACAGAGAAAACAAACTCAAACAAAAGCCAACAATTAATTGCGTATACGACGCATGCGCCGCACAATTAACAAACCGTTTTTCCAAGTGTAGCAACAAAATAATAGATATATAAATATATGTATATATATATGATATATATATACGTTTATAACTGAATTTAAATCGCGTGTGCGCTCTAATTTCTAACGAAAAAAGAGAGTCAGAAGGAGAGACAGAGAGGATAAGAGAGGAGTGAAGAAAAATACAGTAATAAATGCACAAGTGCGAGGGCAACAGCAACTAGAGTACAGTAAAACACATTAACACAACCCGAGCAATTAAATAAATTAAGGCTTATTTGTGTCAGTGTGCGTGTGTGTGTGTGACGCGCTTAAAAAGCGTTACAATAAAATTAAAAAAAAAAAAAACAACAACAACTTGAGCAGAAAAACAATATGGAAAAAGAGAAGCAAAATGGAAATTATAAATTTATGATGTGTATTAATTGGGTTAGCTGCCACTCGCGCATGCCTCTTGCATTTGCGGCTAGACAAACGAGTTGTTGCGACTACTAAATATGCTCTGAATACAATTGAAAAGGGTAGCGTCTAGGCACAGTGGGTCGACAAGTGTTAAATGGGCTCAAAAATAGTCACATGCTAGCGGTTTTGAGTGGCTGTAGAACAGTGGGTCAATGACATTCAAGAAATTGTGTTAGGCATACACAAAGCTAATTGCTACGAAACTTGTTTTTGGTATATTCAAAAAATTTGGAATTTAGGATAATTGTTTTTGTTTTCTGCATTAATTGAGTAAATAACTCAAATTATATTTTGAAATGTTTCAGTTAATTCAGATTAAAAAATATAATAATTGCAGCCCAATTAGCTGGACTGTTTCTTCAGGTGCAATATATAAAATTGTGATCAAATCATATGCTAGCCTATGCTTCTTTCATAGTCAGCCAGAAAATCTTTCAAATTAGCTACGATAGCGCCCCAATATTCGCCCTCTCCCGTCCCTCGCCCTTAGCCCTTGCTTAAGCAAACACTTAGTAACTTGGTCATAATTTCATTAGGCAAATGCTGAGCGCTTTTCATTAACAATTCTCAGTGTTTGTGTATGTGTGTGTGTGTGTGTGTGTGCATAGTTGTCGTAGTTGTTGACCAACACGCTTAGCTTTTATCTGGGTCATAAATGCCGACACAGAAAACCTGCCCTGCCAATGTGTCATAAAAAAGAGTTCGAGCGCTCCAAGTGTTGCCAGCTTAGTTTTTTTTTTTTCATTTTTGCTGTCAGCGGAAGTTGGCCTAAAAGAGTTGCAAGTAAAGGCCAAAAAGTAGCTCCATAAAGCTACTTAAATTAATTTTTATTTTGTTTTTGTTATTGTCGCTTTTTTTTCAGGCCAAATAGCAGTCGCCCAATCGTACAGTGAACGCTCGTTATGGCCCACAACAATTTCATGTTATTTTAAGTGCCAACAAATTGAACATTATTTACTGCTTAAGCCAAAAAGAAAATATGTTAAGTCCGCTTAATATTTGCAGTGCACTTTAGCGTGTGGCTACTGTGGCCGCTAAGTCATGTGCAAACAGAGCTTTTCGCTGGGCGATTCGATTTTGAAATGCGGCTGGCAACAAAAAAACGCGTGTTCAATTTTCTTTAGACACGAATCGCAAGCGGATTTTTAACCGCATGTAATACTCGTTCAGTGTGTGAGTAGAGAGTATATTAGCTTAGTATATTAGCTATGTGTTGCTGAGAGTCTCAGTTGTCTTTATGTCTACATGAATGAAAAATAACTGTTGAAAATACTTGAAATTTTGAGTATACATATATTGCCGGGAGTATCCGACTCTTAGAATGTGTTTAATACTTGGCATTGTGGAAGTGGACTCTAGGAATTTTAGATATATGCTGTGTAGCTGAGGTGTATTGCATTATCAACTCTATAAGACATAAGACTTATAAATTATTAATCATTTTTACACAAATTCAGCAACTTTTAGACTGTGACGTCTTTATTTAAATACTTTGAATTTCTTCTTCAATTTTGTTGTTAAAAAGTGGGAAATTATCTATTTGTCTGCGTTAGCTTGGGGCATTTTTTGGCTAATTTTAAATGCCCAGCCAATTCGAAAGCAACAAACAACGAACTGAGTCATGCGGCAAATGCGTGATAGGCTCGAACATTTTTGGTGTTGTGCGGCCAGGCGAGAACGAAGCGAATCGTAACGTAACGTAACATAGCATTAATGTTGAACAAAAAATACAAGAGATTGTGGTATAGGGGCTAGAAATATATTTATATACACATCTATAAAGAAACCCATAGATATGGAGACCCAATATGGAAAGAGAGCGCAAAAAAGAGCGCAGAGTAGAGCGTGAAAGCGTGAAGATTAACGAACATTTCTAATTGATTAATTCTTATATATAAATGATGTATGATTATTTTAAAGTATCTTTATATATTTCCCAATACCACGTGGCATTTTCACTGATTCAATTGCAATCAACAAACACATTACATTTGAGAAAATATCTGGGAAAGAAAATGGAATATTAAGAGCTCTAAATCATTTAGGAAAATTATACCGAAAATATATTGGAAGATTATCCTAAGTAAAACTTTGAAATACGTAAGAAACAACAGCTAAATGATTTATTTAATTTCTGGTAAATCGTTTAAGAATAAGTAAGAAAGTCAAATTCGTAAGACAAATAGAATTCATTCCATTGAAAAGACATTTGCATTCGAAACTAAAAGTGAGTTAGTTAAGTGCTAGAGGATTTCGAAATGGAATGTATTTGAATTATTGATAAATCAAGGCCCAGCCAGAGCACTTAGACACAGGTTTTGTAGGCCATGGGTCATACCCTAATAATAGCTTCCCAGAATGTAAGTGGGCAACATTTTCTGGTTTTTGACCAACAAAGAGCGCTTTGTTTCACTTGAGTAATCTAAAATTCTAGCTTTGCATTTATTATGGAACTAACAAGAACACCCTGACAGACAGACAAACGACACACTTATACACCCATACAGGTAAGACATATGACACAGTTATAATATCCATTTCGTTTGTTGTGCAAACAGACAAAAAGTAAGCAAGCTAGCGACTGTCTTTTAAGACTGGCCAAAGTAAGGGCACCAAATTTGAACTAGTTAAAGTTGCAGCCAAGTTGGCACGAGGCACAGAAGTAGACAATATATATAGATGTATATATGTGTGTAGTTTATATACTATATATAGTATATGCAATATGCTATAGATACGATTCTTGGCAGGTCGGTTGGGTAACAGCAGTGCAGCTGACCCAAATTGCTGGGCCTCAATTTATAGTGCTTTCCTTCAACCTCTCTCTCTCTCTGTCTCTGTGTGTGTGTGTCTTTCTCTCTCTCGTTCTCGGTGTGATGTAATAAGTGAAAAGCAAAATGACACAAAAGTGCGCATTGATTTTGCCAATGCTAGAGGCGGTGCAATCGAGGCGGTGCGGGAGGATATGCAACTGCTGCTGCCTTGAAGAATGCCTCTGTGTGTGTGTGTGTATTTGTATCTGTGTTTGAGTTAGGTTATAGATTTATGCAGCTCTTGCTGGCATTTCATTCGCATTCTCATTGTCAATTTGCATATTGCATTTTGAACGTATTTTTAGTGAGCAAGATTTTGCTTTCAAGAAATCTCTATATGCCAAGCAGATACAGTCAAAGCTGGCTAAAACGAATAATATTTATATTTGCCAATGCAAATAGTGCAAGAGTTAGCTAAACCAACAACAGCTGTTCATTAGCACAGTTTTTCACTGTAAATACAAACACACATATTGAGAAATGTTAGGAGTAAGAGGTGCGGGGGCCAGCTGCAGCGGTAATTCGTGCCGCCCCTTTGCCCAGTTCCGCCCTTTATGTCTTTTGCCAGTTGCCAATGTGCAATGCTGAGTGCATTTTGGCGTTTTGCCAAAGAGAAATTTTATTTTTGGCTTCTTGGCTAAGCTCGCAGCGTGCGCAGCCTTGCGGCACAAACTGCAGCAGCAGTAGATACCCGATATATATGCCAGCACACACAGACACACACACACATGCACTCAGTATATAAAGATATATATACATAGCGCAGCATGCTGTGTGCATCCGTTCCGCCAGGTTATGTAGCTGCCAATCAATAACACACAGCCGAGAAAATTGAATCCTTTGCAATCTTTCGTAACGCATGAGACCCAAAAAGGTTCGGCTGAAATGGGGGCGGAATAGACCAAAACTGGGTCGTAACACTGACCCAATTTTCAAGCTTCAGATGATAACTGTGCACTGTGAATGCTGTAGGCCAATATGGCCTGAAAAACTGGGTAAGGCGACCTTGTCGGCTGCTCTGAAGGTCGCTCCCCGGCCAGCAGAGCATGAAATATACACAAAATGTTAGCGATATACATATATATATATATATATATATATATATATATATATATGTATGTATGTATATGAGTATACTATATAGCAGATGTGGGCAGCACTACGTCTATGTATGTAGTTGCTCGACTATGTACACTGATTTGAAAGCATTTTGTTTTGCTTATCTGGAAACACGTGATTCATGCCAAACACATATGGAACTGAGGCTGCTCTAGCTAAACCAGACTGCTTATCAGCATACTTTGTTGACTACGGCCAAGAATTGGCCGTAAATCGAATGCCTTAGGCGGTAAATGGAGAATATTTGCTAGACATTTACACAATATCATATGCATATATGATATACAAGTCTCTATAATATAGAAACAGCGCTGCGAAACTTGTTTTGAAGTGCTTGCCGGCGGGGCTCTTGGATCGTTGATCGCGAATCGCTTATCTGGGGTTTTCACATCTCTGACTCAACACTCCATAAAATGGTTTAAGTAATTCAAATGAATACCGAAACTATTTTAGCTTTCGTATATTTCAATAAACTAGATGTAGAGATATGATGCCCATTTAAGCAAAAGTTTTCTCTAAAGCAAAGTTTTATTTGCATAAAATTGAAAGAATTCTTTGACGTAAACATATTCTTGTTTTCACCGATCTAAGAGATAACACATACATAAAACACTTTAGTTTTGAAGGCACTTTGCACTTTTTCCGTCACAGAAAATTATAGCTATGTTTTAAGACAGCTGAGTTAAATTATTTCTGTTAGTCAACAGGAATTGATATATAAATATCTATATTTAGAAGACAGCTTCTTCCACGTGATCTGCACAACAGCGAGTGAAATAATGATAAACGGCCGGAAAATGTGTGTCAAATGCTAGATCTTTGGCAAAAGTATCTTTTATAAAAAAACTCTGACGAAAGTATTTTCAAAGTATCTCTTATAAAAGTATCTTTTACTGCAATAGCTCAACGGGTTAATGATATCAGACGACACATCGCAGACGCTTGATGATGTCATTCGACGTACTTTTTACTCTGCTTCTTCTTCTTCTTCATCGTGTTTTTTTGCAAATACGTAACGCTTGTCTCCAGACAGTCAGACAGACAAATATGTAGATAGTCAGACCTATAGCGCGATAGCAAGATAGAAAAATGGCCGCAGCACAAATTTCGTCTGTTTGGGTTGTTGACGCGTCTGACGCGCTGATATGAGATAGAGCCAGAGGAGCGAGAGAGAGACAGAGAGGGAAGCAAACTTGCGTATTCATTCAGCTAGTTGAGGTACAAATTCCAAAGCACATTAGCTGAATAAATAAACACGAAACATTTTGTAAGCGAGAAAATACAGCTAAATAATGTTGTAAAACGGTAAATATTGTCTATGCCTAGTTCCTAGACAAGAGTTTGAGGTATTTGTGAGAAGAATCTTAAAAATCCGTTATTTTAATTGAACATTTAAGCATTTGCAACGAAATTCATTCATACCAAAAACTGTCTCAGTTATATATAGATATTAGATATACTATATACATTAATTAGCTTTATATATTATATATTTGATTCAAATCACTCCAAATTTGAATAACAATTTTTTAGGATTCCACTCAAATTGCTTGTTTATTTTATTATAATTACAAAAACATGGGAATTTCGCTGTACTTGGAATTTCAGTTGAAACTTGTGTATTTTGCACTCGAGTAATTTGTTTAATTTGAAATGAAAACAGCAAAATTGTGCATGTTTAATTGCTTTAGCAATTTTCAAAAACTGGTTTCAAAAAGAGCTTTTGCAAGTGCAACAAATTTTATACAGATATATACAGTTTATATATATCGCTGTAAAGAATTAGCCATGTTTTGCGCTAATTGAGCGAATAATCGGTTTGTACTAAAAAAAAAAAAAACATGATCTCGTAATTTCAACTTGATTTCTTTTTGTTGGGGTTTGGCCCTCACAAGGCTGTGAATCATTTTTATAGTATTTCGCCTTGTGCGCAGCTTTAAACGGGCTTTAAACAGCAATTAATTAAAGCTCCAATCTCTTTTTTTCGTAGCAAAAGTCTAAATTAGAGGCTTTTCTGTAACGGCTGTTGTTCTATGTTTCTGTGTCAAATGCATTTTGCAGTCATCTTTTCACACACACAACGACAAAATCGACCTCATAACGAGCCTTGTGATTCCCACACAAACGCAAACACACCCCCACACACCAACACACTGACAGCTGTGTGAATGGGCAGCACATGCCCGTGTCCGTTTGTTATTTTTACACACAGATAATATATATATTGCAAAATTCTGCAATACAAGTGAGACATTGTATATATAGATAGATAGATAGCTATATAAGCCAATAAAATGCGCTGCAGCTGTGTGTGTAATACAAGCTGCATGTGTGCAAGGTCAAGTGGTTACGTTATGCTCTGCGAGTGTGTGCGTGTGTGACGATGACTGTGCTACACAGTGAAATCGCGTATACGCCGTATGTGTCAGTGTCTGATTGCCCATATATATGCGCGTCTTGTTTAATTGCCAGTGCACGAAATTCGTTTCAAGTAGGCCGCTGATTAAAGCGACGCTTTAATTGGGATTTCGTTGCGGCGAATTACATTATAATGGAAAAGGATTCGTTGAGAGAAAGCCATTTGCATTACATAAAGCAAAGGCAAGCACGAGTGCACCAACAACAAGCCAAATGCAGGCAAATCTAATTTTAAACTCAACGAAAGACTCGGCCCAAGCAAAACTAAACGAAAGAGTGGGAGAGAGGAGTGCGGGGCGAGCGTAGGCATGGGCTGGCTGTTGACGTGCGTGCGTGGGAGAGAGGGAACTGACGTGGATGAGCCGTGGCTCAGCCGTGGATGATTGTTTTCAACCCACACTCCACGTCAAAGCACGCGCACACACACACACACACAGAGATGCAAACTTAAAGCTTGAATCTAACGGCACAACAATTGCTGTGCAATTGCAACTGTTTCACATGGCATTTGCTTTGTTTCGTTTTCATTGTTGCATAATGCAAGCGAAATGCAAATAGAAACGCGAAATCTAAAATGAAAATGAATTTTACAGGCAGATGCATGCTGACACGCGTTACGTGTGCAAAAAGGAAGGTAATAAAATAGAAAAACAGTTTATGCAATGCAGGAACACAAACCGACACACTCATACAGATATACATAGACATAGACAGGCACACATGTTAGGTAAAACAGCTGTTTTTGGTTATAACAGAATAACAATACGTTGCAACTAGAGCGGCGGCTGCTGCTGCTGCGATTGCTGCTGTTGCTGTTGCTATTGCTGCTGCTGCTGCTGCTGCTGGTCGCCTAATCCAAGTCCAAAAAGCACAGCTGCTGCTGCTGCTGCCGTTGCGGCTACTGCTGCCGCCGCCTCGTGATGTTGTTAACTCGATGTGGAAATTAAAACTGACGACTGCCGACGTTGGCCGTTGCAGCTGAAAGCATACGGCAGCTGGCAGCCAGAACGGGCAGCGCTGCCGGCGCTGACTGCAGCTGCGGTAGCGACAGCGACAGCGCGACTGCAATGCCGTTTTGTTGTTCTTCTTCGTCGTGCTCTTGTTGTTGCTGTTGTCGCAAAAGAAACTGTTACAATTTTAGGCCAATTTCTTTGTGTACCGCGACGCGACGACAAAAATTTCGATGGCCACGCGGCGTGAATGAAACTTGCAGCAAATGTAGCCAAGCACTCATACACAAGTATATGAATGTGAGTGTGTGAGTGTGTGCTTGTGTTTGCATGTGTTTGCATGTGCGAGTGGAGTGAGTTGGCGCGCGGGCATCCACAAAGACGCGCAAAGGTGAAATATACTAAACGCTGTGGCATTTATTTCTGTACGAGCCACGCTCGCTCGCTCTTTCTCGCTGCAACGGCAGCAACTGCAACAAGGTGGCACAACACCCCAACATCCAACACACACACACACTAAACAACAGCGCACACAGCACACACATAAACACACTTGAGCACAGTCCCGCAAAAACTTTTCATTTCGTTCGGCGCAAAGTAAACTACAAACTACGCTGCTCTAATGCTGAAGCGCAACTGTCAGCTGCTCAGCGCTCGCGAACAAAAGCTAACTGAGCAGCGCTAAATGAAGAGAGCAGCCGAGCGTCAGAGAGCTTTTTACACACGCACACACTTATAATAGCAGGAAACAGCACAGTAGAGCTTTTGCTTCGCTTTGCAGCTCTGTCGCCGCCTGCATTTGAATTTGCCGTTGTTGTTGTTTTTGCTGCTTTACTTTTAAGTTTGCTTTTTTTAACAACTTTGTTCGCATGACGCAAATGTAGTAGGTACGGGCAACTGCTCATGCCACACAAAACTATTTGTATGGTAGTGTGTATGTGTGTATACAACAAGCTGTCTCTCACGTTTGAATTGACGCCGACGTCGCTGTCTTTACGCCCTCTACATAGTAGATAGGTATGCATACTGTTATCTCGCTCACACACCAAAAATGTCTCATGTCAGTTGCATTTTGCATTGGGCGTTAATGTTCAAGGTGATTTACCAGTGTGTATGTGTGTGTGTGTGTATGCGTGAAGACGGCTTACCATGTGTCACACTTGTTAAACGAATCACCCTGTGCACGCGCACATTCCGCAATTATGCGAAATTATCGATCAAATTTTGTTCTAAGGTCAACTTAAATTGAAAATTAAGCGTTATATATTTCTACATACATTATACCACAGTATATACTATATATGCTCTGGGGCTTGCTGCTACAATCGCAGTAAATCTCGTCGTGCATGACTAAAACCATTTCGTGTAATTATTTAGAGTTACTTTTAACAAAATATATAGACAGATATACGTACATACACATACATGTATTAAATATATAAAACAGATCTCTACTTAGTATAAAATAAAACAACATTTCGTATATACTGTGTGGCTCTCAATTAAAAAAATAAATATATAATCTTTGAACTTTATATAGATTATCTATTGTTTATAATACCTATCTTATCCACTGCCTAGAATTTCGATAGAATTCTAGCTAAGCCATATAAGACTTATCAGCCTTTGAGTAGAGAGCAACGTTATTTGTGCTTTAAAATCATACATGAATGAGAGTCTATTTGTTACCAGAAAAGGAAACGGAGAAATTATGAAGTATTTCTCTAAATTCATTCATTTTCCCACATTCTTATAACTTGACTAGCAAAAAGTTTACGAATGACATACAGAGAGGAATCGATTAAGTCAACGCTCAATTATGAGACATTTTTAAAGACTATTTCGTAAGCTTGATTTTCTAAATAAATTGCAACCTGGTTTCAAAACAATTTCAACTACATGCTATATACACTATATACTAAATGCACTATAAATATATAACCATGTATATCTATAAGCACACTTAGATATTCCACATTTTTTCCCTCTTTTATATAAACAAAACATTGCAATATATCAAGTCGCAGTTGATTTCATCACTTAAAAAAATCATAGCCCCCGATGAGCTCACTTAATGGCTCGAACTTTGATGAATTAGCAGCGCATAAGAGATATATCAATTATATAAAATAGATATATATACATACATAGCAAATGCAATCAGGTGATGCATTGTGAGTCTTTTTTCTGCTTACATAAGCCAAACGAAATGCTCGAAATATATGTATGTATTTGCTAAGGGGTAACATATGCAGCTAAAATCAATTTCACTTTCCTTGACCTCTGGGTCAGCGGCAGAGCGACGGCAATCTACAAAGTCAGTCAACAAAGGATAATTGAGGGTCATTTGAAATGCAAAAGTGACAAAAATGCAGCTAAATGCGAATAAATGTCGAAATAATGTCAAACGATTTTGCCACACTTTGCAGCAACACCACCTCTGAGGCACCGCTGCGCCCCTTAAAGTCCCTCTTCTCCCACTCTGTGTCTTGGCCCTCTCTTTGACCGTGCTGTCAATGAGCCAAAAAGTCGAAAAGCGGCACAAACAGCAAACAGCAGCCAAAGCGAAACGAAAATAGAAAATTTTTGCATTGCACGCGAGATTTTCTTTTAAAGCAATTCGAATTGCAGCATGAACAAAAATCTCTTTTAATTGTTTTGGCCAACTTCAAGGAATAAGTTAAGCATTGCCGAGCAACAGTTTGATCAGGCAATAGATGCCCTTTAGCTGAATTTATCTAGGCACTCAATTGTATATCAATTAAATAAAATTGTGAGGTGAAGGGTATGTAACCTGTTGTGTATACCCCTTCAGCCTGATATCGACGAAAAAATTGTTGTCATACTGACATTTATATTTCAAGGTCTACCTATAAAATTAGATTCATATAACTCTTTTAATTCTCAAGTTATAGCAAAAAGCAAAATATATATCGATAGTAATCGATGTATCAGATTTACTATTATTGGACTACTTCAGTAGTTATGATTAATTGTCTTGGGTGTATCTATTTTCCCTATTGTTACTTTTAGTTTTTCGAATCTCAGATATTTATCGTTTTGCCTTATATAAAGTTATTTAATATTTACAATAAATGGCATTGAAATCCCAAGCCTAACTTCTATCGATTTGCCTTAAATGAATAAGTTATTCATTCATTCACTTATTAATATATAATTAATAATTTACATTGGGCATGTTTATAAAGACAGCTGTAACTTCTCACTTATATTTATCGATTTGCCTACTAGATTTCCCACCGTATTCCAATCATCACCTGTTAGTCCATTATACCCCACCATTCTGTCATTCATAATTGATACAGGGTATCACAATTTCACTCGCATTAATACTGAAAACTCTTTGACTGGCATAATTACATTTTAATCGAAAATTTTTCAGAGCGTTTCTTTTGCTTTCGGCGCATTCAAGCGCACTTCTCTGTGCCACGCCCCCAGCTGAGAGGCTTGATGAGTGCGAAATAGTGAAAAGAAATGCGCATTTGATGTTTCGTTTTGGTTTGCTACAATCGAGAAATTGAGAACTGAAAATTAAAATTTGTTTGTCGAAGATCAAGATGTGTACGAACAAGAAGTAAATGCTGAATAATATAATATAATATGCAATTTTTGTTTTAATTCAATTATTTCTTAATCAATTTCTTAAAATTATTTTGCACAAATTTTCGCAATGTTTGAATTTGGGCAACATTCGATTGAATTTTCTTTACATAATTTTTCGTTCTTCATTTGGTTTTTTTCCGTGGGGTAGACAAATGAAAATTCATTAAAGAAAGCTTATGGCTAAGAAATATTTAGTATGGTCAAATGAATTGGAAACAAAGTTAAATTAAAAGATAATTAGGAAATAAATCACTTTAAACCAAAAACAATGATAAAACTTTGGAGACTTGCAAAGAAAATCCAAGACCTTCGATCAACTAGAAGCGTTACTCACCCTGTGTCTGTTGTTGTTGTTGCTTCTGGCGTTGCCGTCGTCGTTGTTGTTGTTGCTGCTGCTGTTGCATTGGCTGTCAACGGCCTCTGGATACCACCAGCTGTGTTCACTTGCACCATATTCAAAGCGAGCACAGGGTGTATCCCAGCGGCAATTGCACAGAGAAAGCTTTTCAACTGAAAAAGCTTAGTGAAGACACAAACCAGATGCCATTGTTCAATTCAGTTGCAGTCACTGCTTTGTTGTTGTTATAGTTGTAGTTGTAGTTTTTGTTATTGTTATTTATACTACATACTTTTTCACTTATTTTGCACTGCATTTTTCACCCACTGTTTCACACCAATTTGAATTTCACTATTCACTTTACACTAAATCAATTCAAATAATTGTATATGTTTTTATGATTGGACCTTGAATTTAATTTTGAACAGAATTTGATAGTTTTAAAATAAGTTAATTTATAATGCACTAATACATTAATCTCAATATCTTCCTCTAGATGAACATCTTCTAAATTTTATCTATTCTATTTACTATTTTACACTCTTGTTTTACTCCTAGATGTTTTGTAAATTTTTGAAAGAATTTTTTTTTTTATTTTGATAAAAAATGTATAAAATTCTTTTGTAAATAAATAATTTTTTATCTAAATAAAAATTATATTCATTTTTTGTATATAATTATTTTTTTGTAACTTGATTTCTCATATTATTTTATTCTAGCCACATCACATTAAAGCACAAATGCGCCTCAGGTGTCCATCCGGTTTAAATACAGTAGTATTTCAACATATAAACATAATTCCTTTTATTGTTTTGCCTTTAAAGATTTTTTTTTTTGCCAGCTGCCCCTCCTGAGACGCATCGATTATTAAGCAAACACACATGAATTACATACATACACAAAATATCAATGTATGCATTCATATATATGTGGTTAACTGTGTATGTATGTTGAACATAAGTAAATAATAGAAAAGCTGCTTTTGCTTACGCATCGCATCTTGTGCTAAGGGCGTGTGTGTGCTTTAATATGTGTGTGTGTGTGCGTGTGCATGTGAAAAGGTCAAAGCGTAATAAAAACAAGACAAAAATGCGTTGCATATGCCAAGGCGCAGCATGAGCTAAGACTCAGTGTGCGTGTGTGTGTGTCTCCCTCTCTACTTTTGTGTGTGTGTCTGTGTGTGTGCACTGCATACATTATTCAAAATTTGCTGTCCATATGCTAGGAAAACATTAAAAATTATGAAGGAAAAGCACATGACACAGTACAGAAAACTTCACACCCACACAAACACGCTGACACACGCACACACACATTTGTATTTTTAGCTGCTAATCAATTTTTCCCCACCTGAATATGTTATTTTTGTTTTACAATTTTTTTTTTTTTTTTTGTCTGCTTCTTTTCCTTCCAGCAACGCGTCACACAATTAACGCACTCATATAGCAAGTCCACACAGACATACTAATATATCTATATAAATAGTTATTTATATATATCTATGTATGCTTGTATGGCAACGGTGCTTCGTTTCGTAGCTGCCTGACCTCGACGGGAGTGCGTTCGACACTGAACAACTGAAGAACTGAACAACTGTGCGACGGGCTGGCAACTAGGCACCGCAGCCGCAACAGCATCCTGTTGGCTGCAGCTGTGCTCGCACAGGTGCGCGTCATTGTATCCCAGTAAATATGCAACAGCATTATTCACTCACACGCCCACACACGCATATACACATGCACACACATGGACGCAGCGAAAGAGAAAGTCTCGGGCAGCTGGCTGTGGGGCATACAACAAAAGCAAACAGTTGGCAGACGTCGGCAGCGACGCAACTGCGCTGCTTTAAGTCACCCACGCAAAAGCTATAAAAAAAGCTTTCGCATTCTCTCACTTGCTCGTTTGTTTTTGTTTTTCTTTTTACATTGACATATTTACCTCTCACATGGTGCACACATATATTCATACATACACACACACACATCCATACATAAATACATACCTGCTGCTAGCAAGCTTAGCCTAGCAGCGTGCTCACTCTTGCTTACGCCCTCGCCGTCGCTCTCTTACTCTCTGGCTCTCTCGCTCGTTGTCGCTCTATCCCAGTCTCTCTTCGTTGCTTTCCACTCTTTTTCTGTTAGTTTGCCGGCTTAGCTCTGCTCTCTGTACTCTGCTGGCGTCGCAGTCGCGTCACATTAAATGGAACACACACACACAGCCTTCGATGACGACAAGCGCAACAATAAAAACATTTTCAAGTTCAAGTTAGCCGCTTGCCTAGTGCGCATGTCATGCGCCATTTTTGTTTGTCCGCTCGCTCGCACACACAGCGCGCCAACGTCAGTTGCAGCAGCAACAGTGGGCTAGGGAGGCTAGGCGATGACTCTCTGCTGCTGCATTTTCATTGTTCCTTTATTGCTGCTGCTGTTGCTGTTTACCATTTGCTGGCTCTGCCTCGGTCGCTGTCGCAGTCGCTGCTGTTTGCTGGCGTCATGCGAAAGCTGAACACATTTTGTAGCTCTTCTTCTTCTGCTCGCATGATTTATTTTTCTTAATTTTTTCCCTCTTTTTTTTGGTATTATTTGTGTTTACTTTTACTTCGCAGGCCCTTTTTGTCCTCCATTATGTGTAGGCGTCTCTCTATGTAGTGTGTGTGTGTGTGTGTGTGTGTGTGTTTGTAGCTGGTTCACTCGGCTGTCGCTAATTAAATTTCCATGCTGACGCTGGCACACTAAAAATAAATATACAAAATGAGATTTTGTTTGAAATTCCATAGGTAAATATTAACTTAACGAAAATTGCAGGAGGTAGGCAAAAGAATAAAAAATCAATAATCAAAAATTTGGTGATGGGAGTGGATGTGAGTGATTGAGCATCTGAATTTGCCTATCAGTTGCATACTCTTCAACATACTCTTATAGAATGCACTTTGCTTTAGTATATGCACTTGTCACAACACAATTTATCGATGACAAATGTTACACATTTACATACATACATATGTACATACATGTGTATGATTTATTCACTCTCTCATCTATATGTATGCATGTGTGCATCTACATTTGTTAGAGCATTCAGCATTCAGTTTGTGTCAAATTTGAAAATTTGTTTATTTCGTTTGAAGACCCAAAAATATTTGCATTTTATTTATGTGGCGGCACACGTGCAAATTTCACACTTGGCAACCGTCTATGGTAATTCAAATATATGAATATAGGGTATATAGGTATAGGTGTGAGTACATACATACATTTATGTATATACATATGTTTGTAGGGTATGTGAATGTATTAGAGTATACAAAATGAAGGTCACTCTCAACGGATTGCACATTCTTGTTCACAGTGAAATCTAAATCTAAAATTCTATAGAAATCAAAATTGTATATGTACATACATATGTACATATACAAACATAGATAAATGATATTATCTGTGTAGTCAAATATATTAATAAATTATGAATGAAATTTTCTTAAATTGTAGTTTTCTTCAAAATTTGCCCATGTAAATTTAGTTGTCTTGTCGTGAATTGTAAAAACTTGCAGTATTCATTTTAGTTTTTATGATTAACTATCTTAAACTATAGGGTTGAATTTATATGCCGAATATATGTAGCTGGAATTTTATGTTTATTTTCATTGCACATCTTAAAAAAGATACAAATATACAATTTAATTATTATTTCTTTTATATATTATTATTCTTTCCTTATTATTATTTTTTTAATTACATACATATAAAAATGCATTCCTAGTAATTATTAACATTTTTATTTTATAGCAATCTATTCAATTAATGGTTGATATGTATATACATATGTATGTATGTATTTATGGAAATAAGAAATTTCGACTATATTTCATTTTTGGATTGCACTTTATAGTGCCAGGCCAAGGTCTTTGTGAATATTAAAATTACTGCGGTGCAACGAACTTGGAAACTATGCAAATTTAGTTCAAATGCTTGGCATTTCAAAAATAAAATTCAATTTTTTTTTTATTAAATTAAATTAACCTTGGTAATTTTGAGCAGTGCACTTTTTTTTGTAATGCGGAGGAAATGGGCATAAAATTGATTTTACTTTTGTTTTTGTGTCAAATTTCGTAAGCTAAAAATCCATTAAGCCGACTTGGCGCCAGGCGTTTAATTAAATGAAGAGCTAACAGTTCTTTTTTTTTCATTTCTGTTATTGTCATAACAGTGTATGGTACGTAGGGGCAGGGGCCGCGGCGAAAGCAGGCGATTTCGATTGCGATTGCAATTGTGAAGGCGGCAAAGACAATCTACAACAGCATTTCAATTGAAGAGAGAGCGAGTCAGATAGATAATCAAATGGAAATGGAAGTGGAAGTGCTATAAAGCACATAGAATTGCGAATGAGTGTTAAAAATAAGTCAAAAGCAAAGCGGTTGGCAAATTTAAAGCTAATAACTATTTTGAGCAATGTGAGAGTGGGAGAGAGAAAGAGAGAGAGAGAGAAATAATAGAGAGTCAACGAAAGCACACGCGGATAGACAAACGAAACTGCACAACTGTAGTTATTCAAGCGTGCGTATCGTTGATTTTAAATTTGTTGCTCTGTTTTTTTTTTTCGCTATCTTTCGTTAATTTTTGTGTTTGTGGCGAATTGCTTTTTGGTTGTGCTTTTCGTTGGCTTCCTCTTCCTCTTTGTTTGACGCTCTCGCTGTGTCTCTTTGGCGTGCGCCCTCTCGCTCAGACCTGCTGTCTCGTCGTCTCTCGCTTGCGCAGCGAAACGTGCCAAACTGGTTTATCACACATTTCCACACTCACACACACAAGCAAAAGCTGTGGCAGCTATTGCCTATTCGCTCGCACCCGCTGGTTCCATGCACAACTAGTATCTTAACCTTGAACTTGAAACACATACAGCCCGCCACCGCCACCACCTCGACACACTGCTGAATAACAACCACAGCAATGAAGAAGACGTCGACGCCGACGCCGACGCCGACGCTGACGCCAGCAGCAACGCCGCCATCGTACACAAGTATTTAGGTTTTCCCTTTTCACTCGTGCCATGTGTTTGCGCTTTAATATGCCCTATGTTTGAGTGTATGTGTATGCTTTTGTATCTGTTTTGGTGAGTGTGTGTGTGAGTTTAGCGTTTTTTAGCTTTCTTTGGTATTTTGCATGTTTGTTTTGCTGAAAATTTGTACACTAGAATTTGTTAACTGCGCTATTGATCACAATTCGATGTTAATTAAGACTGGCGCGAATTATCTCAAGCAAATTTGCTTTCTAAGTATTTCTAAGTATGGGTACTTTTTACTCAATGTCCCAGGCATAAATGGATGTACCCAAATTGGGGCTTTACTTATTCAATAGCACAGTGGTTCACAGAAGTTTAAAGGCATACGAATTATTCTGTTTTTACTGTAAGCGCATTATTTATTGTTTTTTTTTTTTTATCGATATAAACTAGCTGCAATAATTTTAAATATTTGTACCTTCTAGTTTTACTTCCCCTCATGTATGACGTCATTATTTCGCAATTATCGCAAGACTGTAAAGATGACTTTGCCCTCACACACTCACTCTCTCCCTCTCGATCCTCTCTATCGGTGCCTCTCTTCCACCTCCTGTTGTTCTCAATATTCGCATGCTGAATTGTTACGTAAAGTTTTTCAAATCTCACAGCTTGCACAAACAAGACCAAAACAAAGCACGCAAGCACAACTTGACTGGAAGTTGAGATATGAATACACAGTTACATACACATGCATGAACACACACACACGCACAGAGAGAGACACAAAGTACTATGTACTTTGTTAGGTTTGCGGTTTGTCAATGCGAGAGCTGGAGGAAGAAAACAACAGGCGGGATACATGGGTCAGTTCTTGATTGCAAACCTACGAGATAGAAATACCTACATACGTACATACATATGTATGTACACATATTTACATATATGTATGTATATATATGCATATGTAAATACATATATTCATATTTAAAGGGAAGTATCTGTAGATGAGTGGGCAGTTAGCGATTGCATCAAGCACATTGTTTGCCATTGTATTATTCATATATCGCACATATACATTGTATATCTATATGTATACAGATGTATGCATGTATATACGATATATGCATGTATATGTAGTGTGGTTTACAATTTCACAGAATTGTTTAGTAATCAACAACTCGCATTTATATAACAAGTAAGAAAGCTCTAGTCGAGACTGCTCGACTACGAGATCCCCTGAACCCTACAAGCAACTGATATTTCAATAATAATTAGCACCCACACACGCACTCATGCAAACAAATACACGCACACACACACACTCACATATACAGGCGATTGCGCTTGGGTTGCGCTGCAGTGTTGGCAATATTAGGAGAACTTATTTGTTGAATAATTTAATTTCTAGACGTACGATCGTAATGAAACTTTCAGAACGTATTCATATTGTTTAAATGTATGTGTATACCGAAGCACAAGTCTCTAGTATTTGATATACGACTTTTACAAAGATTAGGGTGAGGGGGTGGATTTGGGGGTGGGGGGTAAATTTTAACAAAAACCGAAATTGTATGACATGCGTCTTAATATACATTTTAAATTTGGAGTCTGTAGCTTGAAAGATGTAGGAGATATAATTTTTAAACTGATCTTCGATAAGGTTTTTTATCGATAAAAAAGTATCGGAATGAGTTATCGTTTTTTAGTGATAAACTCGATATCCGCGTGATATATACGGACATTTTAAAAAAAAGTTGAAGTCTCTAGCTCTTGTATCTTCTGAAATCGACGCGTTCAAACATACGGACAGACGGACGGACGGACGGACGGACGGACAGACAGACGGACAGGGCTAAATCGACTCAGCTCGTCGCCCTGATCAAGAATATATATACTTTGTGGGGTCTGCCACGCCTCCTTCTGCCTGTTACATACATTTTAACAAAACCATTATACCCTGATTTCCCATTTTCAATGGGTTCAGGGTATAATAAGCGCGAATGTTAGACAACAGCTAAAAAAAAAACACACTTGGCCAATTAAAAGGCGGCTACGCTTTGAGGTTAAGTCACGTGATGCCACTTTCTAGAACTGGAAATCAAATAGCCGTCCGAAATAAGGCATCTAAATATGTATGTGTTACAGTTCTCATATTGTATATATGTATATAAACGAGATGCATTCGAGCTTATAAATTACTTATTGCACAATACAGCGAAAACTTTTTATAGTGAGAGGAGAACAGGTGTGTATATAGGAGAATATGGCAGAGATAGATAATAAATAGTTTTAAAAAACTAATTTTCTGAATTTCACAATTTCAATGTAACCTAACAAATTGGGTTGGATGAGTTTTTCAATGTTGAAAAATAGTATATCAAACCGATGCTGATTCACTTATTCCGATAACAGTTCTGATTATGATCTACAGGAAGAAACACTGAACATAAACAGCCTTTACAAAAACATTCACCAACATTGCCAATATATATTAGCCACAATTGAACCTTTAAAACACTATTAGTTGTCATTTAAAAACAATAATAATAATATGAGCATTACAAAATAAAATACTTTCTCTGATTTAAAAATTTAAAAACTTACAAAAACAAAATGTATAAAACTCATCATTTACTTTTTAAATTTATTATTAAAATGTTTGCTTGACTCTTTGCACTGTAAATATGAACTGCGTACTGGTCTTACAAGTAGTCCTGCCGTTTGCTTTAATCGTATCTTCTTTTGGAAACTGTGCAAGCCATTTCATATCAAAAGCGAATTTATATTAAAGTTTGCAATCCAATAGGCCACATACACACACACACACACACACACACGTTACTGGATTTGTTTTCTTTTTCTAACCTTTTGTTGATTATTTTCTTTTTACGCTTTATTCTGCGTATGTATGTACATACACACATATACATATACATACATACAATACACACAGTGCTAAGTTGTTTTTCTCCACTATTTCGTTGTTGCGAATTTTGCTTTCAATTTAATTTTCTATGCTTCGTTTTGTCTTTTTTGTTTATGTTATAAAAATATATTTTTATATTTCAGCAAATGCGGCGGCAAAACACAGAATTAGAAAGAAACAAAAAAACTTTTATTGCGAGAGTGCCGGTGCGCACGTATGTACATATTTAAACGTTTGTGTATGTGTATATTCATATGAATGTATGTACATACATACATATGTAGGTACAAATATGTAAATATGTGTGAAAGAGTGCAGTATTAAATGTTTGCAAGCTTTTCTTTTAACAATTGTCTCTCTCGCACAACAACAATAACACTAGCCAGAACAGTTATCGCAGCGAAAACAAAAACAAAATGTATGAATAGAAAGAAAAAAGCGTAACTACGACGCAATTCAGTTTACTCACACTCATTGCCACATTCTTCACATCTCTCAGCTCAGATTTTGTGTTTTTTTTTTTTGTTTTTGTTAGTGGGCTTTTGTCGCTAACGGCTTAAACGAGGGTTGCTTGCGGCATTTTGCGTGGCAGGACCACAAGCACGACGCAATATGCATACGAAACACACATACAACATATACATACAATGTATTTATACCGAATTTTAACTGGCTTTTATTTCCGCATTCCGCACCCGAACTACGCAACGGACACGCGGACACTCAAACAGGAACTGCGCTGTACTGCGATCAGTTAAAGGTGCCGTCGCTCAATGTCGTCGCCGTTAGGCGCAGGCCGCTGGAAGCCGCGATGCTTTCGAGTGTGTGTGTGTATGTCGCTTCTAATTCGCTCTCCGTCTCACGTTCACTCACACTTGCAGCTAAGTTTCGTTAAGTTTTTGACGTTTCTTCCTGTTCCTGTGTTCCTCCACACCATCATGGTTGCCCTACTGCCCCACACACCGATGCTGCCGTTGCTGCCAACATTTCCACACAACACGTCGTGGCCTTCAGCCACATTTCGTTCTCTCTTTCACGCTCTCACTCATTCTCTCTATCTTCCTCTCTCACTCTCTCTCTCTCTGCTTTTATGTGCTGTGTTCTCTGCCATTGCCATTCTTTCATTCATGTATTCTACTTGTCCCCTGCGCAATGTTTGAAAGTTCTTTAGCATTCTTTGCTCATTTTTGTCCGCGCGAATGTGTGCGTGTGTGTTTATGTATTTTTATCCGTGTGCTTGTGCGCGCTGCTGTGTTTGTGTCGGTGTTCTTTGCTTTAGTTGTGCTTTTTGCGCTCCGCAACCAAAAATACATAAATACATACATATGTATGTATGTTTTTTGTTTTTATTTTTCGGCAATAACACATTTATCTATGATGGTGTGCACGAACTGAGCTTCAGTTTTAATTTTTGCGAGCGATTCGTTTGCTGTTGCAGCACACGATTTATGTATATTGCACGAAGCCTAAACGCACTACTAAAGGATCAAGTACTACTTAAATAGTGAGTATATGTATATACATATGTACATATGTACATGCATACATACATGTGAGTATGCATGGGACATGTAACATGCCTTGTTTCAATTCGCTTTCGTTCCAGAAAAGAAATATACACGCGAATACATATATGAACACACACACACACACACACACCCACCAAGAACTTTTCCATACACTGAGCGCAAGAATTGCAGCGAATTTAAAGTACAATGGGCTTTTTCAGATCAAAACTAGTAAATTTATTGTTCTTTAGTAGATGTGCATGCATATGTGTAAAATATGCAGAAATTAGGTATGGGAACATTACACATTTGATATTTTGTATTTTGAAAAAAAAAAAAAAAAAAAAAAATTATAAGAAAATAAATAAATAAACAAATAAATTAAAATAAGAATAATGGTGAATAAATAAAACTAAATAAGTAAAAATAAATAACCAACATCGGGACACTTTTTGTTTTGTATATGCACGTCTCTAATGGGAAATTAGCAAATATTTTTAAGCAAGCCGTTTCCTGAAAGCTTCTTAAAAATATTTACTAAATCTGTCAGTAGATAAATTTATTCGCCTGTTGCGCTTTGATAGATTATTGATATATGATTAATCAAGATAAATATATATATTTTAAATATCTGGAAATAGTTGAAGTTGTAATAAAAATAAATACCTTCTTTAGAAACACCAGCAATGGCGTGAATTTACTTCCTTTTCCTTCTTTACAGTTGGCTGACACCTCCTTAGATGATGCAATCTTTATTCTTTTTTTTTCATTTTATTTTCACTGACATTTTATTTTCATGCTTAATTAAAATTTTGTTTGTATAGTAAAGCAGAACGGAATCACATGTTTGACACGTAATATTCGCAGGAGATTCAAGTAAAAAATTTATATAGACATTTTATTGCACTTACATATATATATATATATATATATATATGTATATATAATTTAATTGAATTTTTTTTTATTTGTTCTTTTCTTTTGCGCACTTCTCAATTTTTTTTAGCACAATTAATCTATTATTGTTTTTATTTATATTGCTATTTAATAGTTCTTGTTTTTTTTTTTTTTTTTTTTTTTTTTTTTTTTTTTTTTTTTGTATTATTGTTATTTTATTTCTCCTTTTATTTATTTATTTATGTTTTTTTTTTTCATTTTGACAATTTCAATTGATGTCATTTGTGTGTCTAATTATAAATATTTATTTAGAATCTAAATCAATTTTTTATATATATTATTTTTTTATATAGTATTTGACTCCTGTTGCCAGTGTGCAGTGATTACTATGTGAGACTGTGTGGGAATGGTACGTTGTTCGCTGCTTGCCTGTCACGCTTTCAATGCCAAGCGCAGCAGAAATTGCCAGCTAAACAGGCCTTCGACGACGCGACGTTCGTTGCTTGCTGCTGTCGTCTCGGTAAGCTTCGTGTAGCCGATTGCTTTTGCGGCGAATCTTAAATAATTTCATTTACGGCGAAATTGGATGTGCATTTGTGTGCGTGTGTGTATGCCTCGCTGAGTCAGTTAGAGCACAGCCAGTGCGAAAAGCGACCCAAAGCTCGGTTCAAGTTCAAGGATGTTATGCAATAAACCGCATGCAAGAGCGTAGAAGCTGAAGAGCATGAGGCATCCATATATGTATATACAGGCATTCACATGCACATGTGTGTACGTATGTACATACATACATGTATAAGTATATGGAGGCGGGTGCATATAAAGGAAGCTGCTGCCGCTGCGGCTGCTCGAACGCTTTCAATTCGCCGCTGATCTCACACACACAGCGTCGTTGCTGCTGCTGCTGCTGCTGTTAGCTTGTGCAGTCTACCCTGACCGCGCCTTAGTTACTGTTATACACAAATGTATGTATGTATTTATACATACGTGTGTGCATGCACATGTACTAGGTATTGTATATATGTATGTATGTAAGTATAATATGTGCTCAGTGCGCGCCCAGCCCAGGCCTGGGCTAACCGGGTTGCAACTAGTATATAATTAGCGCATTTACTGACTAACTGCAACAGCAACAACAATTAGCAGAGACACACATACATACATATGTATGTATGTATGTATGTATGTATATTCATCCTACAGATAAATGTGCGTGTGTTGCAATTTGCGAGCGTCTTTACTCTTTGACCCCCACCACCTACATCCCCTTTGAAGTGCTTAATTGAATTGGTTTGGGCTTGTTGCTGTATTAGTGAATACAGTTAAATACGTATGTATGTGTGTACGTATGTATGTATGTATTTACACGAAGGTGTATGCATGTATTTAAGTGCGCCACGCTCTTTGAGTTGTTTGTTTAATTGTTTAATTTAATTAAATGCTTCAACTGCACTGTTTGCATCGAAAAGCAGAGTATCTGAATCTGAATGTGGGTCTTTGTACATGTACATATCTATATCTAGGTTGTTATATCTGTATTCATATTAGTATCTGTGTTTGTATCTGTGTCTGCATCTGTAGTAATACCTGGGGCTATATCTGTATCTTCATCTGGATCTGTATGTGTATCAATATCTGTGTCTTATAATATACTCATATGTATTTGTATCTGTATCTATATGTCTATATACACATTTATAATTATTTGTATCTATATCTGTATCTGAATTAAAATATGTATAGAGATACATACATATACATATACACTTGCATATCTGTATCTTTAGCTTTATCTGCATCTATCAATGAACATATGTATGTATCTCAGTTTGTATGCTTACCTGTATCTGTGTATCTGAATGTGAATGTGCACCTGTTTGTGTTTGTGCAACAGATGATATTTGCAAGCCTTTCGTTTTATAAATTTCCCCATCTTTCGCTGCTGCTGCGCTGCTTTCTTATGTCATGCTCAGCGCAGTCTTATTAAGGGTACCTAGATACACACACTTAGACTCTCACTCATACATGCATTTATATAATCTCATATATGTCCATTTATAGCTACTGCTAAATCTACAGCCGCAGATGTGCGCTTGAATAGGCCAGCTGCACTTCTCTGTTTGGGATAAACAAACTCATCCGCAATTGTATAGTGAAGTGCAAAAGTTTTGGTATGCGTTGAGCGGCATTACTCGGTCAGTTGATCAATGAAATATCGAAATTCCGATTTCATAAAAGGCACATAATAATTTTTCACTTCCATCTATCTAGAGATCTTTGATTATAGTTAAATGGGATTACCTGTATTATGTTGTTGTTTTTCGATTTGTGACTAAAGCTAAATCACAAATTACGCATACGACCAGGTGGGCATTGCTTGCTTAGAGTCACTGTTATCATGTAATAATTGGGATATTTCCCATTTTTAAACGGCGTTTTCGATTAATATTATTATTTTTTATTTAAAAACTTAATTTCACGGCAATATGTATTTGAACTTTCCTGCTAAGAGCTGAAGTGAAATATTTTGTTTACTTAAAGAATTGACATAAAAATGATTTTTATTTTGTATACAAAGTGAACAGAATTCACTGCTAAAAGCGGCAAACATGGCTCAGCCCTATGAAACATACATATGTATGTACATATGCACATATATAAATTTACACATACATATATCAATACATCTATATATACAGAAGGTCCATATTGACTATTTTCATATCTATTATAAATTGTGTATACGTTGAAATTGAAGTGAAATAAAGTCAAGCGCAATTGCGAACGTGATGAAATAGTAGCTCGTCCAGCGCAGGAGCATTCGCTGTGCAGCGAACGCGAAGAGGGCAAAGGAAAGAGGGACCGCTAGCTGCATACATTTCACAAGCAGTGTAAGCTGCTGTTGCTGCTGCTGCTGCTGCAAATTCGCCCTTTGCCGTCGCAGCGCATGTCAAGAGTAGGTGACCTTGACAGTGAACTTGAAACAAATGCTACAAGGATTGTGCTGTGCTGTCTGTATATATGTATGTACATGCATGCGAACCTATGTAAGTATATTGTGCGCAACGTTGGGAATGAAACGCAGCGAAAAGTGGCGAAGAGCGAATGAGCGAGTGAGCGAGCAAGCGAGCGAAATAGAACACAAGCAACAACAACCTGAATTTGAAAAAAGCTCTTAGCTGCAGATGCAGCTGAGAAGCATGGGGGCGGGCCACCACCGTGCGCTTGTATGTGTGCCTTAAATAGCTATAAAATGATACACGGACTCTCTGAGCGCTGAGTCTCTCAACGAAAAGTTTGTTCTCTCACGATGAATCATCGCTATTGCAACGAGTGAGACCTATTGTCTACAGTCGGCAATTGGAATTCGTGCCAGAAATTTCGCTTTCATGTTTCTCACTTTCGCATATGGCAAACGGGAGGGCGCTTTTTATGCAATGCTGCCAAAGCTAACGGCAAACATATTGTATGTTTTTGTATTGCATTTGCACGCCTATGCATGTGTGTGTGTGTGTGTGTGGAGCTCTGTATATTGGAATAAAAGTAATTTCGATTTCATTCGACCCTTGCCGCACTTGACAAACGGAATTTATCGAGTTTCGTACACTCTCAACTTTACCATTTTACATGCCACTGTGTGCGTGTTTGGTTGTGTGTGTGTGTATATACATATGTACATACATATGTATGTACACACCCCATACATTCGCTAGCGACTGCAGTTGCTCGTCACTTACGTCAATTGACAACGTCAGCAACGTTGCAAGTTCAGTAACATGGCTTAAAGCCATCAAAACTGTTACAATTTCATTAGACATTACGGTATATTCATAAAATGTGGCTGTAATTAACATTCGTTGTCATACAAATGAAATCAGCTGTAAATTAGCCACTCAGGTTGTAAATTTAAAATAAACCGGGACGCATACCCAGTAGCTAATGTCTATTTATAGAACATCAAAGGTAGATGTAAATTGGTATAACAACTGTTCTAGATTTGAAGTAGTTCGTTAGAGTACTTCAAATCCTGAACAGCTGTTATAAGCAAACTGTTAAAAATATGCTTGTGAATGCATGCGGCGAAAAAAGGAAAAGAATTATGACATGAAGCGAAAAGTAAATTTATCTAAGAATTTATGTTTTTTTTTAATATAGCGGCCCGGATCGCTGGGCAATGCAATTGGAAAGTTTTTGAGCTTATAAAATTGCCAAAAAAAAGGAAGGGAAAAACCACAAAAACTGCCTAGCGCACAGCTAGACATTGCGCAGCTGAGTGCAAGAGAGATAGAGAGAGTGTGTGTGTGCTTATGTACATATGTATGTATATGCATATGTACATACATATGCAAGTACCCATATACATACTATATACATGTGTGTGTGAGCGTGTGCGATAACCTTGAGACTGCTTTGAATTTTAGTTGGCACAACAGCACCAGAGAGAGAGAGAGAGAGAGAGAGAAAGAGAGAGCGCGCCCTAACAAGATAGAGCGGGAAATGCAGCTTGCATTTCGTTTTCTGCTTTTGCTTTTGGTCTGTTTGTTTGTTTGTTTGCGCGCGTATGTGTGTGTGTGTATGTTTGTATATACTTACAGCTTTTCGCTTTGGTACACATTTCTTGCGCTGCCTTGCTGTCACACTCTATCTTCTTCGCCTTAGGCACGCTGTCCCGCTCTATCAGATTTAGAGCTTTTTTTGTTGTTTTCGCTTGCGACGAAATGCAACTCACGTTCAAGGCCAGTATCAAAATGCATTAGTATAAGAGAGCGCGCTCGCACGATGGCTGTGTGTGTGAGTGTGAGTGTGAGTGAGAGAGGGTGTGTATTGGTTTCGCTGCTGTGTCGTCAGTTGTCAACTGTGTTTGCTTTGCTTGTAAAGCGTACAGATGAAAACAGATGAGAAAACTACATTATATATGTACATATGTACATATGTATGTACATACATTTACATAAAAGTGTGTATGTGTGTATATATATTTATATATGTATATAATCAATAACTCGCAACTTCTTGAATTGGCAACTTGTGCCAGTGATGGACAACAAATTTTCTATTTTCTTTTATGATCGTGTTTGCCAAATCAAAGATACATGGTTGGCAAGAGGGCGAAGCACAGTGGACACTCTCTAATATGCGAAAGTTGTTCGTCACAATCTTAAAATTAAATATTTATCCATTTAATTTAAAATTGTTTTATTAGTATTTCTCATTTCCAAGTATATACTTCATGTGTGATTAAATTTAGTTCAGCTCTTAGCATTTCACTCCACTGCAGGCATATCTAATCATTTTAAATTGTTATCTAATCTAATTGCTTTGCATGAATTCGATAGAAACGAGATTGCATAGAATTACGATTAAGTTCAATTGAATTACATGGAATTACATGCAATATATAACGGTATATGTATATACATTTATATGAATGTATGCATATGTATATGTATGCATATGTATATAAGTACATAAATGTATGTATGTCATCTTATTAATTTTCCACATTTTGTTTATATATATTCTATATATGCAATTACTCTCAAACTGTCGAGTGAGATTGAAATGCAATCAGCCATGAAAATTACAGTTCCTGTCAAATATAGATATATGTATGTACGTATATACATATATATATACACATGTGGGTGTGTGTGAGCGCATGTGCGTGTGTTTAATATGGAAATTAACTTTTTTATAATCGAAAATTGTCATTATCGTTGTTAGAAAGATATCTTGTACTATATTTATGTGTATATATATGAATATAATTATATATACATACCCATATATGTATAATTTATATGTAAATATTGGAATATGCTTAGAAAGTAAGACGCCACAATATTTAATCAATGACGGCAAAATTTAAAAAAATATAAAAAAATATACAGACAATGCAACTTATACGAACCACTAGATAACAACAGACTCATATGAACTATTAAGTAGCATTAAGTGAATCAGTCGTCGATAAAATCTTAAGAGTTCATAAGTTGTTCAGTGCCAATGTTAGTCAAATGATATGGACAGTTTTGCAAAATGAACCAGTTCCAATATTAATCTACGGATGTCAATAGTTTCGTTAATGTATATGTAATACTTGAACTAGTTCATCAAAAATCAACAATTTTCTTTGTTTATTCTTAACCCGTTTTGTCTACGCCTTTGCTTTTGTTTATAGTAAAATATATTATATTAAAAAGAATGATCATTTTATCTCCCTCTCTCACATGCATATGCACACACACGTACACACTCAACACAGCTAAACGTTTTATTTATGGGAAAATGCTTTTCCACTGAGAATGGATTGTAAGTATCACTGATTGAATGACTGATTGATTGACGTCAACGTGAGTGCATACTCAACAGTTTCCAACACTGACCATCCATATGGAAATGTGAAAATTGGAAATGCAATGGAAAATGGAAAAGTCTCTTGAACGTTCGCTGTTGGAGAGGACAAGGTCAGCCATTCGCCAGGAGCAGAGCTGAGTGGAGCAGAGCAGAGCAGAGCCCACTTGCACATAGCTCGCAACTTCTCCTACTCTCAGTCTCCATCTCCTTCTCTACATCTCTTCTTCTCTCTCTCTCTCGCACTGCGCTTTGGGCTCGCCTACGCCTTGGCATTTCAGTTACTTTGGCTGCGTGGGCGTCCGCAGCTGTTGAGCTGCATAAACTGCTTTCGCTGCTCCTGCAGCTCCTGTCCCTCCAGCTCCTGCCGTTGCCATGTCCTTCAATTAGTTGACGGCACCAGCTGCGTTGCCACATGCCACATGCCTTATGCCCCATATACCCCATACCTCATATATAATATGCCCGCGCCCAGTCCCGGTATGGTCAAAAAGCTCGGCCCAATTCCTTGTTGACTGCAATTTGATAAGCACTCGACGCTAATTGCAACTTGGTATGGATACATATTTACCTATGTTGATAACCAGCTACAGATACATTTGTATCTTTATCATTGTCTTTATTACTATAGATTCGAATGAATATCTGATTCGGCTATAATTGGTGTGGGTCTCATCCAAGTCTGTGTACCGATATGCATACATATGTATACTTTCTTATCTATCTTTTAATTTAAATTATCTATCTATAAGTACCTCTATCTCTATCAATCAATCAATTTATAGATACATGACGATCTACATTGGCATATATCCATAGATACATATGTATGTATCTTTATCTATCTATCTATCTATTTATCTATCTATCTATCTTTGCTAACTGTATAGATACATTTATATCTTTTTTATATATGTATCGTCTTCAATGTCTATCTATTTATCATAGACGCTGATGCAATTTCAGTGCTCATAAAAGTCTGTTAACAAATACATTTCTTTGTTTCGTATACTCTATCCACAGATAGATAAACATGTATATATCAGTCAATAATATCAGTCAATAGATTCTTATTATATATCTAGGTCTATATACAAATATATCTAGGTTTATATACATGTAAGTATCTGTAGTCACATTTGTATTATTATATATGTATATTTCCATTTATATTTATTTACTTATCAGCTAGGTAATCTATCTTTGACTCTCTATAGAAACTTGTATGTAAAAATTACCATAAATATCTGTTCCACTTTACTGATGCTGCCTGCATTTGGATTTATTATTTTTCGAGCCACTGCCTTTCCAGGTGGCTTTTCTCTATTTCTTTCCATGCTCCAGGTTGCAACTGACGGGAAGTCGGCCGTCACAGCAGTTATATAAATAAGTATACACACGCACACAGTAGTCTAAGCATGCACATGCATACTGTATACACGTACATATGTGTGTATGTAAATGCAAGCACGATTTTTGTGTGTGTACGTGCATACAAATTTAGATTCATGTCGGCCAGACGTGTGCACTAAACTGCCGACAGGTGGCGCCAGTTAAAACTTTAGCTAATACACGAACCGGACCAGTCTAAAGCTTTTACAGTGCGTACGGCCCACGTGAATGTTAAGTAACATAGCTAAACTACTTACAGGTAAATCTTGGGCGGGCACAATTAATATAGGAACTAAATGTGGGCCGCACGCAATGCGTAAGACACCATTCACAGCATGATTGGAAAATAGCAAAATAGCCATCGGATATAATTTAGACAGAAAAGTCAGTGAATGCCGTGGGGCGTATTTGATGTTTTGAGCCCAACTGTCAAAGCCAACAGACAAATAGATAAAATGACAAATTGATAAAGCGTAGTAGCAGGTAGCAGATGGCAAGGGGCAAGCGGCAAGCGGCGGGTGGCAAGGGGCAGCTGCTATTGCATTTGTAACAGAGAAAACTGACCACATGTCAATGCAAAGCAACTTCAAAGCGTCAAAATGACGGCTGCCCGACTACACTTGGCGAAAATTGGTTGTTGAACTTGAAAATAGATTTATAGGTTTAATGAAATTAGTTAAGTAACTCTTGAAAAGTTTTTTCTTGGTGCAGTTTTAGTCCCGACTTAAGAACTCAAGTTCAACTTTTTATACCCTGTTTTTCCTTCAACATTTAATTTTGAGGTCAAGAGTTTGAGTTGCGGCTTTCGCTAAGTGTAGCTGGGGTAACTAGGGTTAGCCGCCTAGGGTCAATGGGGCGTGACAGCAGGTTAACAACTTGTAATTGCGACAATAATTTTGCATTTGCATTCGCAATTCGCATTTCTCGGTTTGCAGTTCGCAGTTCGCAGTTCGCATAACGGCAAATGTGGCGAATGCCAAACGGCGCTCGATGCGTTTAATTGAAAATTCATAAGCGAATAGTTGGTCAAAGGTTTTGCAATATTCAAATGACAATTAGATGTGCATGTGTGTGTGTGTGTGTGTGTGTGTGTGTGCCACGCCTATGCAATTGCGGCGTCCCACAAACAATGTGCGCAACATTTAATTACCGAAACGGAGAGACGTCGCGCTGTTGAGCCATGCAAAGGGCTTACCCAAAACTTCAATTGGAGTTTCAATGCACTGAGCGAAATTGCTGGCAACCACTCTAGAAGGTGTCAAAATTAGTGTTGCATAGCCTTAAATTGCATTCCATATTCTTAGTGTTAAAACAACAACTTTCGTTGATTGATCAATCTAATTGCTTGATTGATTTACTGATCAATTGAGCTGACTTGAATGAGTGTTAAATTGGACTGATTAATTAATTGTTTGATTGGCAGAGATTGAATGACTGATTGACTGAGAGATGCATTGACTAACTGATTGATTGCCAGACGGATTGAGTGAGTGTTTGGCAGTACCTTACTTATTGACTGCCTGATAAACGATGATTTATGGACTGAGAGTTGACTGACTGACAGTTATGACTGATGTACTGACTAATTGAATGATTGATTAACACGGTTTGACAGATTGATGTGCCGTCTAATATGCGGACTGAAAGACTGAATGATTTAACGACTGATTAATACAGATTGAATATAATATGCGGACTGTTAAGCTGATTGCATGATTAATTGACAATGTGATTAACTGACATGCTGACTGACTGAATGGCATATGGATTGATTGATAGAATGCTTGATTGTCTAACTGACTGTTTGATCAATGGATTAACTGCTTTGCATGCTTAAATGTATTATATACTAATTAATTGATTAACTAATTGACCGCCTGATTGATGGAATTCTAAGCGGATTTTTTTGGATGATTGATATACTAGATTCATTGGTTCATTGACTGATTGTGTGGGCCAACGGTTGATATGCATATATGTAGATGATTGATTCACTACTCTGTTGGTTGATTGATTGGGACTCATTAATAGACTGATTGACAGACTGATTGATAGACCAATTGACATATTTATGGACTCACTGATTCTCAGACTTTATGTTCGAAGTGACTGTTAGACTGTCTGAGTAGATAATTGCCTTAACGTCAATCAATCAGTCGGCCAGACATAAGGAGAATAGGCATAATAGAAAGCCGTATCATTCAAGCTACATACATATATCATTCAATAGTTGGGCATCTGAAAGTTCTCTATCAAAATAAGTTGTTCTTTCTTCGTAAACATTTATTGTATTATTGTATGAGGTAAATACAAATTCGTTGGCATTTTCTTTCAGTGTACTCTGCATTGTTTGTTGTGTGTGTCGATTAATGTGTGAATTATTCATTACTCGTCCATCTAATTACAGCCGTAAATGCAGATAGCGGGACATAAAAACTTCAAATAGACTAAACGAATGTTATCTGCGGCCCTAAGATAGCCGCAGAGATAAAGCGCGATGGAGCGCCTCGAGGCAGTCAGTCACATCTCGCAATATGGCCAAGACGCAGCGCCTCAAGAGTTTCTGCTTGCAGCTGCGCTTCAAGTCGACGCAGCTGTTCATTTTGGCCGGAGCAGTGCTGCTGGCGCTGCTGGTGTCGGTGCTCTGCATTGGGTTCACTATTCGCTTCGAGGTGCAGCACGAGGTGGCCAACGTGGCCGACGTGGACTACTGGAAGGACTGGGTGGCCATCGAGCAGAAACTGTGGTACGACAGGGGCATCGAGGAGCTGAAGCGGGCGATGCGCGTGCACTCCAGGCAGCGCCAGCCGCGCCAGGTGCTCCTGCTCATGGTGCACGGCATCGATGCACCTGCACTGGCCTCAGCGCGCTTCGTCGGCAACGATGGCAACACCAGCTCCGACTTCATCTGGGATCGGTTTTCGCATGCGGCGCGGCTGAAGAACAGCTGCAGCTACAGCTCGCCCTGTGATGCGGCGGCTGCCTTTCGCTCACTCTGGTCGGGCGTGCCTCTGTCAGCGGTGCAGCGACTGCGGAGCAACTGCAGCAGCAGCAGCAGCAGCGGAGAGTCGGAGCTGCTGAGCGTGCTGCGGCAGGCGCAGCTGGCGGGTTTTCGCACAGGATTCGTGACCAATCAACGCTTGACGGGCGCCCTGGGCTCTGCGCTCTATGCGCAGGTGACGCCGAGCGGCTGGGAATGCGATGGCCTGATGCCAGTGGGTGCCATCGAGGCGGGCTGCCAGGATGTGGCCCAGCAGCTCATCTCAAGCGCAGCGGGGCAGTCTTTCAATGTGCTGCTGGGCGGCGGGCGGCAGCTCTTCAATGCCAAGGTGCCCAGCTACGAGTGGGATCCAGTGGATGAGCTGCTGTGCCGCGCCAGAGCCGGACGCAATCTCTTGCGCGACTGGCAGACTCAGAAGCTGAAGCTCAGGCCCAGCAGACGCTTCGAGCTGCTGCAGCAAGCACATGAGCTGAGCTCCATCAATGGCAGCAGCTTGGACTATCTGCTGGGCGTCCTGGCCAATGGAGATCTGAGCGGCAACGCCCAGGCGCCCACGCTACAGCTGATGCTGCACAAGGCGCTGCAGGTGCTGCAGCGACCAGGCGTGGGCCATCTGCTGCTCGTCGAGCACTATGTCCAGCCGCAGCTGGGGGTCAGCGAGCAGCTGCAGCTGCTCAATGCAACACTGTCGGAGGTGTTGGGCCACAAGGATCGGGATCAGCTCACGCTGGTGCTGCTGACCAATGGCAACTACCTCAGCGCCAGTCGCGATGTGAGCGAGGAGACGCAGCTGGTGAGCACGCTGGAGGAGGCATTCCAGGGGCCAGAGCTGGAGCTGCAGCGGCGACTGCAGCAGATGCCATCGGAGAGTTTGCTCTTTGCACAGGGTGAGTCGAGTCCACACAGGGTGTGTGTAGACATCTACATGAATGTGGTCAATTCGTTACAGGTCCCAAGTCCGTGCTCTTCTATGGCGTGCATGATGAAACCTATCTGGCTCAGACCTTGTCCCACGCTCTGGGCATCGATGTGTTCGGCAGGCAGCTCTGAAGCTATTTATGGCAGATAAGGGAAATTACGTATGGCAGTGCAATCGGGTTCCTCTAACTGCTGCATACTCGTTTATGTTTATATTCCAGAGGCAATCAACATAAATGTATTAAATTAAAATATATTTGCTCCACTGGTATTTATTTGTTATTAAGAACTTAAAACTATTTCCAATAAATATCATAAGAAATTAAAAATATTGTTTTTAGATTTTTATGTTATTTATATATATATATATATTTTTAAATATTTAAAAAAAATTAAAAAATAAAATAGACCATTTTTTTTTTTTAATTAAATTAATTATTATTGGTTTTTATTATTCTCTGAAACCATTAAAAATGGGTTTTAAATGTTCATTAAACTATTTATTTATTTATTTTATTATTTTGTAAAAAATGTTTAAAGTAAAACAACGAATATTTTCATTTTTATTTTTTATAATATATTTTTATTATACCGTGAAAACATTGAAAATGGGTTTTTTAAATGCTCATTTATTGATTTTTATTATTTTTGGTAATATCATAAGAAGTTAAGAAAAAGAAAGCAAGGAATATATTTTGATATCTATATTATATATTTTACTATTTATTTGTATTAATTATTTCATATTTGTTTTATTTATTTAATATTCTACTATATTATACATTTATTATATTATATATATTTATTTTTAAATTTCCATTATTATTATTATTTTTTTTTATTTATTTAAAATTCTTCAGGCTCGACATTCAAAAATATTCAAAAATACTTTCTTTTCCAGACTTTTATAAGATTCCTTGCGCAGTCGTTATCCATTCCAAATGCACTTCTTATATATGTATTTATATTATTCATTCCACTCACTCCCCTTCTCCCTCCCACAAACTCCCTTTTGAATAAAAGTCATTATTTTCTTTTCTGGTATTTCGATAATATTTACTGGATTATTGAAACTTGAACTAGTAAACGTTTGATTTATAGAATTGAATTTGAAATTAAACAACAACATTGCCAGTTGATTCCGTTGGCAGCATCCAATTGAATGGGGGCGTGGCAGCGCTGGCAACTGTTGCCGGCAGCTCCAGTTGCCGATGCGCAGCTGCCGCTGCCGTTGCCGTCGATGTTGTTGTCGATGTGGCAGCAATCCGTGGCACCGGTCGCAGCACATGCGAGCTGGGTCATTTGACCGGCAGCGGCGGCAGCATCGTGTGTGCCACATTCGATAGCTGCCGCAAGTGATTCGCATGGACGTACTGGAAGGCCGAGGAGCGCTCCAGCTGCTGGCTGAGATAGAGCTCGCCCAGCGAGTAGAAACGCGGCTGAAAGGGAAAGCCGTTGAAGCGTGGCGCCGGGTTGCCATAGCTCTTGGGCGTGGCCGTCACAGTGGGATACAGTGTGTTGCAATGGGGCGGTGGGCGTGGCAGCACATAGCTCTGCGACGGCAACTGTTGCTGGTGTTGTTGCTGCTGCTGCTGATGTTGTTGTTGCTGCTGGTGTTGGTGGTGCTGGTGTTGGTGGTGCTGGTGTTGCTGCTGAAAGAATTCCATGCTCTTCAGATTATCCAGCATCTGATGCGAGGCCTGATGCTTCTTCAGATAGGCGTAGCTGCAAGGGGGCGTGGCTTGAATAGAGAACTACATTAATGTGAGCCACCTGCTTACCGGCGAAATGTTTTGCCGCATTGTGGACACGGATAGATGCCATCGCCGACATCCGCATCACATTCGCCTCCTGCTCCAGCTCCCGCTCCCGCTCCAGCTCCCGCTCCAGCCTTGTGGCCAGTCTCCGTGGCGCCGCTGCTGCTGCTGCTGCTGTTGGCGGCATCGCTGCCGCCACTCGCTGCTCGCTTCTTGCCGGACTGCATCTCCGACTTGGGCTTGTGCCAGCGGCGATGCGAAGCCAAGTTCGCTGGACAATTGAAAACCTGCAAATGCACAAATTTCCATGAGCTAACCACTGAATGTCGACAAGTTGTCAATGGCAACAGCTGAGTTGAGTCAAGTTGTCAAGTCAGTCTGTCAGTCAGTCAAGTTGAGTCTGTGCTGGGACAGAGCCTAAGGAGGATGGACGTAAGCTGAATATATGAAGTGAATAAATAGCTAAATTTGTAAATCTCATTTAAGCTGTTTTTGCAAAATAGCTATCGGAACTACACATAAATTTGCTTTCAGCTGGACTTATTAAAAGAGAGATTTTTTCCATAATTTAATTAATCTGCTTAATTTAACAGATAGTTATTATTTAAGTTGTCTTGCTCTGTCTCTTAATACTTATGCAAAATATAATTGTGAATTGCATTTATTACACTATTAATGCAAATATAGAGCTTCAAATTGCAGCTAAGACTTAACACAATTGAAAGCTCCTTTCATTATTTAAAACAAACATTAAACAAGGTTATAAAAATTGGATCTATATATGTACATAGAAATAAGCAGCTAAATATTTGATCGTAATCAACTTCCCCTTTTCCTAGAATATATTGTAGCACAATGAATATGAGTGAGAGTTCACAGCTGATTAAGCTGATATTCTTTTAGGACTTGTCAAAATAAAACACGCTTTTTCACTTTAGTACCAATTAAATCTGGGTTAAATCTCGAAACCGCTTAACACTGTGACTTTCTACAAAAGCGCAGATTTTCAAGGCTATTATTCCAATATATGTATATTAAAAATATACAGTAGAATCTGGCTACAAAATCTCAGCTTATAGCGTTCAAAAGGTTATTGCGATGCAAATTCTGGTACCCTAGGCTTATATGGTTATAGCGTCGGCCGAACATAACAACGGTCCCTTGAATGTCGCAACAGCCGGATTTTACTGTATATATATATATATATATATATATATATATATATATATATATATATATATATATATATATATATATATATATATATATATATATATATATATATATATATATATATATATATATATATATATATTATCAATACATAAATAATATTCCACTGAAAGTTTTTCCAAATATAACTAGTCATTCAAAAGTTTTTGCATACAGAACCCAAATTGTTATATTATAAGCTTCCACATTTTGATCATCAACTTGCTGTTTAGGGATTGCCTTAGTCTGAGAAGACAAGATAACTCCTGTGTATGAATCTTTAATATTACCTTCTATTTGTATAAATTTCTAAAAACATTGGGTTTTTGAACTTATGATATGTAACTACAATAACTACAATATTTGGAGTATGCAGGGGTGGAACAAGTGGGCAAAATAAGTTGCATGGTATTCCCGGAATCGAAAGAGCCTTTTAAAATCGAAAAAAGAAGGAAACGGGCCTAAAATGGGACTTTCAAATGGACGATGGCCCAGAGCCCCGTCGAGGCTTAATCCGGCCCTGCTGCCATAGGTGTGCCTCACCTAATAAAGTATATAAAAGGGTAAAACTTCTTTTGCTTTAACTTTAATTTCATTTTTCTAACAGTCGAACAAAATTAGCTAATAATGCCTGAAATTCCACTGAAAGCTGAAAGTTTCTTAATATGCAGCGTATAGGTTTCCTTAAGTGAATCTGGGAATACAAAATCTTGCGTTGTTTTTAAGCAATCAAAGTTGTTAAAGCCAGACATCCCCTTTCTTCTGTTATAGATAATAATTGAAAAGTTTTGTAGCCTTCAACATTACTAGAGATCAAACGAGAGCTTAACTTTATAAAAGTTTAGGTTAGTGATTAAAGGGAAGAGAAGAGAGGTCAGTAAGGCATTACCTTTTCGCACTCGGAGCACTTGTATTCGATGTGAACGATGCGTGGACAGCGATGCTGGGCGAGCATGAAGGCGTCGTCGTAGACGGTGCGGCACAGCTGACAGAGATAGTCGCCAATTTTGTTCTCGATGCTGGCCAAGATGGCTTTGGCCTCCTCGGTGATTTCGACCACATTGAAGGCGGGATCAATGTCGCCTTTACGCACCACCAGCTCCTCATCGTCGCGCAGTTTGCGTATTATGGTGCCGGACACGGGGCTGATTGTCTCCTCGTCGACATTTGCGGCGTGTTTGCGCAATTTGGTGCGTCGACGTTCCGGCTTCTGTTTGCGCAACAGCGAAGAATGTGCCTCGGGCTGTTGTTGTACCTGGAGATGGGGCGGAGGATGTGGATGTGGATGTGTTTGTAGTTGTGGTTGACTTTGCGCTGGATTAGTGGATTCACTCAAGTCCATGTAGACTTTTTCCGGCTGCTCTTCGCTGGCAGCGGCTGCGGCCTCTGCCTCCAGCTCGAGACACTCCTTGGCCGCCTGGGCAAAGTCGCGCTTGAAGAGCTTGTCCAGACCGTCGATGGCCTGATTGTGCAGCTCCTCATCCTCATAGATCAGCTCGTTCCTTTTGAGCGCCTGCTTTCGCTGCTGTTGCTGCTGTTGCTGCTGCTGCTGCAGTGGCGGCACCAAGACCACATTATCATCAGCATCGTCATCATCGTTGCCCAGTATGTCCACAAATACCTCCTCATCGTCCTCCGGCTCCTGCTGCTGTCGCTGCTGTTGTTGTTCCTCTGTCTCATCGACGTCGTGAACTTGTATTGAGTCCTCCTCATCGCCATCGCCATCGCCGTCACCATCGCCATCCGCATCGGCCTCCGTGTCCGTGGCATAGTCATTGTAGTCATGGGAACTGACAACTGTTTCATCCTCGTCTTCGGTCAACACAATTGTCTCATCCTCCTGGCAGCTGCTGCCGCTGCTGGCTGCCGTCCTAGTCACGCTCGATTGACTTGCCGGAATTTGCGCAAAGTTACTTTTGCCGTGAAAATTACTTTTATCATACGCCGTACCCTCAAAGCCATAGCCACCCACTCCATGCTGCTGCAGCTGCTGCTGCTGCTGCTGGTGGAAGTAGCTTGTGGCTGCTGCTGCTGTGGCTGCTGCTGTTGCTACTGCTGGTGGCTGCATCACGAGCGCCGCATGGGGCCGCCACAGGTAATTCTCCTCGGACATTAATCTTTGACGCTTGCGAGGCGGCGAGGGCGTCGATGGCGGCGTAATTGGCACCATATTCGTCGCAGCGCGCAGAGACAGATCCAATGGGGAGAGCAGCGATAGCGATATAGCCGACCTGCCATGCTGGCTAAATTGCGCAAATGTCTCGTTGATTGCCGGCAATGGGCGGCAGTCGCCGTAATGCACCTGGGGGTGTGGCACCAGAGGCGTCTGACTCAATTGATTCATATTCAACATGTTTTCACACTCGGCGCAACTTTGTATGCGATATTTCTTCTTCTTGTCTTTTCTTTAAGTTGAATTGCTTTTAATGTTCTTGAATATTTAATTCGATTTGTAATAATTTATTTATACTGGTATTTATATAATATTGATATTTGATATTGAATTTATTAATAGTATTTGATCAATTCAATTTGACATATTTTGTAGAACTGTAAGTTTGAATAATTTGTTGTTGTTGATTAATTTATGTTAACATATAATTTTTAATAATTTTAATTTTATTTTAATTTTAATTTTAATAATTTTTTATTTTATTTTTTTTTTATGTTTTATTTATTTTTTTTTTTTTTTTTAGATCAATTATTTTCTAGAAAATTTTTAATGAATGCATTTTATTTGTATAGGAACTAAACTAAAATGAAGATTATTTTTGTTTGTCTGAAAAAGTCGAAACCTATAAATGTTTTCTAATAATACATTATTTTTGGTGATTTTTTTGCAAGGAAATCTATAAAAAGCTAAGCTAATATTTTATTTATTTATTTTTTGTTTTTATTGTATATGTATATTATTTAGCTTTAAACTTTATCGAACAATTATACCACGAAAAAATTCAAAATATTTTCTGATACTTCAAAGATTTTGTACATTTACATATAAGAGTAGAACCTTTTAGAATGAAGGACTGAATGTTTACAAAATATGCTACAGTATAGAGAATCCATTTATATATTTAATGCAGATTTTTTAGGCATAAAATAAAATGAATGAATGATTTGAAAAGGTAAAATAAGCTGAGTTTCAGAATTTTGAAAGCTTAAGCGAAGAATCTCAAAACTCCTGAATTCATATTACACCCAACTGATGCACTGACAAATTTTTTAATATTTCAAATATTCTAAAATTCCTTAGTTTTCCTAAGTTTTAAGTTCACCTCTTCATTTCTTATGACTTCACTTATGAGAAGTCTTAAATTCTGAGAACTGTCCTATACAACTAATTCCGAAAATTTTAATTAAAAAAGACACGTTTACGAATAAGTTTAAAAAATGTATATTGGGTTTTTTTATAATTAAATTTATAGTTGTGTCATATATATATTTTCTTTTAAAATATCATATATATACTTGACAAAAGCCTTTTTCAAGTTTGTATAAATTTTAGTTTATTTTGTCACACTTTAAGTTAATTCGTTTTAATTAACATTTAATTACTTTCAAGGAAACACCGTTTGCACTTATGCACTGCGCTATATATGCATATGTATATATGTATATGTAGCATATATAATATATGGAAATCAGCACTTGCAAAATCTGCACACGGTTTGAATTTTACCGTTACACGCAACCTGCTCGTCACACCCGTCGAGCTCAACTGAAGCTTCGTCAGCGCTGCGAGGATATGTGAGTGCCTTGTTTCCTCACCTGTCGCAATGCCAGCGACGAAAATTGGGTTTGCGTCGCGAAGCCAATGAAAGTCCACGGAAAGCCAGGACAAGCGGCAGAAGTAGCTCGCCACCCAACCACCCAGCCAACCACCCACTCGTCCAAGCAGCCAGCAATATGCCCATCTCTCAGGCCCTCTCGCTCGCACACAGCTGTGGAATGCTCGCAAGCTGGCCTTCGATTCGCTCACAGCGCATAACGGGACTCTTCCAACCACCTCGTCCCGCACCTGCTCGCCACAAAGTGTGAAGAGATGCGCATGCGCTGCCACGCCCACACGCATCGGTTGCGAGAGCAATGTGAATATTTGAATTTGCGTTTTGGTTTTGTTTTTTTTTTTCTGCACGCCAGAGGGCGCCACAGCCGCTGGGCATCTGTTGCGCCGCAACGCTCATTGGGCAATGAGCACAGCGGCCACGCCCCCTACAAAAGAGCCAAAGGATTTGTCGCACAGCATGAACGGAATTTCATTGAATTGCAAATGAAGAATTTCAATGCAATGCATTGGAGTTTCTAACGTCTGGCTAGGGGCAGGGAGGCAAAAGCTGGAGAGAGAGAGGAGGGGAGCGGGAGATTGGTATTGAATGTGGGAAAGCAGAAGCTTGTGTCCTAGCCGGAAACGCGATTTTGCTGTTGCTCACATTTTCCTTACTCTGACCGTCAGGCTTGTGCAGACATTTTAAGAGCCAAAGGATTATTTTGGTGGGTCTCCTTCTACATTTTTTGTGATTTCGTTGTACATTTTTTGTTGTCATCTTTTTAATGCCACTTCCTGCGCATGTGGGCAATGCAATTCCAAAATGGCGTCAGTCCCGCTGTCCCTTAAAGCTGCTTTAAAGTTGACGGATCGAAAAGAAAGAAGAGGAAAAATACCAAAACTTCATTAAACGCAGTTATCTGCTGCACGAAAACAAGGACGTCTAATGAACAGGAATGTAATTACGAGCATTTTGTGTCAGCTCATAACCAAATTAAGAGGTCGCGTTCCCTGGAAAGAAAAAATTAAAAACCTGAGCTAGTTGCATGAGAATGACTAATAGATATTCTATATGTGTCAAAGAGTATTACAACTACTCATTTGAATTCGACTATAAATGTCGACAGTTGAGTCACATATTCATAGCCATATTTATCCTCTATCTTATATACTCTTGTACCCTTAGTTAAGCTTCCACTTTTGGATAATTCTGATTTTGGATAATTATTTATACCTGAGCTGTACCTTCTCTCTAGTAAATAAAAATAAATATTTTTTTTTGCGTGTTTGATGTTAAAGATCTTACAGTTTCTATACTCGGATTATTTTGCAAATACAATATCTCTTGAAGTCAAGATCTTTTCTAAATATGTCTAATATTTTTAATACATGTAGTCTATTATGGAATCATTTATGTAAATTTCTTCTAATATTACATATACTGAATTATACTCGACAGTTGACAGTTATATACCATATTTTGCCATACATTTATTACAGTTAAATAATATCTTAAACAAAATTCGTTATACGCATCATTCTAATCAATCTCAGAGTTAATACACCCATTAAAAACTTTTCTTTAAACAGGGTATATGAGTAAAAAATCTGAAGAAAAGTTAACTAATAACTTTTCAGCTCTTTTAACATTTTTTCACCTCTCAGCATTATTATTATTATGAATTTTTTTTATTTTCTTCTTAGCCAGGTCAACAACGAGCTACACTTTGTGGTTTCCTTTGGCAACGGCAAATTGTGAGCTGCTCAATGAAGGAACCCAGTCGCGTTGTCTCATTAAAATATCTGCGGCCTTTGTAGGAAGCTCTAGACGAGGAGCAGACTCTGGTCTTGCCTTGACTTGTGGCTGCTGCTCAAACAGCGGGATGCTGCACTCTAATTAGCCTTGGTAGTACAATTTTTCACTCATTTGCATGCCGTCAGCGGCGTTGATTTTGTGAGGCTAATTGCCCAGGTTGGCGTCGCGCTCTGCTCGCATGGCTCAAGGTGTCAAATTACACCGCACAGCTATCAAAACCACAACTAAAGCTCTGTGCCCAGCCCTCGTGCCACCCTTAGCCCAGGGGAGGTTTGCGGCTTGTACCTCTCTCTCTCTCTCTCTCTCTCTCTCTCTCACTTTTCTGCTAGATATCTATTTACACAGAGTGAGGGTGGGTAATGGGCTCTTAATTAGGCTCATATAGGATATTGTGGCAAACACATTTACGATATGTTTATTTGCGGCAGATCGTTCAGATTCGCGGATTAGCTAAGCATGGATAGGCAAGAGCGGGGGGCTTTTCTGGTTCATTGGATTGCGTATCTGATCGAGAATGATTCGATTTTATATATGCCCTGATTTTATTACCAATAAGATATCAATATCAAATCTATCCATTTGACATCTATTATTGGTTGTTGGCAAATTTTTTTTAGCAAGAGGATTAGATGTTTTAGAAGTTCTTATAAAAAATCAGTTAGACTTGCTAAAAATTAAATTATTTTTACTTGAATATTAACTAAATTATAATATCTAAAGCTCCTTAGTTATCTTGGCTAACTGTTATTAAAAAACTTTGAATCGTTTCTCTTTATCTTTATATTTAAAAAGAAAACCTTATAATCTCTTCTCTTTAAGATTTCAACTCTCTGCGAGCGTCGCTGCTGGCTCCTCCGGACATGACAGACTTCCTGTGGGGCAGGTGGAGAACAAAACGATATTGCCAGACGCAGCTGAATCGCTGGCATTTTGCCACGTTTGGGCAACGCTTGATGACCTTTAATGGAGGCGCAAACTTAATTGTTGCACTCGAGTTTTAGTTTTTGTTGGGTTTTGTTTTGTCCTCGTCCGGGGGCTAGTTTTAATTAGAGTCGCATGGAAGTATGCCCCGAGGCTGGTGCAATTCTTATGCAAATGCGTTTAATTACAAAACTGTGAAACTGAATTACGCAACATTGCGTTATTTTAGTGAATTACTTGCGAGTGGAGTTCGTGTGTTTAATTGGCGAACTCAACGCCTTTTTAATTGCGAATCCCTCTTGAGGCCAAGGCGCCGACAAACCAACAGACTTCAAATTGCTAACCGACGCCAGTCCGTCAGACAGCCACTCAGTCTTAGCCAGGCTAACGAATTTCCATTTGAATTCTTATTTTTATGCTGCTTCAAATTGAATTTCAAGTCGACTTTGTAGCCAGCAAAATCGATTTTGATTGATTCAATTTGTGTGCCGTGTGATAGCATGTCACAGATGCGATACATGGTATGTATGTATGTGCATGAGACAGGAGAGCGTATACAGTGGATGCAGTGCCATGGAAGTACCTATAAAATGAAAGTCAAGTAGAATTTATATATTTCAGTAGATGAATAAAGTTTGAATAATGCAGTGGATGTAGTAGAACTAGAGGTAAATCGAGAGACAAGGAGAGCGTCTTTGAGATCCCTATTCTTATGCCCAATAAATCATATTTCAAGCTCAGATCTCTTATAGGTAATCAACTGTATGAAAAGAAGACATGTCAATAATGCACACCCATTACAAGTTTACTTCACCTTAAGCCGCTTGACCACCCTCCGCACAAATCTTGCCTAAGAGATTCGACTAGTTATTGGCACCCAAATTGTTAGTCCGTTCCCATTCCCATAGCCATTCTCGCCTACTAAGCTATTCCAAGGCTTAGGTTAAGGAAAATTGAAAAAGCAAAAGCTTAAACGCACTCGCGCCCCCCTCATTGAGAGTAATAGAAAAATGTTTATAGATAAAAAGGCGACAAATTGAATTTGCAAAGGTCAGACGTAAGTGTGACACTTGATAGCAGGCATTCGCACTTCACGCAGGACACGCAGGTCCTTGCCGGAATTCCATTCGAATTTCCATTTGCTAGATATTCGCATTTTTCTTTTTCGCAAATTGAATTTGCGAAATGATTTGATTGTGCATTAAAAAAGTCTTCGCAACAGGGTGCGACCCGAGCTGCCACCCCTTTATATACTTTTATATCTATTATGAAAGAGGCCAAGGTAAACCGCATTAGGGATTTTAATTAACTGCCAAAATGGTTCTCTATACATACATATATACCTTTATACAAATATATCCATTAAAGTATCGAATTTCACAAAACTAAAAACGTTTTTTACACCCAACTGCCGGAGCTTAATGGGTTGGAAGGACTTTACTGACTTAAGCATAACGGGTCAGTGGCAGCGCAAGACCTTGATACGTTGTTAGCATGCCATTTTTTACTTTGATTCTAGATTAACCAGAAAATGATGAGTATGTGGTGTTTATATGAAGGCTTAATTTAAATACATTGTTGTATTGCTGGGATTTATGTGAAGCTCGTTTTCGTTGTCATTTGTTTTTTATCCCTAGGTATCGATAAGAATCGATTAATTTAAATTAAAACTTCTATCAATCATAATTCAATATAATTTGTATTTGAAACTAATTTATTAATTTGATCAGAAAACCTATGCTCTATATTCAGTTACTTAAATTACCTAAAAACTAGCGCAGTCGGAGTGGGCTTCCTCCCCCATTGATGGGGCATTGAACATATTGTTTTTCTATTAATTATAGACAAATGACATAAGAAAATTGCAGTAACAATGCGCACATATGGCTTCCACTCTACTTAGCGAGGGAAAACCGCAAAAGTCCCGCGGGAAATGCAAAAAGCAGCAGCAGTGAAAGCAACAGCAACAGCAGCAGCAACAGGAGCTGGCATAGCACGCGATAGTCAAAAGATAATCACAATAATCGGACGCTGCACTCGGTCGCTTTAAACGATTTTCAATATGTCAAGGGAAAAGCATTTCACGTATGACGCACAATGGAAAATTCGATGGGCAAACAATATCGAAGCTAGTCGAAGCCAACAATCGGCTTAGAGTGCACGCTGTGGGGGGTTGACCTACGCCAGCCCAGACCCGAGGGTGAGCGCGCCTGTGTCCTTGCTGTAATTACGTATCCTTTGTTCGCTGCCTCGCATGTGCATGTGCGCCAAGGTAGTAGGGAATCAAGCGGGGCAGGGCGTAAGGCAAGTGTCTCCACAAGAGAAAGAGTATTCTTGCTGCTAGAACTATGTTAGGTGTCAAAAATATGCTTAAGAAATTTCGCTTTAAAACCTTTATCTATTGAATTTTTCTTTGAGTTGCATTTTACATACATTTTCTTAATAATTATACGACATTTATATAACTATTTGTGTATATCATTGAAGAGCTCGACATAGGCATATATATTTATCGAAGATATAACATACATATGTTCATATGGAATTGCTTGGTATGTCGAGCTCCCATCATTTATTAAATATTTTTTATTAATCCACAAAGTAAGCCTATATCATAGGATAAGAGCATTGTATGCTTAGTGGAACATAGCTCCTATTAAAATATGCTATTTAAAGATTTTCAAAATAGAAAACCGAAATATATCAACTAAAGCAGTAATTAAAGACAAAAAATAAAAACATATTAGATAAAAACTTTACGAAACGTCATCGTGCTTTACATAAAGAGCTGAATAGGACTTTTATATTCAATTAAATTATTTTCGATTGTTACAAAACTTAATTTGCTCAAATTTTATATTACTTTCGTGGTGATTTGCAGAGCAAATATTTTGGGTATATCACTAGTGACTTCGACAATTTCGGCGAAGAACTTGTAAGTACCTTTGCGCACACTGTGCTCGTTGACTATATTCAACACGCCTATATTCTTAATGCTATAGTTGCCCACCTGCACGGGGCATTCCAAAACCTGGCTGAAATGTATGGTGTTCATGAAGAAGCGACGGAAATCGGGATCATTGAGGAACGCACAAAAATCCATGTGACGTAAATTGATGACCTTGATGAAATCATTGCTACCTTCGCGCTTCACTCGCAAGTTAATATTCATAATGAGATAGTTGCTGCCCAGCTTCCGGTCCAGTTTGACAAAGACATCGAAGTGTTTGCGATCCTCGTGTATATGGCCAAAGGCCTTCATGAAGTGCTTGTCGGCATGAACTCGAATGCGTTCGAAATACAACTAATTGAAATTAAATATTTTAGCCGATAGCTCTATGATTTTGATATATTTTAATGATTTTACCTGTGAGTCACTTTGTTCCTCGGATGAATTGTTCAAGTATTGCGTGTGGACTAAAGCGCAAAGCCCCAATAGAATGAGCAGACGTTCCATAACGAAATGATATCATATTCAGTCTGCATGAAATTATAAACGAAAAATATAATATTACTAAATGGAGCTAATTTAATTTGTAGTTGAAGTTTGCATGAGCTAAAAATACCCTGTATGTAATGTGTGGATGAGCTAGTAGAAATGAGATTTGAAAAATTATATTCTACTAAACCTGAATAATGCACCCTTCAATTTTTTAGTATCTGTACGACTATACAAATAATACATTTCTTACCGTTTTAGTTTCAAATATTATTCGCAATATTTAAAAAACTTCCAATTTTTAGTATCATATGTTAAATATTATTTGTATATATTTAATTTTTTTTTGATTTTGTAAAGTTAAGCCCCAGCCTAATTCTATTTCATAATTATATTCTATTCAGCTTACTACTTAATTATATTTCTTCATCTTTACAGTTTTTCAAACTTTGTAGAATTTTAAGGTAATTTAAACTTCCAGCTCGACATGCTTTATCGTGTTACATTTTATTAAGTGCGGAAGTTTTCTAACATAGTTTATAAGTAATTTATATATACTTGACAACATATAAATATACAGGTTCTATATATATATATAGTGGGTGCTCCTATGTCACCACTTAGTCGACGTCTCAATTAGCTAACCGACGGATATGTGCGCAATCAGGGCTTATTCATTAAGCGAAACAAGAAACAAACGACTCTGGGACATAGCTCGTAAAATATATGCACTATATATATATATAGTATATATATACACTATATATCGTATATATATTTAGTCAGTCAGGAAGCAGCAAAGTGTTGAAAAGCCAATTAGCGTTGCTTTTGCCAAATGACAGGAAGGAAGCCATAACCACAGCAGCGACTGCAGCCACAGTGGCTGGATGTGGATGTGTTGATAGGACTGTGAATGTGGATGTACGTGCATTTGTGGAAATGGCAACTGTTTGGAATGAAAAGTTGTAAATTTATGAAAAACCGCACGCAGCGTCAACACCTCGATAAGCCAACGCGTACGAGCGTAAACACTCACTTAGTCAGTCAGTCAGTCAGTTAGGCATTGCCAACTGTAGAGATGAGAGTTTGACAACGTTTTCCAACACTATGAAAACATTCTTCAAATTTTGATTATACCTAAGCCGTGAGTATTTAAATCAGACTTAGACATTCTGAACTATAGAAAAGACCTCAAGCTTATTTGATTATAGTACTTGTATGAAAGTGAAGGCAGTAATAAGAATCTGGGCTTAACAATCAGGTACAGGTCGGCTGCATAGTAGTTAGCCCAATCAACTATAACACTTTATACTGAGCCGATTGTCGCACTTCGAAAGGGTTTCTATCATTTCTTCCTTAACATTCGTATCTAAAAATATTTAACAAACTTTGTAACTATCGCAGAAACTAAGAGCTATAAATCTTATAACTTTTATGTACCTTAAGTCTTAACTGTTTAGATTCATTAGCCCCATATATAATAATGTTGTTAAATATAAATATTGTTAAATATAAAATGTAAAAATGTTTATCAAGGGCTGGACAGCCAGGATAGTATGTAGAAAACGACCAGCAATCTAGTTAGAGTCAGCGAAAACTAGAGTATGTATATAGTCAGTAGAAATAGGGCACTTTTAATTTCTAAAATTCCATTTTGTAATCACAAATGCGGCTTGAAATGCCGAGCATTCTCGTGTCACGCACGCAAACAGCGCCAAATGCCCAACTCTGAGCAGGTGTTGTGTAATTTTCTGCGTCATTTAATTAAGTCGATTCACTGGGTGGGTGGCAGAGAGAGAGAGAGAGAGGGAGAGAGAGAGAGAGAGTGAGAGAAAGGCACTGAATAGGAGGAGGAGTATTGGGGAACTTATGTTGCGTAACTGTCGATTGGACTTAGGCCACTTATAGTCTATCCACCAGTCCGCCTGTCTGTTTCATATGTGTGGTAATTAACTAACATGTGCTGTTAAATGATTAATAATGTTTTGGCTTAATTATTTATTCATAATCTCTAATAGTGCCGCCGGCAAGAGCAGCTTATATGTTAGCAGCTTAGTTGCGATTAATAGCAAACATTGATACAATGTTTCATAAACAATACGATTAACATTAACAACTAGAGCATAAGTTAATTAGCCTAGGCTTTGCGCACACGCGTATCGGTCATAAAGCAGGCGACCACCTCATTGTCCCGCTCCGAATCGTACAGCGTCACCTGCAGGCGGGTGGGCACCTCTGGCTGATTGCTGGCCACGGGCAGCCGGAGGCGATAGGTGACATCCTCGCCAGTGTCCAGAGGGCAGTAGGCGCCGTGCAACAGATTCTGGCAGACATTGCTGCGCTGGGCGTCCAGCTCAAAGGGTATGGTAACGCCTAGCGAGGTCAAATGCACTTTGGCCGTCAGCTGATGCATGCCATTGCGAGCTGTCGATAAAGGCATAAATGTCATCAATCAGATACCTTTGTTTATATATTTCAATAGGTTCTGCTTTATACTCACTGGCTACGAACTGTATGGCTATGCTGGAGTCTTGACCCTTGAGCAAATCACAGGGTAACGCATTGCAGTCATTTATTTGCACCATCAGCGGCAGCGGACTCTTGTTATTGGCGCCTATATTGGAATACCCCCAAATGAGCAAATGATTTATACAAAATTGCATTCTAATTTACTCACATTCTCTGATGGGCGTATCGGCGCTTGTGAATGTCAGCATTAGTCCAAAGATCAGGCAGGTATATAGGAAAACTTGACTGGCAGACATCTTGTATTTGTATATTTTTTATGGAGCTCTCTTTGCGAGTATTTTAACTGAAGGTGTAAATCCAAAGCTGTTTTGACTTGTTTTGTCCATTGTGGTGCGATCGCTGCCTTTTATATAAATGGGAACTGCCTCAGTTCAGTCGCACTTGCTGCCAAATCTAATCGGCACAGTAATTCGACCATTTATTGTACCATCGCCATCGCCATGTAGGAAGCTATCAAAAGTAGGTCTGGCTAATCTATTGGCGAAAGACGTTTAATTGTTGGTCTGCGATTTAAATAAACATTCAATGAAATCAAAAGTTTTTTATGTAATTGTTACTTGTTGAAGTTGGGAAGGAATTCATATAAGTTTTACGTATTTAGCTATATATAAATATAGCTAATAAGGATAATTATATATAATAAAAAGAAATATATTGTGTGTATTGGATTTTCTCACTAATTTAAGTCAGGTTACTCTCTCTGGCCAGTATAATTAAAGTTCTATGGTTGCATGAAAAACGTATGTAATATGAAACATGAATTTAGTATATGTAAATAAAGCTACCAAATTGAAGTCTCAGCAATAGCATTTAATTGCTGATCTTCACTTAATTAAATATTATTTCAATCACTTTTCTAAAAAGTTTTGACTGGAATGAAAAATATGCTTAATAGACCATAGATCCATATATAATAGACCATAGATCAAATATAACGCTAAATAGGTTAATTTAATTATTTTATGGTATCTTGAAATAGATTTATGTACTTAACATTTTATAGACATACTTTAGGGGAATCTTAATAGCTGAGTATGATTCATAATGCAGCTCTTGAGAGACTCAATAGACTCTGTTATGACTCAGAGTAGTTACCTCTCGATATCGTGTTTGTTTTCGCGTGCCTTACCGAGTGCACTTACACCGCCAAAACACATTTAAGTACCCTTGGAGATACGGCCAGTGCAGGTGAACTGAACCGCCAGGTGACAGATAACCGAACACCTGTTGATGTCCGATCGCTAGAGGTACAGGCGAACGTGTCGTTATAGCGTATCAATCGATGGCGTTAATAAAATTAGCAAGCGATTAGCGAAAATAGCAAACGGTAAGAGAAACACGGTTTATGTTGCATATTTTCAGGCAACAAGAAATCTACCCTTGCTGACAGACAGAGAGAGATAGGGAGAGAGAGGTATTTATATAGAGGGGAATATTTGCCTGCCTGTATATATATGTATTTGTATTTGCTCGTCACATTAACATCAATTTATATGCATAGGCAATTTGAAGCAAGTTTTATACAATTTCTTACACCCACTTGACTTTACAAGTAGCACCACCAGCAGACGCAACAGGAGCAACAGGATTACCAGAATGTCAAGGGGTGAACTCTGCGAAGCACTTCTTATCCAAATTTCATCAATATTCTCATATTTTGTGTTTTAAATTTCAACTGTTTTATATGCAAATTAGCTAAGCGATTTTCCACAGATTGCGAGTAACTTGATTTTGTTCTTGTCGTTCTCGTTGGTGTTGTAATTCTTCTTCTTTTTTTTTGTGAAAATTGATTTTTAAATGTTTACGTCGAGCTTATTAAAATGCCTAAATGATTGGCTTCCCTTGCACATTGAAGTGCTTAAGCTCAAGCTAATATTTTAATTTGCATTTGCGTCATTTTGTATGATTTGTTACGCTTCTGTTAATATTTTGACAGCAATGTAGAGCTGTTACTGGGATTTTGTAAGGTTATGTTGATAGTTTTCGCCTTACAAAATTATTAAAACTTAATAAATTCTTCAAGTTGCAAATTTATGAATAAAAATCCCATGGAAAATCGGTTTGAAGCTTCTAAGAAATTTGAAATTAACAACTGTATTATTTTGCTCTTATAAATTATGCATTTGAACCAACTGAAGTGCATATTCAACAGAATCGCATGCAGAACTACAAATGCTTCAACACTAAGTTGTAAAATGCCGAAAAAATATAAAAATGGAGCCAAGTTTCAACTAAAATTATAGAGCAGCAAAAGCCCAGCCACTTGAATAATATGCAAAACTTTCATAGTGCAATGTTCTACTCGTTCAAGAATAGTTGAAGGGTATATATGTATGCTAAATCTATTAACTATATATTTAGGGTATAAATGCGCTATCAAGAATATAATATATTTTATGTGTCATCATTTCTCAAGACAAGGCCTTAACTCTTTTTCAACTAAATTCTCAAATCAAAGCTCTTGCGCTCTAAAATTTGTAATAAATTTCTTTAAATATATTTAAATAAACAAACGAGTATTAAATAGTCAGTATTCTATTCAACTCCAACGCCTTTACTGGTTAATTATGCATGACTGCATTTTAAATACACAAAGAGAGTGAAGAAGGGAGCGGGAGTGAGACTTCCACATATTTATGCAAAATAGAGTAATATTTTTGCAAGCAAATGTTTCAACGTATTTGAGTCCAGCAAAATGGAGAAGGTACGAAGGAAGGCAAGTCAAATGGGGGTCTACATTAAATGCCAACACGTAAGCCGTGTGCCAAAGGTAAATTGCTCGACAGCAAACTTGTCGAAACGCATGTTCTCTTGATTTCGGGAAACATGAATTTTGCATTCATTTAATTATAGCGCCCCAATCAACAGCCAGGTAGCCAGGCAGCTTGATAGCTGGCGAAATTAATTAGAGCTCTTGGCTTGAAAGAGGAGAAAAAAGAAATGTTTAATAATTTTTGCATGACAGCCTATGCAAATTACTGCTGAAATATATCAAAGTGCGCGCCAGGGCGGAAAACTATGCAAAGGGACGCAGCTGGAAATTGCAAGTGAAAAGAAAATGCTGCTCAAGGGCAGTTGGTCAGCTGACCAGAAGGCAATAGAATGCTTCAGCATGGAAAGTAATCGACTGCGAGATAGCCTATATAATCAATATATACAATCGGTAGTAATACAATCGATATTTATCGATATATGAAATATATAAATAGATATATCAAGATATTTTGTTTCAATACAAAGGAACTGGAAAATATAGAACATGCTAAAAAAAACTTTATACTATCTTCTACCTGTTACATACCTATGCTTGCTCCCAATATACCCTTCTCTCAACATTTTTAATATTTACACGGTTTCTGGAAATGAAAACCTCAAAAAACTGGTTTTGGTACATTGTTAAAATACAAACAGTTGAATGCACTCGTCAGCCAGGGCAAACTATGACAAACTATAATGGAGAATACAGTGAATCCATCTGGGGGTAGTTTGATTGCATAAGAAGGGTTGCTCGTGCCTCAATTAGCACACCTGTTGACAGGGTGACTGTGCAGTGACAACTGGGCGTGTTGAAGGAAGCATTCCTCTATTAATTGACAGCACACGACCGAATCATCAAATATGCCTATAAAATTTAATGAAAAATTAACAGCAACAGAAATCAAATTGTCGCCTAATTGAGACACAATGCAACCAACTTGCAGCTATTAAATTACGTGTAAACAAAAGTCGCATTGGGAATGCCCTGATTGAGGCCCAAAAGGTCATAGGCAGGTGAGGTGAGGTGACCGGAGCTCCGCTGCGGACAGTCTGTACTCCGGCCAGGGGCTTGGCGTGACAAATTGCCGGGCTCGAATGTTGGCATTCGACGTTGTCAGCTTTGATTTGACAAATTAATTGAGTTCCTGGCTACAGGCAGAGTCAAACATGCCAGCTTAAATACAATTTTACCAAAATATACCGAATAGAGTGTGACATATTTGTAACTGTGTTTGTATCCGCAGGGGAAACTGAATCAGTAGCTGCTGTATCTGTATCTGTATCTGTATCTGTATCTGTATCTGTATCTGTATCTGTATCTGTATCTGTATCTGTATCTGTATCTGTATCTGTATCTGTATCGGTATCGGTATCTGTATCTGTATCTGTATCTGTATCTGTATCTGTATCTGTATCTGTATCTGTATCTGTATCTGTATCTGTATCTGTATCTGTATCTGTATCTGTATCTGTATCTGTATCTGTATCTGTATCTGTATCTGTATCTGTATCTGTATCTGTATCTGTATCTGTATCTGTATCTGTATCTGTATCTGTATCTGTATCTGTATCTGTATCTGTATCTGTATCTGTATCTGTATCTGTATCTGTATCTGTATCTGTATCTGTATCTGTATCTGTATCTGTATCTGTATCTGTATCTGTATCTGTATCTGTATCTGTATCTGTATCTGTATCTGTATCTGTATCTGTATCTGTATCTGTATCTGTATCTGTATCTGTATCTGTATCTGTATCTGTATCTGTATCTGTATCTGTATCTGTATCTGTATCTGTATCTGTATCTGTATCTGTATCTGTATCTGTATCTGTATCTGTATCTGTATCTGTATCTGTATCTGTATCTGTATCTGTATCTGTATCTGTATCTGTATCTGTATCTGTATCTGTATCTGTATCTGTATCTGTATCTGTATCTGTATCTGTATCTGTATCTGTATCTGTATCTGTATCTGTATCTGTATCTGTATCTTTATATAGCGCATAAAAGTATGCAGCGAATTATCAAAGATTTTCCCTGTTGCATTCGCTGAATCATTAATCCAAATGACATAAATAACCTAAATAACAGAAAATGAGGATAGAAGACGCATTATCGATTTCAAAAGGCATCACATCAGCTAAGCTCGAGGGAAGCGGATAGTGAAAAGAGCCAGGTAATACTTTGGGGAATATGCAAAAAACAGGAAGAATGCAAAGGGAAGGCATCCAAAAATAAACGAGCAGAAAAGTGCAAACGGAAATGGCAAATGGCAAATGGGGTAAGTAATGCTGAGACTGTGAAAGTATGCCGCCTGGTCGCCCTGCTCAGATTTTCCGGTTCAGATAATTTTATTAGATGGGACTGAAAATAGAAAATCTTGTGTATTGTATGTATGTATATACATACATGCATACAAATATATATGTATTTAAGTACGACAGAAATCAATGCCAGGCGCTTGATGTTAATCAAATATTGCGGTCCCATTCGCAAAATAAGAAGCTAAAAGCCGTGACATACACACACACGCAAACACACACAGGAGAGTACAGCATGAGGACATTTTGTATAGGATTTTGCCATTGCTTTGACATATTAAATAATGCCACAACAATTACAACTGTGCAGTATGTGACATCAAGCAGAAGGCGTCCAGGTGGCAGGGCAGAAGATACGGAAGTGGTCGAGAGCTGGGGACAGGACTACAGATTTCAGCAGCATGTATGCGAAAATCTCATGCTGCGCTGGCCACATGTCAACCCACAGACCCAACCACCACCCGCCGTAGCATTACGAGATTCTTCCAACTTTTTTTTCCTGTTTGCGAAAATATGTTTTTTCCGAGGGCTGTCATTTGAGTTTGTGTATCAGATGCTAAATTAAGAAGGAATTGTGACTGAACGCAGACTAAATCGAGATGATCTAGATCAAATTAGCACGAATGATCTACGAGTTAAGAGGTAAACCAGACAAATTTAATTTCATATTTTATTGTATTGTAGTGTACCAAAGCTACCACAGCTAAAAATTTGTTAGGTTTTTATTCATTGTACAAACTTTATGAGAGCACCTCGCACACTTACCGCTGGCGAATTTTCACCGTACTGCGGAAAAATTATATGTTTCAGCTTACTTTTAGTCGGTTTCGTGTAATTTTTTATTTTTATTTGAAGTTTCATTGACAATGGCTTTGGCTGCAGTACAAATGTGTCTGTTTCTGGGTTTCATTTCATATAAATGGGAATATACACATATATATGTATATATAAATATAAAAATGCTTTGTACATTTATCAGTAAGCTTGGTCGTCTGATTTTGTCTGTTCAAGGATTTATTTCGCACTGGCTTTGTATCCCACGCGGTGCTTGGGACAACAATGTTTCGTGTCATTCGCTGTGCACTTACAAGTACTATTTTAAAATTGGGCTCTTAAGCTGACCAGAGTATTTTAAAAACATATATAATCTATATTGTGCTTTACTTAGAATCTCTATTTTCGTTCTCTGCCCACAGAGAAAATATATAAAAAGCTTTTCAAATCCGAGACACACATTTAAAAATCTTACCCATAAATAATTAATATGCATAGAGTGCGAGTTCAAAAGACATTTTTGAACAATTACATGGCACACAAAATTTGCTCATATGAAAATGCTCTTTTACTGTTTACGTAGAGGTAAACATATACATATATTTAGGTCTTAAAGAAGATTCATTATACTCGACTGAGCAAATTTAGCTACGCAACGATTGGTGTTCCTTTAAACAAAAGTGCTCAAAGGCTGACAAACCAAATTGTTTTGTTCACAAATTCGAAAACGCCTTCGCTTGATAAGATAACCAAGACGATTCACTCACTCACTTCGAGCTCATGTGTTGTGGCTATAAAAACGAAGTCTTTCTAACAAATTGCTAAATATTAATTTAGTTCTTGAAATAAAACAATACGAAATGGAACAGAAGGTGCTAATCAGTCTAAGCTTTTTGCTTGTCGTTTCTTTTCTGAGTGGGATCCAGGCCGACGAGAAATTGCCCGCCACGGAAGTCAAACGCTGTGGGTTACCATTATTACTTACTCTATAATACAAATATAAATTATATTTATAAATAATCGATTCGATTTCTAGGCTCGGGCAATAAACCCTTTCCGCTGGAGGTGCGTGTCGCAGGATGTGTGGTCCCGCCGTGCATCATCATCAAGGGCACAACGCAAATATTTGAGATAGATTTTGCTGTCGACAAGTATATAACGAAGCTGACAACCCTTGTGAAGGCCACCACACTGGGATTTATAACGGTGCCGTACGAGCTGCCCCCAGATGTAGCCGCCGTCTGTCCAAATCTCATGTATGGCGCTTACTGTCCGCTGTATCCCACCGAGGATGTTACCTACATGTTTAAGTTCCCAATTGGTGATTATCCCGAGGTTGGTGTCAAAATTGAAATCTATTTGGTGGATCAGGATCAGGATATAGCCACCTGCTTTGTCTGCGATATCAAAGTAAAGAAGGGCCAAGGCAGCACTCGCTACGAGCTCAACTATCTGAACTAAAGGAATGTTCTACATTAAACTCATTTATATATCGGAATTTTAATACTGTGATAGGTTTTTCTTATTTTTTTAATCGTGAATAAAAGCTTTAAAAATATACTAAAAAAATAAAAAACAATTATTTTCTTTAAGAGTTCTTTGCATCAGGAAAGACATTAAATTGCCATAAAATTAATCACTAAAGATTTAAGTGCATTCGATCATAAAAGTTCGACGCACTCCAACAGTGAATTCAAGTGTATTGAGTCTTAATAAGCGTAACACTAAACATTGATAAGCTAGCGCAGGTGAGGTTCTGTATGATCCTAGCACACCTGTTCGCGCATTGGTTCCCAACCACTGGAATAGAAACGTGAAGGCCGAACAGAGAAATGTACCCAGAGGCTATCAATAGCAAAAGGCGTTGATTGACTGTCGAACTTATCAAAGTACATTTCAAGAGTGAGAATCACCGTACACTGTGCAAAATGTATACCTATTAAAGACAGATTGAAATATTTAATCATTTTAAATAATTTAAGAAATATTTTAATAGTTTATAGAGATAATTTAAAAAGTTGATTTATGTGAAAGAGTTCTTCAACAAAGCCCAGTCTATATACCTCGGTCTATCAAATGAATTTTTCATCTCTCTAAAAATACAGCCTCGCGGAACTACAAATTAGAAGATTTTTAATTATTTAATTTTTAATTAATTAATATTAAAAACGATAGCTCTCACTTCATATATTAATTTAATTTTACTCATCAAAATTTATAGACTCTTATTTCGTTCAGTGTCGTTTTGCACTCAATCAAAATCGTAGCTATTATATCGAGCCCATTCGAGTAGCACCATATGGCCAATTCATGAAGCTTGCTGCCGGTCAATAAATGATTATCAATGCTGATTTTATTAGCATTTGAGCTACCCAGGCAATTAATATTAATTTATAATTCGAGTGCAAATCACAACGTCATCAAGCACACCAAAATTCTTTATCAGGCGAACTGATTAGGCGGTGCACTGGAAGGCGAAACGAAACCATGACGTCGACTGTGGTAAACAAAGTTGAGCATTCGATATTTATTTGAAAAGAATGTGAACATACGACCAAATGGTCAAATCAGTTTGTCCAGAAGTGTCGCGCAGTATAGTACAACAGCTCTATGCAATCAACGTATCGTCAGCGATCGCTTCTAGCTCGAGTCGCGATGATGGGCCTTTGCGGATCTTACAGCTGACAATAAAGCAGCTAATCGGATTGTCATTGGAATCGTTCAGTGTAACAGTGACGTCGGCCGTAATTTCGGGAAATACGGGCTCCACATAAAAATTGAACCTGTACGTAACATCCTCGTCTTTATCAATGGGGCACATGGCTCCATACAACAAATTCATGCACACATTGGATATTTCCTCGGGCAGATCGTATGGCAAATTCATGCCTAATACTCTAGCCTTTACTTCTGCCGTAATGCTCGCAATATTGTTTTTGTCTGTGTAATGGAAAGGAGCTCTATTACTTTGTGTAAAGAATATGGGGAAGTCTTACTTACCACCCAGGAATTGGACGTCCATAATAGCAAATTGACCTTTGTAGACCACACAGGGCGGTTCCGGGCAGTCTTTGATGTCAACGCTAAGTGGAGCTGGTAGATTTTTACCTGTAAGCCAAGAAAAAACATTACGGCTCTTTAGAGTATGCTATAGTTTTTATTGTTCACTGAAAGCTTTGCATTCCTCGTGTGATAAGCGTTATCAAAAGCTAAGTCATATATTGAATTGACAGTTATAGGCATATATATACTTATATTTGCAATATTATATACATTCAGATTTTAATTGGTTTCATTGCATGATTAACGTATTTGTTTATCAGCAACAAAATAAATACCTCCTACTAGATAATTGATTAGAAGACAAAAATGCAAAGTTCGGCGGTATGGCTTTAAGCACATGTACGCTACGGGTTCATGAGCACTGGCCACATTTAATTGTTTGTTATAAACATTTAATAATATTCTAAATATTAATTAGTACAACTCTATGGTATAAAGTGGGGATGTGACTGAAACACTTATTAGTGGTCTTCTGTAGTTAAAAGAAAAGGTCATTTAGTTTTGAAAATACAGTAGAATCCGACTGTAGCGACGCAAAACGGATCATTATACCCAGACGACGCTATAGCCGTATAAGTTTCTCTGGGGACCAAACACTACAAGTGGAGACGTTATAACCAGATTCTACTGTCATTTCATTAAGTGTAGTCTGAACCTAACAAAAATGTTAAATTCTACAAATTGTCAAATGCTTAAACGATTTAGAATAGATAAAATCCTTCAGTGAACATTTGCCCCCATTTTATTTAATTAACTTACATTCTTTGACTGGTGTAGCGCCACAAGTGATGCATAGGTAGGCAAGGGTCAGCAAAGCAACACGAAACATTATGAGAAAAGTGAAAATTGAAAACAAATTATAGTTCGACAAGCTTCTGCAGACTGCACAACACAAAACCACCAGCAGTTGAAAGCAGTGAATGAAACTAGGCACTCAACGGGGGAACATTAAATAGCAAATGTTTGGGACTGATGGTCAAGTTGTGTGAGGTTTATCAAACGCGACGCAGATTGCTATCGATGGCCAGGTGTTAAAAAAAAAAGTAGATGGCGAAGAAAAAATAAACTATAGGCATAATGATAATGATAATGATGAACATACAATGTAGGCTGCAGGTGTACGCTTGCCCAGGTTTCGTTAAAATCCGTATATAACATAAAATTAGACTGATAAGTCTAAGTAAACAGCTCTTTAGTGGCAATGGGAAGCTATTAGTGGGACGTTGAGATGGTTTGAAATTGTTTTTGATTAGAATAAAGTAGTGAGTAAATACAGCCGGCATGAACTATTGCTTACTCATATTACGTGAATCATTATCGTCGAGATTAGCTAAGATTTGAAATTGCCAGACAAATGCCTAACATGGTTATCGAGACAGGAGGCGAACTATCGAACAGCCACCACATCTCTTCCATCTTATCGATTGCTTGGCGCCCAAGCACGGTCATACTATTTATGACACCACTGTCGCTTGCATACCAAAAATTTAAAAACAAATTAAATTTAAAACTAATATGGAGCAAGCTAATTTAAAACGGCAGTTGGCACTAAAATATCCTGGCTTATATTTTGAGCAAAAAAAAGATAATGCCGTAGCTCTTCGTGGAGTTGTGCATGTAAATTCTAAATGGATACGATTGAAACTCTATTTACCACATTTTCCAGAGCTGCGCGACTTTCACTTGAACCTACAGGAGCACTTGGAATATAAGCGCTATACAACCGAAAATATACAGATCAAGACGAACTGGCAACTTGATGATCTGCTACTGCATATTGCGCAGCTTAAACCCAAAGAACCTATTTCGGATGATATTTCAAATCAACACAAAAGTAATATATACACGGAGATACTGGATTTGCACAATCCGCAAGAATATCGCCTGCAATTGAATGATAGATTCACGAGGATTCGCTTCTGTGGTTTTATCGAGCATGAGGCACATTATTTGGAATTGGAGTTGCCGTCGTTGCGTTTGATAGCACACAGCCTACCCGAGTGCATTCAACTGGAAGATATTTTGGAAAGTAACTCTCACTCTCTCACCGACATCTTGCATCTATATCTCAAGCTGTTGGAGGAATTGCGCCCGTTCTATGACAGTTTCTCAAGTATTGATGAGCTGTGCGACGTGCTGCAGCCGTGCCCAATTACAACCAAGGATAACACACGTGTGTTTCCACTTAAAGAGCGTGTATATCTCAAGCTAACTATAGCCGATCCATTTGCCAGCTATGCATCCATGGCCGTGCAAATCATAGGACCCACCGAGGAGGTGGTACATTTACGGCACGTGCTGAGCGACGGGCTCGGCAATTGGGATATTGAGCTGGACATGCACAAGAATCTCTTGCACATATTCGATATGTGTTACTTTCCTATGCCCGCTGAGGATGAGCTGAAGAAAGATAATGACGAACAGCAGCGTTGCAATATTTGTTTCGAGTATCGACTGGACAACGGCGAGGTGCCTCTTGTCTCCTGTGATAATTCTCGCTGTGTGCTGAAATGCCATGCATCGTGTCTGAAGGAATGGTTCGATACGCTAGTCGAAGGCAAAACATTTCTTGAAGTATCCTTTGGCCAGTGTCCGTTTTGCAAAGCAGTAAGCATTTACCTAAGATATTGTAATAGATATGTATACAAAACAAGATTCTGCTTAACGTTTCAGAAACTCTCCACATCCTTTGCAGTGCTGCTCAAGAACTAAATAAAATCCATTCCACAGGAATCGAATATGTATTGGGATTTTAATTCATATATATGTATTTACTTGGAATACAATTATTTATATTTAAAAAAATAAAGAGTAATACATTAATTACGTTAACTCTTAAATATGAATTGGTATTAATATAAGTTGGTAAATCAATCTTAATGTTCGCACGCGTACAATCCTGTCCACTACTGAAGCCGACGACTGTTGCATTCCTAATTTATAAGTATTTAGACAAGATAGTGAAACGAATTTGAATGTTCTACATTTTAGCTTTAGAAATTAAGCGAGTCTGTCAGATTGACGACGTCGACGACAACAGCAACCACAGATCCTGCAAATACGTTTCACCAGTCGCCAGCCTCATTTCCGTTCTCTGAATTTACCAATGCGAACGCTGGATCCAGCCAGACCAAAGAACACTTTGGGGGCCAAATTGGGTTCGACTGCCTTAAACTCCCAGCCTACATGCTGTGCACAAAACTTGCATATAATAATATGCCACTGGTAGCCGGGGAACCAACTGAACTCGGTGGATGGCTCCCCACTGTAACCAATTGCGTGGGCAATGACCCTATACACTGTGTTTGTCTCATGTATGTAGCCAGCTGAAATTAAAGTAAAAGACATCAGTTATAGATACACTCCATCGATATATTAGCTTACCTGAATTGCAATATTGTGTTTGTACACCATGCTTAGACATGGCAAACAAATCAGAGCAATAGGCTAGACTACTGTCGCAGTAACGGCAATAGAAGAGCGACTCTTCCATCAAGGTGGAGCCAATAATCTGCAGTCTTATATTTACAGAATTTGTGAGGAACGCCATGCGGTGCATTGTCTGCGTGAGATGCAAATTGCGCAAAAGCCAAAACGACAATTGTATGGGACACTTTGGCATGGTATCTATTTTATGTATTTCCAGCTTTTGACGTGCCTTCTCCACAATATGCTCAAATGAGTATAGCCCACAGGCCTCTATAGGCCAGGGCGTTGTGGTTAGTTGAAAACGACGAAATTTATCCTGCATGGATGGTATATCACGAAAACGATTCAATGAGCCCATATCAATGCATTTGAGCGGCTCTGGCAGAAAGTACTCTGGCAATATTTTAACCTTGCTGTAGCACTTCATCGTCGGATTCCTTGCAATGTACTGGGGCCGCCTAAAGTAGAAATGTAAAGATTAACAAAAAAATATACCTTGTTCCAGCATTGGCGTATCATTCTCACCCTTGTATATCATCGCAGTTGATAACAATGCGCTGCAAGGCGCGTGACTTGTAAAACACATGCTGGCGTCCACTCTCGCCTTTCTCATAGATCTGACAGGTGACGCCGTAGAGCTTTTGTGGGTTGTCGTCACGCGGCTGCATCAGTGGAAAGCCAACGCCGAAGATCACACCATCACGTCCCGAATCCTCGATTTCTTCGTCAATAATGCTGCCGTCGATCATGAAGGGCAGCACCTCGCCAGGGAAGAGTACATGCTCATGCATGAATATCAGCATACGATGTGTGCTGCCCACTTCCAAGTAGTCCACGCCGGGAACACGATTCAGATTCGTACCGAAATATGAATGTTCTGCCGGCAGATTTGTGTCAAAACGCACTCCCTCTTCCATGTCAACGTCCAAGGGTGGCGGCGGCGATACTTCGGATATATCATCTGGAACATTATTGATCACATCAGCGTTGTTAGCATCATCGCTCGCCCTGCCACGAATGCGATCCTGGCTAAAAACCATGCTACGCACGCGCTGCAAAAAGTTTTCATGTCGTAACAGTGTTGTAATACCTCCATCACGATTACGACGCTGTAACACCAAAAAATCCACAGCAGAACGGACACGATTCGCGGGTATCATCCAACGGGGCACAGCCTCCGCATCCGAGTCGTCTGTATCAACGTTTAATAGGAAATACTATTAGATTTTGTCTTGTAATAACATCAGACTAACCTTCGCTGACTGGACTGTCCAGGGACATATCACTCCCGCTGTGCCTAGAGCTGATGCTAGCCCGCCTTGGACTGTCGTAGTTCACCAGTCCGTATTCTGCTTGCTGCTCTGGGCCCTCTGCCTCCTCCTCAATCTCAGCGGGAGGAGTTGGATTTGTGGCCAAAGTTGGATTTTGCGGAACTGCACCCGTGCCAGTGTCTTCTCGTAGTTGGTTGGCGCGTCGCATTAGCTGTGTGACATCGACCATCAGCTCACTCACCTCCTCGAACATATTATCTACTTCCTCAATCATATTCTCAAGCCTTTCACGACTACTCACATGCGCCGCTCCCTCGGCAGGTATTGCACCAGCTCCAGCTTCAGCTCCAATTCCATCCCCAGCCCCAGTTCCAGCTCCGTTTCGACTGCTCTCTGGAATTTCCTCGCCTTGTCCTAACTCAACATGCATTTCACCAGCAGTTTCCGTTGCCGTAGCAGTTGCATTTGTATTTGTGTTTGTGCTGGATGAGCTGTTCTCATCGATTTCTACGCATTGAACAAATTCACATTTAGAATTTCTTAAACTACGTCAAATTTACCTTCACTTACCTCCAGTCTCTTCGTCATCCATTTTTTCGGATATTCAGTATAGTTTCTGTATGTTTGTACGTTGGAAAAATAAAACTTTGATTTTTCTGCCGCTTACTGTGTTATTGATATGTATACAAAGATACAGCTGAAGGTTCAGTGACAGAGTTGCCAACGTGTATGACAGCTTTTTTATTTTTTTTTTTTTTTTTTTTTAAATTTGGTTAGGTGTACCGCATTATTGTTAATTGAAAAAGATTGTAGAAAATACTTCAATAAATTTAGTGAATATTTCAAAATAATATTGTGGTATTTTTGTACAAACTGAACTTGTCTATATAGTTTGTTTTTACTAGCGGTGCGTAATTTTATACAGTAGGCTGTCAACTCTCGCGAGTAATAACATTTCGGACATGTACACTGACCCTTTAACATGATCTTTAACATGTGTACTGAGTGAATACTGAATGAATGGAGCTCAGCTTTGGAGCTATTTCTCTGAGCTCCCCAGCCTCAGATCAGTGTTATGCATTGTGCTGTAGCGAGTGGACGTCGGATTCGAAGTTTTACCAAAGCTCGAGGTTTCATAAAGCGTTCGCGCCAAAGCTCATTAACAGAGGCATTTTAATTTGCATAAAGAGTCTAAATAGAAACAACCATGTTCCAGTGGCATTTTGTGTTATTTTATGGCTTGCTAACGGTTATCATAGGATTAGGCGGTGCTCAAGTTGCCTATGTGGAGGATGCTGACATCGATAAGCAGAAAAGTAATCTGGCGGTAGGCGATCCAACAAGACCTCAACAGCTGATAAGACAAATAAAACTAGCATCAAGCAAATGAGATTTAGACACAAAACTCTCTCTCTCTCTCTCTCTCTTTCCTCTTACTCTAGGGTCGCAAGCCGCTATACTCGCCCGCTCGCTGCGCCCGCTACCAGCTTCTTTACCCTGGAGATCAGCTTAATGACTGGATATGCGATTGCGCACCGGGTATGAGTCCATTAATATAGCGATGACATAATATAAATAATAATTATTTAAAACGTGTATTTTACATGAACAGCGGCTCTTTATCATCCAGAAAGCGATGCCTGTTATCCAGCATATAGGCAAGGGCCGTGCAACGATAGCCAGATATTAGTATTGTACAAAGAGAAAGTTATACCCGAATGTGTCAATAATCCATGTCGACAGGATGGCCATTTTCTGATACGCGACAAGTGCTTCGAGTTCGGCAGCATGAATCAAAATAAAAATCCCTGCCCCAAAAAGGAATACACCTACGTGCTGGGCGTTAATCCAAGAACTCTCATGGTGGATTGTGTACAACTCTCGACTCAGCTGGAAACGCGCTTCTCCTTAGATGTGTCTAACAATTCAGTTGCTCCGCCTGAATACCACATTGACTTGGCGGAGAAATGTGGGCGCGGAAGCAGGCTTTTTGCCCAAGGGCGCTGCACAGCTGCTCCATGAAAGCGGATCAGGTCAATAAAATACTCAACATGAATTTTCAACTTTTTAGCTTAAGGCAACAATAACAACTACTTAAATATGTACATGTGTAAACCGAATTTAAACCGTAGATTTAGTTTTCCTACGAACTTTTGGTGGCTCTGGAGCTGGACCACCGGTGGCCTCAAGTAGTTCATCCACAGCTTCGGTGCTAAGGTCATCCTCTTCGACTAGATTAACGCCATCCTCTATGCCTTGTTCATCGTTTACCGACTCCAGTTTAAGCAATGTATTCTCCATGGAAGCGAGGAACGAACTCTCGCTATATTCGGGCCATTGGCGAAATTGTGCGAATAACGTTAGCATTTGACTTGGTGTCAGATCGCCAAACTGCGTATATATATTAATGCCGGGATAATAATCTCGTGTACTCATGGTGGTACTCTGCATCGAAAATGGAGGCAAATGCTTGACAGACTCATCTTCGTAAAGAGGCCTGACTCTTTCTGGAGCATTTTGATTGATTATCAGCCTTGGTCCACAGCCAGGTACCCATTTTCTAAAAAACATTGAATTAGTCAATACACGAAGCGCCAATGCTTTCCCGATTACTACTTACTCCATATTGGGTATGATACGATTCCGTCGACTGACGAAATTTTGCTTTATAAAAAACCATAGGGCAGGCAAATCTTGAACTGGACATATTTCATGCAAATTACGACGCGGCACGAATTTAACCAAATACAAATATTCCGGATTGATTGACTTAACCTTAGCCAACTTACTGCTTTTAGACAGATTATAGTCGGCCTGCACGGGCAGGAAAGTCTCGCGAGGCACCTTGGCTATGAAACGATGCTCAAACAGTATTTGAAATAGCACCGAGGCTGAGCGATAGATTAGATAACCGATCTTGTTCGAGCAAGTCAGATGCTGTAATAGTAAATATTAATAGGCAATTGAAAATTATATGGAGATCGTATATACTCACAATGAAAATGGGCGGCGGCACTGCTAGAATCATCTCACACCGGCCCAAGTTATACAGGCTCATCTGGAATATCAGCGAGTTGATCAGATGCTTGAAGAACGCATATGAACCCACGGCACCGAAAACCAGCATGTTGATATCTGCGCAGAGAGAGAAAGATTTAAATCTCCTTGCAATGTATTAGTCTAATCGAAATCTCTTACCTTCATTGAATGAGGTTCGGGGCACATCGCTTAACATATCGAGCAAACGTGTCCCACTATCCATTTTATCCATATAAGCCAGCTTCCATAGAGCAATAAAATCACCATAACGGACCTTCACGCGATCCGGATACAATGCATGCAATTCCTGCAGTCGCGGCATGAAGTATTCCATCGATTCCATCAGAATGATCTTACGAAACTGTGTTTCCCGATCCAGCAAATGTCTCGTGAAATGACCCGGTCCAGGATTCAGTTCCATAACAGTATCACATTTGGTTTGCTGTAGATGTGGCTCCAGATAATTATTAATCTGTTCGGCTATTTGCGAATTGGCCACATACATGTGAGAAACGCTCTTCTGATTCTTGCTGAGTAGCTTCTCTGGAAATTCGCCGCTATAACGTGCCACCCGCTCCGCCTTCACAGCCCGCTTGGACTTGGTGCTTTGATAACAGCTGCTCATCCGTTGAATGTTTCTCGCATTGCACAGGGTGAAGCTGCCACGCAGGGACATCATTTTGTTATCCTTTTCTGTTTTTAAATTAAATAATCAGCAACAATTGTCTGCGGAGTACAAATGGCTTGTTTATGTTTACAGCACTCACTGCTTGAAAACGTTGTACAGCACTGTCTTTCCTTGTTTTCCAGCACTGCTTTTGTTGGTTATGTTTACAAACTGCACCAATTGCTAAATGCTTTATTGTTGTGCCATTAAGTCGATAAATTTAACATAATTGTTAATTAAAATAAAAACAAACACGAAATGGGCAAGGTCATGTCTATGGTGGCTCGCAAGGCCAATCGTTTCAATGTGGAGAATCGAGCACATCGTGTACTGGAACGCGAGAAGCCCACACCGGCACCAAAATACGAGTCGAATCTGCGTGACATGGAAAGAACTTTGGAGTGTAAGCACTTTATGCAGCTGCAATTAACGGCTTTATTAATATTGCTTTTTTGCTTGGAATTTTAGTGGATCCCGACTTCGTGAACAAACTAAACACAAAGGACGCCAGCTTGGATACTCGACTAAAAGATGTTTATGTAACATCAAAGGATCAATTTGTGGGTTAAATGAGAGACATATACATATATCGCGAAATATATTAATTAAAAACTAAATATTGTATTCAGATTCAACGAGTAGTGCAACGCCAAGGAGCTGACAGACCGCTACCCTTGGAGCGAACTACTCCGGCTGACTTTGAGTTTGGCTACCTGGAGCCAACGAAAGTATCAAGTGGACGTTGCACTTTACGACAAGCGATGCAGTTTATCAACGACCATCAGCAAGATTCCGAAGAGTGGACAGCGAGTAAAATAGCTGATCAATACAAGCTAAAAGAGGCGCATGTTGGTAGGTTTAAATATTTTAATCTTAGATATAGAGCTAATTGATTTTACTTGCAGCAAATATTCTGTTCTACTTCAAGACGTTTAACATCCATATACCTGACGAAAAGTACAAGGACAAATTGCTGACACAATCTACCCAAAAACAGATTGAAAAAAAGCCAAGTACAGAATAGAATAATAAAATTTAGGTAGCGATTGAATCGATAGTCTTCATAGTTAAAATGCTTGTTATTAAATTAAACCTATCTTTTATTATACAAATTGTATTGACGCATTTTTTGTATCACACGATAGCGTTCGGTGGACAGTAATAAATGTTCAAGGACTTGTCTTCTGAAGCAGATATTACTTTATCGTTGCTCGGGCTGTATCGTACACCCCACACTTGGTCTGTGTGCTCGGTAAAGGTATGAATACATTTGCGCTCCGATGTATCCCAGATTTTAACACTGCGGTCACTAGAAGAGCTGGCAAAGTGTTTGCCATCCTCCGAAAAGGATACACACAGCACCCAAGAGGCGTGGCCAGACAGTGTGCCTACCACATCGGAATGTGCACTAGAATTTTAAATAGATATTTAATGAGCTTTGATTTACTAAAAGACGACCACCTACACATCGTAGAGCTTCATATGTCCATCGTCAGAGCCCGTGAGCAACATTTGTGAGTTTGGCGAGAAGCAGAGACTGCGTACAGGCATGGCATGACCCTCCAGAGTCTGAGCCACTTTGCCTGCAGCCACATCGAAAATGGTGATGATGCCATCGATTGCACCGTTTGCAATGTATTTGCCATCAGGACTCTACAATTTGGAATAATTTAATTTCTATACAATTAAGAAATAACTCAGTTGCGCACATATGCAATGCTTAACGTGTATTTGCCATTCTGGGCGTCCAGCACCTGTTCCGTTTTACCGGTCTCCACGCTGTACATTGAAATCTTGCCATCGTTTAAGCCAGATATGACATACTTGTTGCATGGCGAAAAGCCTACTGTCCACAAATCTACGGGCCCAAATGTTAGCATATGTTTCTTATCGCCAGTTTTGGCATCCCACAGGCACATGCTAGAGTCCAGTGAGCTGCTGGCGATTGCTGTCAAATTATGTTTTCTGAATTATAGCTTAAATAATAATTAAATGAACTAGCGCTTTATACTTTGACCATCGGAGCTCACGGCAACAGAGACCACACCAAGGGCATGACCTTTTAACTTGTGTCGTAGTTCTAAGGTGTTATCTTCACGTATGTCCCATACTTTGACCAGATCGTCCAGACCCCCGGTCACTATGAAATCCGTTGGTTTCTTTTCCTTTTTCTCAAAATCAAATGGATTCTCTTCCTCTTGTACGGCGTTCACATCTTCAGTTGCCGGCTCTGCGACGCGTCCCCAGGCGCATGCCCAGAGCGCGTTGTCATGTGCATTCTCCTCTTTGTGCAACAATGAAAACTAAAGGAAAAATACCGTTTAGTTTAATATAATTACTTAATATTAAAAATATTTACCATTCTAAATTGAAGCCTAAAATTATTTTTTGGAAATTTGAGTTTACGATAGAGATGGGTGAACTCGTTCAAAATGATTAATAGCTACCGATATACTCAATTGAACAAGTTCCATACAGAATCAAGTCATCAAATATTAACATATTGTTATATTATATTAAATTAGTAGTACAATTTTAATAATATGTAACAGTCATAGCTTTAATTACTTTTAATGAAAATGTAAATAATATTATATACTCTTGTGCACACTAGATGTTTGGTATATTCACGTTTTCCCAATATGGGCACACTTCTTCAATGAAAAACTCAACACTGATGATTGGTTCGCTCTTGGCATTTTATTCCCTATTCTCATACGCAATGGCCGCCAACAAGGAACGCACTTTCATCATGGTGAAGCCCGATGGAGTCCAGAGAGGACTTGTCGGAAAAATCATCGAGCGTTTTGAGCAGAAGGGCTTCAAATTGGTAGCAATGAAGTTCATGTGGGTGAGTAAAGCCGGTAGCCTAATTGAATTAAGAAATCAATAAGTACGCGTGTTCACTGTTCGTGTTTAACCTCAACACGCGAACGGGTTACCCTTGCTGATATTGAAAATGACCGGTTGAGGTTATATTCATATTATAATTTTAGAGGTCATGAGTATGTAAGATGTCTATTAGTATGGTATTAATTTGTTCATCATATTTGATTGCAGGCTCAAAAGGAATTGTTGGAGAAGCACTATGCTGATCTGTCTGCCCGTCCCTTCTTCCCCGGTTTGGTCAACTACATGAGCTCCGGTCCAGTGGTTCCCATGGTGTGGGAGGGTTTAAATGTGGTCAAGACCGGCCGTCAAATGTTGGGCGCTACCAACCCAGCTGACTCCTTGCCTGGCACCATCCGTGGTGATTTCTGTATTCAAGTCGGCCGTAACATCATTCACGGCTCCGACGCTGTTGAATCAGCCGAGAAGGAGATCGCTCTCTGGTTCAACGAGAAAGAGCTTGTCACCTGGACCCCAGCTGCCAAGGACTGGATTTACGAATAGATTCCATTGATCTGTTTGCTACTCACTAAGGCTTAATGCAGTTCTTCTAAAGAATAAAAATTCCACATATATATATATTCATATGTGTTCATGTTTTATTCGCAAATATATTTGGCCCATTCAGCTGATGGCGTTTCTCTAGGCAATACCCATCCGTGTGGTATGCTACTGCCGACTTTACCGGAACTTATATACGAATCCCAAATTGCACTGCAAAATGAATATATTAAGGTGACTTTTTGAATCTAATAAGCGAACTTACCGCCGTTCCACAAATTTTTGATTTTGTGTTTTGCGAAGGCCTTTTAATGATCCCTGTTTTAAAGGTACAGAAGAGATTCCAAAAATAGCTTTAGACCATTGCGCCTCGCAGTTGGTGGGCATTTCTTGATTGATCGCATTAATGCTCTCCTGCTGCACACGCCGCCAAACTGTTCGCATTCTGGCCATTTTTTCACTCAAGTTGCCTTTGCCGCCACGCGCCTTGTACAATCTCTCCAACAAGTCTAATGTGTACAGAATGTTGGACGAATCATAATGTTTTTTGAGCGTTATGTGTTCGGCTTGCTTTGGAGCTCCCAATTTTTCCTCATCAGCGGCATTTATTGTGGGTAGTGATGCGGATACTTTAGCTGACTTAGAAATAGATCTATTGAGCTTAAATTGCAATTTGGCCTTCTTTTTGGTCCTTTGGCGTCTTTGTTTACGCTGCAGTTGAGTCCGAGCAAGTTTTTCGCATGGTATTTCTGATAGTTGCGCTAATAAACTTGTGGTTTGTCTTTCCAATTCGCGAGATTGCTCCAAATTGAAATCGTTTAGAGACGCATTGCTTGCAGCTTCCAATAATTGTAAATTCTCAATGACATTATTAACGTTTGCCTTTATTTCGCTTAGTTTGAGGCCTTGCGGCATATTTGATATTAGTGTTGGTTAACGTTGCATATACATATATTGAGAGTGGGTAGCTTAATACAAATAAAATACAGGGAAGAATGTGGTTGGGGGCATCGGAGCAGCTGATGCTCTATGCTTTCAGAATAGATTCTGCCTCGCTTAACATCTCGGCTGCCTTTGTGTATTCCTCTGTTTCTTTGAGATCCTGCTCATCCTGCAGAAATTTTTGCAACAGCTCAAATTCCTTTTGTAGCCTATGAAAATTAGAGTATGTTTAGTATCGACTAAATCTTAGTGGTGTAATTTTATGAGACACCTTCTCTTTGAGTCTGGTAACATCATCTGACATTCCTGTATCACCTCTTCCTGCTTACGGAGTACATGTTCATCAGCGCCGTCGGTTTTGAATTTTTCAAGACGAGCAAACTCTGTTTTCACTTCCTTCTCATAAACAGTCTTCTCCTTTGCCAGGCGCTTGACAACACCCGTTTTTATAACTAGCTGTCTTAAACGTGGATCGGCCATATCTGTGATAATATTGATTTCTAAGTAGTCGTACAGCTCTAAATTATATAGTGTTGTCAATATAAATTTTAGCCCTCGACTTTTTTAATTTAATTTAATTTATCGAAAATTTCAGCACAGCCGGCTGAGCTTTGATGCTTTGTTGTTTATAAATACCGCCTGTGAGTCAGATAACAGAGTTGCCACACTATTCATTAAATTCACGAGTTCCAGTTCCGAAAATAAATCGCCAACGAAATAAGCTCAGTTCGTGAAGTGAATTCAGACACCGAACCGACTTTGTAATACTCTACGACTACTAACAAATATTCTTCAATTTATGACATTTAAGCTACAGATCAAAATAGGAAATAAAATAAGAACAATGTATTTTTTGTTGTATTTTACGGTTAAGCATTCTTTATTTTTATTTTCTCAATTAATACATTAAAAGATCCTTTTTGTTTATTAAGCAACATTTTCTGTATTCATGAATTGTTTTCTGTTGTGGGTTACAATTATAAGTTTCATAGTAACGACAATGAATGCATTATGTATGTTAGTACGCATATGCTTGTTATGTGGTTAATCGTTTATGACAAACATTTGATTAGAGTATGCAAATGCCAAATGAGGCTCAATAGAACATTTAGAATGTTTACAAAACCGCACATGATTATGTATTTATGAATATTATTTTTGTAATACTTCTTAAGCATTTGTCTTTTTTGTTTTGTTTTCTTCTGGGAAAAATTTTGAATTCATTGCGAATGTAGTCTTGACTTTTCTTTTTTTTTTTATGTTTGTTTTTTTTTTTTTTAGTTTTAGTTTTAAGGTTGGTAAGATGCAGAGTGGTTTAAAACTATATTCTGAAAATTACTTTTATAATATATAGATTTTAAATCGAATGCCTCCGACTGACTTATCAAAAGTATAAAAAGTGTTTAAAATCCATTGATTGAAATTATGGCGTATGTGATAAATGAGGAGCAAGTATAGAGGGTGGTGGTGTATAGAGGGGGTGCCGGGCTAGCAGCAAACTCCAGTGGCGAATAATACACTCCGATTATTATTATGATCTTGAAAGTGGGACTGTTTCCTGCGAAACGATTTGCGGTGGCGAAACAAGTTGAGATAGCTATAGTATATGATAATTATGAATATGATGGCGACAGATTTTGAGTACGCGTGGGAGAATAATTCTAGGTGACCAATGTGTCCTTTCGTCTGGGTCTCGTTACGTACAGCGAGGGCGATTCGAACCATTGGCATTGCCTCACTACTAATTGTGTGTGTGTCTATAATAAATTGCAATAGTTCAAGTTTATATAATATATGAATGCAGCGGTTAATAGTTTTAGTTGATGAAGTTTTATACGCCACGGACTTTGTGTCAAGCCCTTGCATCGGATTTGCTCGTCTATGATGAGTAGATACTATAAATTTTAAGTGTCTTGTTGCTTTTGCCGTTTGCTGTTTGAGTGTTTGAGTGTTGTTGTTTTTGTTGTTGTTATTGTTTATGTTGTTATTTGAATTACAATTCTGCTGACACCCTAGTTATTTCTTCTTCTGTGCCTTCTCAGCGGCTTTTGTTACTTTGCCCGAGGTCGTTTCTTTAAAGTTCACCGATTTGATGACACCGACCGCTACAGTTTGACGCATATCGCGCACTGCGAACCGTCCCAGCGGCGGAAATTCTTGGAAGCTTTCAACGCACAATGGCTTAGTGGGTACCAGCAATATGATGGCTGCATCCCCAGATTTGATGGCCTTCGGTTCGGTCTCGGTGGTCTTGCCCGTACGGCGATCGCACTTCTCCTTGATCTCGGAAAACTTGCATGCGATATGTGCCGTGTGGCAATCCAAAACAGGGGTATACCCATTGGCAATCTGCCCAGGGTGATTGAGCACAATTACCTGAACAGAAAATGAGCAATTATTATAACAAATGATGTTGAATCCAATCAATCAAATCAACACGCACCTGAGCAGTAAAATCGGCCGCGCCTCGTGGTGGATTGTTCTTCGAATCGCCAGCCACGTAGCCACGACGCAACTCCTTAACCGAGACGTTCTTAACGTTGAAGCCGACATTGTCGCCCGGCATAGCCTCGGTCAATGCCTCGTGATGCATCTCCACAGACTTGACCTCAGTAACCAAATTAACAGGAGCAAAGTTTACCACCATGCCTAAAACCGAACAGAAAATGCATAAGTTTATGAAATAATAAATTAGCTTGAATCATTTTCTCACCAGGCTTAAGAACTCCAGTCTCCACACGACCCACTGGTACTGTGCCTATGCCACCGATCTTGTAGACATCCTGCAGAGGCAGGCGCAGCGGTTTGTCAGTGGGCCGCTGGGGCGGCATAATCGCGTCCAGCGCGTCAATCAAGCACTTGCCCTCCGTCTTGCCCTCCTTGCGCTCGACGGTCCAGCCCTTGAACCAGGGCATCTTCTCGGATGCCTCAAGCATGTTGTCGCCATGCCAGCCTGAGATGGGCACAAACGCAACCGAGGCCGGATTGTAGCCAATCTTCTTGATGTACGAGGAAACCTCCTTTTTAATTTCTTCATAGCGTGCCTCGCTATAGGGTGGCTCCGTGGAATCCATCTTGTTGACGCCCACAATCAGCTGCTTAACGCCCAACGTGAAGGCCAACAGCGCATGCTCACGCGTCTGGCCGTTCTTCGAGATGCCAGCCTCAAATTCACCAGTGCCGGCAGCTACAATCAGCACGGCACAATCGGCTTGCGAAGTACCGGTAATCATGTTCTTGATGAAATCCCTGTGACCGGGCGCATCAATGATGGTCACATAATACTTGGCCGTCTCAAATTTCCACAAGGCAATATCAATGGTGATGCCGCGCTCGCGCTCAGCCTTCAGTTTGTCGAGCACCCAGGCATACTTGAACGAGCCCTTGCCCATCTCCTGGGCCTCCTTCTCGAACTTCTCAATTGTACGCTTATCGATTCCGCCGCATTTGTAAATCAAATGGCCAGTGGTGGTCGACTTGCCCGAATCTACGTGGCCAATCACCACGATGTTAATATGGATCTTCTCCTTACCCATGGTGCTGCTCTCTGTAGTCTTTGAGTTCTAACAATCTTATATTTTCTTCCTTTTTTAGTTTTTTGTAGTTTTTGATACAACCTGCATGGCAAACGACGTACACATATATAAATATGTAGATTCATGAACATATATATCAAATTTGGAGCGTGGGTGTCATAGAGAAACAGAAAGAGAGAGAGAGTAGTGGAGAGAGAAAAGGCAAAGGCGTGTGCTATAAGGACACGAATGAGCATAGCCAGGACTTGCATATGTATAAACGCATGTACATATGTATGTATTTATTTATATGTATGGCTAAGGTGTGGGCGTGAGAGTGGGCGCGACTCTGTTCGCGGTGTAGAGACAAATGCTGCAGCTACGTTCCTGCATGTGCACAGCGAAAGTTCGATAAAGAGGACACTTGCATTTTGAATTTTCATTTAATTTATGTACTTAAGAAAAAACTACAAATATTTTTAAACAAATTTTGAAAGCTGTTACTTTTAAAAAATCATAGTTTTTTTTTTTAACGCAATTTTTGACAGATGATCCAAAAATCGTACATTATGTTATCATTTTTTGCAAGAGCTTTTAAAGTTAAATAATTTTAATTATTAATCTAATTAATAATACAAAATACATTTTTCGTATAAAACGTTTAGCCCACGAGTTTCAATATGAAAAAAAAAAAAAAAAAAATCTGAACAATCAATCAATTACCGGCGTTTAAGTCGGCCCAGTAAATATATATGCAGATGTATATATATGGATATATATATATATGTACATGGACGAATATACAAAAATAAACAATAATCTAGGTAAAACTCACCAGAAAATTGGTTTAACTGTAACTTGCTGCTCACAGGCGCTTCAACTGGCGATGCACTGCAAATAAAAAAAAAGACCGGACAGGTGAGCTGTATTAACTATTTCACAATAATATTAAATTCGTAGTCTTATATGCTAAGCACACTAAATGAACATGTTTTAATATTTGTGATGTTATTTATTTATGAGTTCCAAATATATGTAGATATTACCAATTGGGGCCGACACACGTCTGTACGTTAGTCAATCGCGGAAAATCTGGACACAATAAGTATGCAAGCAAAGAGTCTCAATGGTTGAAACGAAAAATCAATAATGAACCCAGACAAACGACGAGAGCTTCTGGAGCTGAAAAGCGAGACTGAGCCGAACGGCGACGTTGCCGAATGCACTCCCCAAAGGCCCCACTAATATAACACACCAGGCCCACCAGCCCACCTGGGGCGCTTCAATAATATCCAGTCTATGGCATTTGAGGACGGGCTGCCTCAAAACAAAATACAGGTGGCAGCCCATGAATAGCTCCTGCTGACAATACCTTTGTTGTAGCACAAGAATAATTTAACAACAATTAAAACTCAATTTATTTCAAGAGGCAGCGTGAAGCACGATTGGGAGGAGATGGTGCAAAATCAATGTTGGTGGTAAAGAGCGACTGCAACGGTATTTGTAGCTTTTGCTCATCGCCGGCATTTGCGGTATTCGTGTGCTCTTTTCTCCGCTCACGAGTCGAAAGGGTGAAAAACTGCACACAAACACACATTGTACATACATATGCACACGCATACAGGGCCATAAATACCGCTGCTTCGGGTTGCACTTGCTCATCGCTTCCGTTGGTCTGCGTCGTCTTGGATAAACTAGCAAAAACAACAAGACAAATACATACATACATGCATACACGCGGATGATGTGCATGCATGTGTATCCGCCGCTTTATGTGTGTGTGCTTTGGCTCTTTAGCGTGATTTATTTTCTAGCCTAGAAACAAATTTTACTTGCGCTTTTTCTTTAGTTATTTTTAACGACAAATGTACTTGTGTGCATGTGTATGTATGAATGTATATTCGTTGACACACAAGTGCAAATTTAAAAAAAAAAAGAACCTTAAAGGGAAATGTAAAAATACTTTGCAGTCGTTCTCTCTCACTCAGCAATACTTTAACGGAATTGCACACAAATCTCAAGAAATACACATATGTATGTATGTAATATACATACATATGTATGTATGTATGAAGCACTTTAAATTTGGCAACTTAACAGTGTAGCAAGAATACACACACACACACACGCAAACACATGAGCAACTGCAGACTTCTGCGGCAACGGCCGCCATTTTGGAAATTACCAGAGCGCCGGGCATACAAACACATACATATGTACATACATACATATGTATGTACATGTTAAGTACACATGCATATGTATGCATGGTGCAAAACTGTCCGTTACGTAGAAAAATTCTATTCACTGGAATTTTATGTGCAAGTTCATAATATCAAAGTTTGTTATTCTTGTTAATAATAATATTTGTACGCATGCACACAGATACCGTTACATACAAACATAAGCAAACATGCACACACGTATTATGCAAAACCTCAGTCGAATCACCGGCCGGTAAACGCACAAAATTTAAGCTTCCTTTAAGTCTTGATACAGCTCGAAATACGCAGCAATAATAAACATTTGCATAAGCACTAGCACTTTTCAGTCATTTAACACACAAATAATTAATGGATGCTCATTATTGAAAATGATATTTAAGGATTTTAAGAAAGCTGCACGGACCTCCTCTATACGTGCACTTACCTCGAAACCAGAAAACGGAAAGACCGAAATCAGCAGAAGCAGGCAGTCGGTTGACGAAGAGACCGAAACCCGACAGCCGATGCACGATGATGCAACGGCGAATGACAGACAGAGTAGCCAACCCACTGGGGCAAGGGATAGGTATGGGATGGCAAATTGAAAATTGCGGGCAATTTTAACAGTCAATGCTAATTGACAGCACAATACATGTGTGATTAGCGCAGCAAGAAGAAGAGATTATGTGAGAGCTTACCGTTAACTAAACGTTGCTGTCAGCTGTTCGATTTTTGGTATGCAGTACGATGGTAAATACACTTGATAACAGCTTATGCCCCAATTATTCTCATACTCAATTTAATTAGTGGGCTCTAATAATTGCTTGACTAAAATATTCAATTTTAGTCGAGCAGACGCCAGAAAACTTGAATGCAACTTGAATTTTGTATAAACAAGGATATTTATGGAAAATTTCGTGTAAATGAAATATTCACAGTTTGAATTAAAATGTGTAATTTACTTTAATATAGTCTAAACAGAAAGTCGGGTCTCTGTCTGAAAATTTTTTTACAAGTGTATACATATGTATATTATATTTATATTCTATATTCTATACATTGACAGTTATTTCCATTCACTGTCCGACTCGTATTCTGGCCAATCTGGTTTAACATCTATGGGAAGTTTGTTCTGCTCCAGGTATTCATTGAATTGTTCTGGTATTGACATAAATCTGCGTATTTTCAAGCGGAATTGCCTCCACGTCCACTGACCATGATTACGACGATCTGTCACCATGGCCTTATAGTTGAATTTGTACTTATTAAGGAAATATGACAGCTCCTTCACCACTCCCTTTGGTAATCTATAATTATGTGGTATGAAAGGTAAATAATACAACAAGTATCATATTTTACACCATATACATACCGGAACTCTGGATCAGCTCTTCGATCAATTGCCATTTGCTCGAGCTCTTGAACGACGTGTCCCCGCTTTGGTTTGGGGGTCTCTGTTTTGTCTTTCTTAGAACCCAGAATGGCCATTTCCTCGTCGTCTAGCTCCTCCTCAGTGAATCCATTTACAATTTTAACAGCCTCCAGCCTTTCGCGTTTATAATTTGGTACGCCAACCGCCTTGTTTGGATCCCGGGCCAAGCCCATTTCACTGAAATTGGTACCCACGCGTTTTCCTTCAAGCCACATTTTCTTCATCTCTGGGCTGTAAAGCGCGCATGTAAAATTTTGAATGTCAACAGTCGAGTGGCAGCATACTTACTCCTTGATTTTTCCAGTGTTTTTCCTTGTTTTATTCATCGTCTTCCGATTAACATTGTAGCGGTAACGCTTACGCACATGATTCTTGCGAATTTTCATTTTTGTCTGTTAAATTGTTAAAAATGAACGCTATGAAAACAAAACAATTGCACGTGTTGCAGCTGTGGGCTATCGAAATAGTTAGCTATCGATATTAGGTTTGTGGCACGATATTTAAGTTCGATAGATATCGAAAGGCACGACGAACAAACACCGGCAAATGTCGGTAAGGCGATGTTTTTATGCTCGTTCATCACTAATTTTTTTATTTATAAAGAAAGATGCGCGACGAAATTTTGGATCCACATAATTTGGTAAAAAACCGGGAAATATTATACCGGTTAATGATAAGGTAAGCTAACACTGATTGCTCATAAGCCTCAGTCCGTTTTAATGCTATTCATTCGCAGCCAGTTAATGTACGATGGCTTGGAGAAATTTGCTATGGAGCTGTCCATGCTGGTCAAGGCCGATCAGTGTGCTCCAAGCGAGCGCCTGCTGCATGTCATGATCTCCGGCATGCAGTCAATGTCTGATAAGGATAAGACCAACACGGATGATGTGCTGCCAGGTATTGATCTAGAATTCGAGCCAGAAGCGTCGGCACTAGCTCCCGAGCCGCATTCCTATGAGACCGCTTATGTGACGTCGCACAAGCAGGCTTGTCGTGCCGGTGCCTTCAGTTTTGATGGATCCTTGGTCGCCACGGGCAGTGTGGATGCCAGTATTAAGATATTGGATGTGGAGCGCATGTTGGCAAAATCAGCTCCAGAGGACATCGAGCCGGGACGCGAGCAACAGGGCCATCCAGTTATACGCACGCTTTACGATCACACAGATGAGGTGTCGTATCTAGAGTTTCATCCCAAAGAGCACATTCTGGCATCAGCATCGCGCGATGGCACCGTCAAACTCTTCGACATTGCCAAACCATCGGTGAAGAAGGCGCACAAAGTGCTTACCGATTGCGAGCCAGTACTATGCGTATCCTTTCATCCAACTGGCGACTACATAGCAATTGGCACAGAGCATCATGTGCTGCGTGTTTATGATGTGCATACAACACAGTGCTTTGTTAGCGCCATTCCATCGCAACAGCACAAAGCGGGCGTCACCTGCGTCAAATATTCGCCCACAGCAAAGCTCTATGCAACAGGCAGCTTCGATGGCGACATAAAAATCTGGGATGGCATCAGCGGCCGTTGCATCAATACCATTGCTGAGGCTCACAGTGGAGCAGCCATTTGCTCCTTGCAGTTTACGCGAAACGGAAAGGTAAGTACATAATACAACCATAGATAATTTGGTATCATAGTATAGAACCATATTTCCTTTAGTATTTGCTTTCATCTGGCATGGATTCGATTGTATATCTGTGGGAGCTTTGCACAAGTCGACCCATACAAACATATACTGGCGCTGGCACCACCGGCAAGCAGGAGCATCAAGCGGAAGCTGTATTCAATCACACTGAGGACTATGTTCTGTTCCCTGATGAGGCGACCACGTCCTTATGCTCGTGGAACTCACGCAATGGCTGTCGCCTCACGCTCAACTCTCTGGGTCACAACGGACCTGTGCGCTACATAACCCATTCACCCAATGCGCCAGCTTTTCTCACCTGTTCCGATGATTTCCGTGCACGTTTCTGGTATCGTCGTGCCAATAATCAATAATTGTTAGACTAAGATTTTAATAAATAAAAGTAAGTGACAAATATTAATAAATTGCATTTTTTTTTTAATTTTTGTCAGTTGCTACCACATTACGTAGTACGTACTACAGTACTTACGTAGCATATGTGTCCCACATAAGTATGCTACGCATTTCTACATTTGTTCCTACCTTGCAATAGGTGGCGCCATCAAGGAACTGGTTCATTTTCTTCCTTTATCCTTTAGTCCTAGGTGTCTGTTAAAATAAATGCCAGCATTTCCTTGATATTTGCTATTTATATTTGTTTTTGTAGTAAAGGAATATTATAAATTAAGAGAATGTGGGAATATGCAAAAATATTAATAATTTAAATAAAACAAATTGTAATTTATAAATTGTATAAAATCTATTTATTGAGCGCATTGACAGTTTAAGTCGTAATGATTGCTTTAAGTAAATGTATATTTATATATGTATATGTATATATATCGAAAGAAATACATAATATGAAATGCTGAGTACTTTGTTTTTCTGTTTTGTGCGTACAATTTGTGTGAAGTGTAAGACACTAAAGCAATCAACTGAGTAACAGCGTGTTGGTGATTTAGTATCCATTGTTGAGCTTAAGTAAGAATATCAGTTATTTTTCACTGGAAGTCCGTTGCGCATTTCGACAATGCCTTAGAAACGAGTTATACATACATACACTATATAGCAACTAGAAAAAAACATTATACATACTACATACTACACTTAGGAGCTAAGAAGTCTGCTAGAGCATAATTAAGTAGTCGTTAATTAAGTTTACAACATTTACATGGGTCGGCCGGACAGGCCAGGCGCCACATAGTTATAATTTTCATTATGATCTCTTTTTTGTTGCATTTTTTTTTTCTTTTGATAATTGCACAATTAGCCAATTCAGTGGGGTTTTCGGTTTCTTGTATTACCAATAGACCACACACACCCATTATTCTAAGGTCTTTGAGTATTTGAACGTAATACTATATACAACAATATAAAATTAAAAGACTAAACAAAATACAGTTCAACAAAATCACACAAGAAATAAACAAAAATGAGAAAACAAAAAAAAAAATAACGTAACGAGTAGAAAGAAGCGAGTAAATTTAGTTGGACGGTGCCCACCCGTACACTCCTTAAGCACACTCAGCTGCCTGCTTTAGGCGTGGTAAGTTCACTGGAATGAATTCACGCGTTGATCTTATATAGTGAGTATATTTACGATTGCTTCACTATAACAACTAAATTCACTCGTTCATCTTAAGGCAATCAACTCGTAGCTCCTTCACAATGAATAAGTTTAAACAGAGTTCGAAGTAAATTCAGTCGATCCTTGCCACTTGCCTTAAGACACAGAAATGCCGATTGTAATAATTTAAATCAGAGCTAAATCAAAGTTAAAATTGTTTAGTGGGCAGTGGATAATAAGAAATTTTCTACTAATTAATCAGTTGCATTTGAACTTAAGACTAAATAATTATTAAGTACAAAATATCTTTAATATCTAAAACGTAAGGCCTTTTTATGGACGGAACCTTGTTGAGCTTATTGCTATTTTTGTAAATATGTATTGCTTAACTAAAGAAAATTTAGCTATCTGGTGTGCACTAAAGGTCCTTAAGGATTGGTATTAACTATATCTATATTTATAAATATATATATTTAATAATAAATTTTATGCGTTTGAGTTCGTTTTGAGTTCTGACCAGGGGCGTATGCTGAATATTGCTCTAGGAAAGCTCGCCTAGGTAAATGCATAAATAGCATATTGCATATCGTATTTGAAATTGTTAAATTAATTGAGTTTTAAGTATTCATTTGATTCCCCTTTCAGTCTACGCCCCTGCTTCCGACAATTGCTTAGCTTTAAGTATTTTAGTATTTTACAGTTGTGTGTTTTGTTTAAGGCACGCTCTATTTTCTCTAATTCTCACTTTATCTCATCTCGTTTACTCTCTTACTTCTGTCTCTTTATCTGCTACTCTCTCTTCTATATCTGTATCTCCTTGATCTTCCCTTTCTGTTACTCTCACGTCTGTCCTCTTTCTCATACTCTGTCTATCACTCTTCCTCTCTACTGGCTCGTCGCCTTTCTCTCTCTCGCTCTCTCACTGGCACTCTCCCGCTCTCTCTCTCTCCCTTTCTACCCCCTCAGTTGACACCTGTGGGCACTGGCGTCAGGCTTTTGCCCTCGCCCCCCACTCCGTACATGGCTGGCGGTGGGGGCGATGGCGATGGCGAGATTTGTATTTCGTTTTTGATGATGACGTCATGCTGCAAACTAAGCATTGCGGCCGCTGCTGTTGTGGGCGTGGCAGGTGCTGAATAGGCGGTTAGCTGTTGATCCGTTTCCAGCTGCTCCTGCTTGACATCAGGCAGCAACAGCAGTTGCTCCTGCTCCAATTGTTGTTGTTGCTGATGCTCCAACTGTTGCTGCTGCTGCTCGAGCTGTTGCTGCTGCTCGAGTTGTTGCTGTTCGAGTTGTTGCTGCTGCTCCAGCTGTTGCTGCTGCTGTTGCTGGTAGATTGTGGAGTGCATGTCGCCCGCTGCTGCCGCAGAGATCAGATACTTGAGCGGACTGAAGCCGCTGATGTCCTTGGGCGGCGTGAAATTCTCGTGCGTCATCTTGAGATGATTCTTCATTTTGTCCGGCCGGGAGAACTCCTTGCAGCACACCGGGCAGGGGAACACCTTGCGGTGCTTGCCTTCGTGATAGAGAAACGCGTGACGCTGAAAACTGTATTTGTTCTTGAAGGTCTTCTGCATGTTCTCCTTGGCGCACTCGGTGCACCGATAGACGCCCTCGACCACGCTCGCATACCGAAACAGATCCAAGCCCCGCACCGACATTTCCGTCAGATGCTCGGCCTGATCGTCGATGGTCGATTGCGCCTTGCGTCGCACACGTCGTCGCTGGATGGGCCGCTTGGCCGTGCCGGATGCGCGCGAACGAGGCGGACTGCGCTCAATGGTGGGCAGCGGCTCCTCAAAGGATTCATGTCCGGGCGTATAGCCGGGCAGGCCTGCATTCTCGTCGGCTAGCGTCAACAGCTCATGATCCGTTTCGTCGCTCTTATCCGCCACACAAAGCAATTCGAGGTCTTCATCCGCATAACTGGACTCGGCCGGAGGTGGCGTTGCGGGCGGTTGTGGAGGCTGTTGTTGCGCCTGTGATTGCTGCGCCTGATAAAAGTCCGACTTGAGCAGCGGATTGCCCGTGGCAGCCATGTGCAGCAGCAGCTGCTGATGCAGACTGGAATTGTTATTGTTGTTGCTGCTGTTGCTGTTGTTGTTGTTGTTGTTGTTGCCGCTGCTGCTGGACGCCTGCTGCGCTTGCCGCTCTGCAGCATTGGCCAGCGACTGCAACGCGCTGCAGCTGTTCTCCTGCTCGTTGGGCTCCTCGATGGACGTTGCTGGCAGCGCCAGCGACACTAACGTATCCGGATCCTTGGGGCCACCACGCAGCTGCTGCTTGAGCAGTGAATTGCTATTGATATTGCTATTATTGTTGTTGCTGTTGTTGTGCAGAGCTTTTGACTGTAACTGTGACTGTGACTGGGATTGTGACTGAGACTGTGACTGCGACTGCGACTGCGACTGATTGCTGGTATTAATCGGACGTATCTTCAAGCCCAAGATGGTAGGCAGGTGCAAGGGTGCCGAGGCGCCCATGTCGCAGGAGTCCCGTGCAGATGATGGCGACGTCTCTGTCGTCGTGGAGATTTGCGTGGATGCCAAACCAAACAAACGCTGCGAGAGCTCGGGCGTGGCTATAAATTCAAATGAGAGATGAAATTTATATAAATTATATATTTACTAATATGTGATGGAAATCATTTTAGGTTAGGGTATTCCAAAATATCTATAACTATGCTATAACTATGTTTTTATCATGACTATTGATACTGATCAGATTTATCAAAATTCTCTTATTACAACCCTTGTTACATACTTTTATTTTCTACATTTAAAAAAAAATAAAAAAGTAAAGTAAAAAAATATAAAAAGTTAATTAATTAATTTCAATTCATACATTCTTATACATTCATTTTTTTATCAAAATAAAAATCATCGTTTTGAATCTGAAGTTTAATCAGTTGCTATATAAAGAACAACCTCATAAAAATAAAATAAAATATGAATTTTAAAAACTAAAAATAAAACGCAAACAATTTGTTTCCTTTACAGAACTGTTTAGTTGTTGTTGTTGTGTGTGTATTTTATTTCTCTTCACATTTGTCAATTAATCGATATATAATAATAATAATCATTTATCGTAATAAAATATAACAAAATGTATTTTTTTTTTAAATGTTTTTTGTTTGTTTTTATGAATAATATTGCGTGATTTACTAATATTGATTAATTTTACAAACTTAATTGTTGTTCAATTAATTGATTTATTTATGCATTTTTAGCACTATATATATACATATATAGTTCAGATATTCTTTAGCCGTTAAACAAATTGTGTTTAATTTAATTATTTATGTATATTTTTTATTTTTCTTTTGTTTTCTTTGGGCATCAAAAGCATGACTGTTTAATTATAATATATAATAATAATATTATGGAAGGTCTGATAATAATTATTTATAGTAATGATAGTAAAAAATAAGAGTGTTTCGAGTTGGAAATTGATTTGTTTAGATTTGTTGGGGAAAGTCCCTCATTATTTTCTTTTGATGTGGGCCAAAAAAACAAACACATATATTTGCATACAAAACGTTAACTAAAATTAAAAGTTAAAATATAAATACATACAATATATATATGTGAATATATATAACTGTTATAATGCCAAAAAGATATATATATATATATATATAGATATATATGTATGTGTGTATTGTTGGGTTAGCCATAGTTATTGAATTGGTGGAAAGAGGTTTACGTTAACTTAACTAAATTGCACTAGCTAACACTAAATAAAGAATTAAAAACAAATTATTATTTAATAAATTATAATGCTTTTCTTTTAAATTATTAACTAATTACATTTTTATTGATTTTTTTATTTTTGATGCTAACAAAAATTGGAGCTGTTTTTCATTTAATTTTTATTAATATTTTGCAATGCAACAAATTCAAATCAAATTCAATTTTCTTTGCTTTTTCAACTTTTTCAAGTTTTATGTATTTTTTGTTTTGTTTTGTTTTTTTTTTTTATGGAGATCGTGTTCATATTTTGCTGCTATTTTGTTGAATTAACTTGATTATGTATTTGTTTTTGCATTCAATTTGTATTTATTTTTTATTTTTATTTTCTGCATTTGCTTCATTTCTTTGGCGATAATTTAAGCCTCCGAGATATACAACATAAATTTTAATTGTTTTTTTTTTTTAAGTAATAATAGATAGATAAATTATTTGCATAGTTGGTCTTTAGACTACGTTAGTTAGATATTGTTTTTGTTTGTTTGTTTTTTTTTTCTTTTGTTTTTTTGTTATAAACATAAACATAAACATAATCATATTTAATCAATAATTATTATGTTATATAAAATATATATATTTTTTGTTTCTGTTTATAAACATTTAATGCAGCTCACAACAAACCCAAGCGAAACATTTGCAATCTTTCGCCTCGAGTCTGTGCGGCTGACTCTTACAGATTTCTTTCCGATTTGGATTGGGCTGCTATATAGCGTTACCAATCTATATAGTTTTCTTTTTTCTTTCAACTAGCTTCATTTGAAGGCAACAAGGTAGATCTGTGCAGAGCCTCGCAGCTCGCACGATTCACACATATTTATATAAACATTTAAACGTAGAACATTATGTTTAGTATATAGATATATATATATATATATATGCATATTGTATATATAAATTAATTAATAGAGCTATAGCTACGCATACCAAAGTTATATATAATTAAATATGTTTACATATATATACATACATACATGTATATATATACATATATTTAGTTTAGCTTTTGTCATTAACTAAAATTTAGTTAAATATTATATATATATTTTTTTTAGTTTTTATATGCTTGATAAGGCCGCTGCGGTGCTGCATTCATTAAAAAATAATATATATTTTTTTGCTGTTTACATTAGTTTAATTAAAAATATTACAAATAAAATATATATTTATACTTTTTTTTTTTGATTAAGTGCTATTTTTTTAGATAATGTTTAAACTAATTTGAAAATAATTGCACAACAAAAGATCGTATAAAAAAATTATAAAAGAAAAGTTTATATGTATATAGATATATACATATATATTTTTATACATACATATATATCTTATATATAGAGAGAGTAAAAAAAAAAAAAAAAAACATTTCAACAGAGAAAACTTCATGCTGTCAAGTTTAAATAACTAAAAAACAAAAATTAACAAATCTGCAATGTTGAAAGGCCTCTCTGTCTATACACATTTATATATATATATATAAATACCATTTATATAGTATATACGATATTTTCCTTCTCTGATTCCGCTATGATAAAGCACATAAGGCACATTTAGCGCCTGGCGCTTGCCCTCGACTTTTATATATTTTTCACGTTTTTTTTTTCTTTTTGTTTGTTTTGATTTTGGAATTTGCGGCTGTCTCTATATATATATTTGTTATGTGTGGGAGATTACTGCGCCGCTGCAGCAGCCGCTGCCGCTGCTGCGGTTGCCAGCGGCCCCAATGAGCCGCTCGACGACGACGTCGATGACGATGATGAGGTGGATAACGCATTATTAGTCGCTGTCAGCGATTGATTCGAATTCTGTGCACTCAAATCGGGCGGCGCGGCCGTATTGCCAGCTGCCACGCCCAGCGATTGATTGGCCAAACTGGCCGCCGCCACATTGGCCAGCGCCGTTGACGGATTCTCAATCTTGTGTATGATCTTCACATGCGCCGTCATATTGTCCTTGCGCGTGAACTCCTTGAAACAGAACGGACACGGATAGACCTTGACGTTGCGCTTGTGCGATGTCACGTAATGCCGGCAAAAGTTGCTAATGTGCGTATATACCCGAGAGCAGACTTTACAGCGATACGTATGCTCGCCCTCTTTGGTACAGTAATCGCGCACCGAACCCTCCGCCTCGCCCTCGCCCACATTACTGCTGAGATTGAGTTTGGTTTTCACGGCGGGCGTAACGCCCACACCGCCGCCGCCGCTGCTCAGATTCGGCGTACTGCCACCGAGTAGCTCCGATTTGGGCTTAAAGCCATCGTTGCTATTGTACAGATCCAGATATTCCTGTCCGGCTGCATAGGCTGTCTTAACGACATCGCCATTCTGTTGCTGCTTGAGCTTGGGTCGCTTCTGCGCACGCGGCTTGGACGAGGACGACGAGGCGGGCGATACCAGCGGCGTAGATGCAGCATTCACCTTGCCAATGGGCGTCAGCTTCGGAATGCTAACCATGGACTTGCCACCGCTGGCAATGCCCACAATGTTCAGCTTCAGTCCGCCGCCACCGACAGCCGCTGCTGTGGCCGCCAATGCCGATTCCGCCTGATGTTTGCGCTGTGCTGCAATGAGGAATGCCTGCTGTCTTGCCTGCTCATTGAGATGCTGATTGTCCGTGGAGCTGTTCTGATCCTGCGTTGGCGAGCTGTCCGTCAAAGGATTGTATTTGAATTCCACGGGCTCATCGTATTCATCCAGCATCAGTTGTGGCTCCATATAGGAGGTATCCATGCCATCGCCATCGCTATCGTTTCCATCTAAAAGTCAATTAGAAATGTGTTTTAGTTATTAAATGCTATAAGGCGTGCATGTGTGTGTGTGTGTTTGTTTGTGTAAAGTATGCAAAAGAAAGGCAAAAACACAAATGGAACAAGTTTCAAATCGGTTCGGAAAAGCTATAGGGATTTTCAAGCCATATTTCAAAGCACTAGCAACGCGTTACGCTCGACGAGAAAAAAACGAAAAAGATTTTTCATCAAATTTTTTCCATTTTCCATAAAATTTTGCAGCATTTTGCGTTCTTCTTTCTTCTTTAGTTTTGGATGTAAAAAAAAAACGTTTTTCTTTTCTTTTTGTGATATTTCGCTTTTGGTTTTAACGCGGATTTTCATGAGTTTTTCAATTCGTAAATTTTTTTCTGATTTTCTTTTTTTTTTAATATTTATTTCAAGCGTCGGCCTTAAATCCCTGTGAGCTTCAACCCGATTTTTCAACTTGACTAAATCTTTTCTTCTTCTTCATCTTTTTGTTTTCAGCATTTGTGCATTTGCATTTCTTTGGCATCGTTGTTGTTGTTGTTGCATTGAATACACTCACCTGGCGAAATGCGAAACTCAGCAAATGCGCGTCAAAACGAATGCGTAAACACACTACAGTTAAATATTTTCAATTTTTTTTTTATGTTAAAAACAATTTTCTCACTTTTTTTGGTACACAAAAGTAAAACCGACGCGAATTTCTTTTCTTCGTTTTTCGTTTTTGTTGTTTATCCTTTTCTATTTGAAATGCGTAAATCCCTTTTAGCTTTTCCGATAACACAATTCGAAATTTATGCAAATGAGTTTTTCGAAAACGAATAACGTTCATTTTATATTAAATTTTTGTGCTGTTTTTTTCTGTTGTGATTATTATTAACTCTGTTCAAACTTGATAAACTTTGCTTAAAGACTACAATTTTTTTTTTTTTTTTTTTTTTCAATTTTTGTTTGATTGACTGATTGATGGTGTAGTTGTTTCTTAGTGCTAGCTAGCAAAGTAAATGTTTAGCTTAGACTAATTTGAAATGAATTGTTGTTCGTTTCACAAAAATGAAATGCAAATGATGAATTGAAAATATTCTCCACTCACCGGAAGTGCTGTTGTCATCTTGCTGTGCCATGCGCTGATCTTTCCCGCTCTTTGATCTCTTTGTGGGCAACGAGTCGCGGCTTTCCTGCAAATTGTTTCAAGTCGCGAAATTAAAAACAAAATCTTCAACGCGACCAAGGAGAAGAGAACGAGAGCGAGAGAGAAAGGTAAAACTTACATTCAGTTCATCGTGGTGGGCAGATTCTTGTTGGTTGTCATCGGAGCCATCATCGTTGCCGGAGTAGGAGTCATTACACAATTTGCCATTGCCCATATCGGAGTCCTATGAATAGAATTTACAAAGATTAAACAAATGTTAATTATATCTGCCCAATCTAATTTTACAAACTAGGAGTCTAAAATTATAGTTGTTACAGAATATTTAGGCTTCAATATCTCCTCTTTGTCCACTTACATTCATAACGCCCTCGCGCTCGTATTCGTCGTAGTCGTTGCCCGTGCCATTCGAGCTGCCCGAGAGTTTGCGAGGTCTGCCCCGTTTGCGTTTGGGCATCAGCGCTGTGCTCAGCAGCGATGTTTGCTGTAGCTGCTGTTGTTGTTGTTGCTGCTGTTGCTGTTGCTGCTGCTGTTGCGTGGCTGCCTGCAGGGCGGCCGCTGCAGCATTGGCGGCCAAGACATTGGACTGTTGCTTGCGCTGCTGCGGCACCACGTACGGCTGTATGCGCTGCAATTGAGGCGGCGCCGGGGCGGTTTCCGCTGAGGTGGGCTTGTCATCGTTGACCTCAGTGAGGCCCTTGATGCGCAGACTTTCGGCAACGCGCAAAAAGGCGGTTAGGCGTTCCTGATCGACAGACACCTCGCCTCGATACATAAAGTCCAGCAGGGATTTCATATCCGAATAGGGCACATCTTTCAATATGACAATCGGATGCTTTTCCGGATGATTCACAAACAGTGCATTGAAATATGGACTGCAGGCGGATAGCACCATCTGTCCAATTAGATAAACGAGACAGAGAAAGAGGGAAAGAGAACAAAGCATATTAAGTTTTAGTATCGATTTAAGTATATTTATTTATCGCATTTGTACACTTACCTTGTGTGCCTTCAGGTACTGACCCTCGACGGCCAGCGTCACATCTGTGAAGGTCTCAGCGTGCAGCAGCTGATCGAAGACGGATAACAGATTGCTCTGATGATTATTCCAGCGCAAACAAAATCGTTGAGATGCCATCTTCATTTGGAAGCCGTTTTGTGTGGATTTTAATTTTACAGTTACGTCAATTGGGCGTTGGAAATGTGCTCGTGGTTCGGCCAATGCCGTACGCTTATGTGTTGCATGCAATGTTTATATTAACAAATATCCTTGACGTCCTTTTTAGTTTAAATAGTTCCTTAACATTTTGACGTGGTTATCAAAGAAAGCTGTAAAGGAAATAAAATTAGAGAAACAAGTTATTAGCATTGTTGCTTCACTAAATAAGCAGCACAATGAACATGTGGAGTAATTAATTATTTATCAGTCGAATTATTAGCATTCCCACAAATTTGTTCCATCAAGCCAGCTTTCACTTTACTTCCCAAGTCTCCAAGTCTGAATATTACATGACAAAAGGATTGGAAAATGGAAATTCGAGTTTGAGTGAGTGGGGAAGGGCAGCATTTGGGCAGGGGTTGAGCCACAATGAGCTATAGCTCGGAGCTCGACGCTTCGTCACTCGTCGCTCATAAATTAAATGCAAACCAAATTTAATTTAACAGACGACCCGCCAGGTCAAATAGACGGCAAAGGTCCGAATATTATGCAGGCAGTGCGTCTGTAAGGCAGGCAAGCAAGCAGGCCGGCAGGCAGGAAAAAAAAAACTAAATGAGGAAATCTAAATGGAAATTTCAAATGTTTCAAATGGGCAAATTACAACAATAACAATAAGAACAAGAGCGACGACAACAGCAACAATAACACACCCACACAGTTGTACACATACACACTCACGCACCGACCACATCGCGGAGCGAGAACCTCTCTGTGTATGTGTGCGTGTGTGTGTTTTATGTCTGCGACTCGCTTTGCCTGTCAACTCATCCCAGTAGAACAGACGTGCATGCAAAAGGCACAGGGAAACTCACATGCATAAACAGGGGAAATATTATATAGCAGAATCACATTCCCCACAATTCAAATTCTACTATAACATACTGTTGCGCATTTTCATCCTGTAAAAAAACATTTGCTTAAAATTACATTTACATGCCGTTTTTCATTTACATTCAGCCAAAAAAATATACTTTCTTTAAGGATATTTGCATGAAAATTCCCCTAGATTTCCCTTTATAAATGGTCAGTAAGTGACTTTTGGTATTTATTTTTATTTAGGCTATTTTGCTCGTTTGGGACAGCAACTGTATAGACGGCGCATGCATGTACATATTTGTGTGTTTGTGTGTCAGTGTGATTGTGTGTAGACTTGAAAACTTGCCAAAGGGTGTGGAGGCTTAGAGAAGCAAATTAAAACGAACACAGCAGAGAAACACACACACAAGCACAGTCAAATAAACACACGTACACGTACACAGCTTTAGCAACAGGCACGTAAATTGTGTAAAGGAGAATGAGCAAAAGTTTACACAGCAGCAAAAGTCATTAAATTTTCGAGTAGCTCGAAACGGGCATAAGAAAATCTTGGTAGAACGCTCCAGATCCAGCATATCCAAGTATATATGGAGACACACGCACACACACTCACACATTGACAAATATTGTTCATAGCACTTATCACTTGATTCACTTTGCCTTTTTTTTCTTCATTTTTTTCTGTGCTATCGTTGAAACTCCTTAGCATGCTCACACACACATACATCGTCTAGCTGCCTTCCTTCCCTCTTGCACTTGTTGCTTATGTTTGCCAACGCTCGCTCTTATCTTATCGCACGACTCTGCTTTGTACACTTAATTTGAAATCATTAATTTTACAATTTCACTTGCTGTCTAATTATTACACACATGCCTTTCGTTTTTCGATTTTGTTTATGCTTTTGCTCTTACTCTTTTACTTTTTTATTTCGTTTTTTTGTTAGTGCAATTTTTGTAGTAATTGTTATTGTTTCGTAGTGCACTTGTCGAAATTAATTGAATGAGCCGTACGTCACTCAAACGAAATCTACTCTCAGAGAGCGCGAGAGCAAGCATTAGACACTTGCCGCATATTTCTACATAAGTATATTGCCGCTCTCTTTTACACACATTAACACTCAAGCGAACGTCGGCAGAGAGCTTTTAAAGTTCCAATGGCAGCTTTTGCAGCAGTAAAAAATTTTTGCTTTGCTGATCTAGCGCAGCGGCATTAATAAATAGTTTTTGTTTGTGCGCTCACCACGTACTTGCATAGTTATTTTTTTTTTTTTTTTAATTTATAAATTGTGTTGATTTTGTTGTAATATTTATAAAGAACCAAAACAATCGATCTGCTTACTGTATGCACAATGGTATTTATTTAGTTGCTTTAACCGAGATAGATTTTAAGTTATGTTTGCCGCTGACACGTCCTCACTTGAGCAGGCCTCACGAGCGAATGAGCAAAGTCAAAACGAATAAAGTGAACAAGTCAAAGTCCTCGCGCAGGAAGCCGACTGCGCAGCCCCGACACGCACGCACGCACACACAGTCACACTCACACTCGCATACAATCAGGCACACAAAAACACACGCATACACACACACACGCAGGCGCTCACGGATAGGGACCATGATAAGCGTTCGTTTGCTAAGGGGTGGGAGGCGGGCCTGCGGAGATCACTTTACATGCGCTTATTTTTACACCCCCTTGCGATGGCAGCAGCAACAGACACATGCACAAACATGACAACATTTATGTACACATACATACACACATGCATATGCATGCATGAGTATTTTCAGGCATTTTTGGGACATGCGCGACTTTTTAAACAATTTCAATGGGGGCGGTTGGCAAAATCATTTTCACATGTTTCACAATTATTTCTCTTTTACTTATATGCACCTTTCTTTGCTGTTTCCCGTTAACTGCTGGCGCCTGCTGTTTTCCTGTTGCTTAACTTTTACTTTCTGTTTTTGTTTTTGCACGATTTTTGATTAATTTTAACTTTGCAACAATTGCTTGTTTTTCTTGTCGTTGCCCGAATTTTTCAAATGGAAATTTTCACAATTCAGTGCGAGTGAGATAGATAGAGTGGGAGAGGGGGCGCGTCGACCGAACGAACGAACGAACGAAACGCAGTGAAATATCTCTTTGCCGCCAAATTCGTCCGTCTCGTTTGACACCAATACACTGACTGAACGATCCTCGGCTCCTAAACGACGAACCAAGCGACGGCCGAGGCCTCTGCTGCTGTCGCCGTCGTTGCTGTTGCTTCTTCTTCTTCTTCGTCTACTTGCCCGCTTATTAGCTTCTTGCTACACACATGCACGCACACAGAGATACACGCACACACACATGGACAGCAATCCTACATCCGTCGGTCGCAGTCGTCGATGAGCGCTAGCTGCGCAGCTAGCGGCGCAGTCAACGTTACGCTCTCACAAAAGGAACGAACAGTTGATGGCCGAATCCCCAAGTCTCCAAAACGACACGCTCTTGTGCTCTTTCTGTCTATAACTCTACACTCGTGTTGTTTTCGCTGCGTTCGCTCGCTCGCTCGGCCGCTCGCGCAGTCGGACGTCGATTCGCTGCTTGCGCCTTTGACTTTTGAATTTTTAATTTCCCTTGCACGCGATGGGGCCTGCGAGAGGGAGGAAGACGGGAAGGAGGAAGAGGAGGTGGGGACGGACGAACGGACGTGCCAACAACGTTGACGAAACGGGGTTATAACGAAAAACATGATGGAAAAAGAAAAAGCTAGAAACAACATTGGGTGCCGCACCGCAGCAGCCGCTTATGTCGCTCTACCTCTCTCGCTTTCGTTCTCTCTCTCTCTCTTTCTCGCTCACTCTGTGTGGTTGTAATTGTAAGGGCAATAGGCGGCTTTTGGGTTGGGCGGCTGTCGGGCTGCTCTGGGGTTGGGCTGCAGTCGCTGCCATTGCCTTTGGTTTTTCCAACAGTGTGTGAGTGTGTATGTGTGTGGTTGGCTTGGCTTGGCTTTTGCGGCAATTGGAAAAACATGTGGAAACTTGAGCCAGCGACGCAGGCCTCATGCAACAACAAATTAAATTGCCTCTGTGTTTGTGTGCATGTGTGTCTGCATTTGAAGGAGCGTTTGTGTGTAGGCGCTTGTGTTGGTGCGGCATTACGTAAGCAACTGTAAATTCTACAAGTGAAGCGTACAGGCGAATGACGAATTTTCAAATTGGAATCCTATAAGCGCTGCGCAATTGGATTGTTTTTTGTTCTATTTTATTTGTACTTTTATATGAATTTATATTTATGTATATTTTTGTTATTTTCGGCTAGCAACTTTAAAGCTGCCAAATATTTTACCTCTCTCTTTCTCTAAGCTTATCCTACACACCTACATATGTATGTACATATGTACATACGTGTTGCGGCTGCTGCTGGGTGTTGTTATTATTTTTGTCGATTCTACACTCTTTAGGCGTAACGGAACCCGCCGCTGCCCTTGCCTAATGCTCTTACAACGGAAGCGAGTGCTTTGCCTAATAGGCTCTCTCTCCCATACAGGCACACCTAGGCGAAGATCCATGCACACAAACACGCAGCGCCCCAACCCAGGTGAAACAGCAACAAATACAGCGAAATGCATGTTCAAGTGTGTGAGTGTGTATATTCAGACATACAACAACAACAAGGTAGCCACTGAATCGTAAATTCCTGTTGCTGGCTCAGCTCAGCTCTCTGCCGACGTCGCTGCCGCTCTGTCGCTAGTGCTGTTGTTGTTTGCCTTGCCCTATTGCGTGTTGTCGGTTGGTTTTGTTGTTGTTGCTGTTGATTTTTTTTTGCAGTCTGTTTAATTTTTTTTCTACTTTTGAGTTGTTGTTTTTATGGTGGAGCTCTACCACGAACGATCGCAACCCATTGTTACTATATTTTTTTTTATCGTTGTTCTACTTAGTCGCTGATCTAATGTCTGTTTGAGAGCTGTGTGTGTATGTAAATGTAAGCGCTGTAACTTCCCCATAAAATGTTTTTGTTTCACATACTAAATAAAGCCTTTCTTTGTGTGTAGAGTTTGTAAGAGCTGGGCTAGGCCTTTAAGAGCGAAATTCCCATAAATGACTTTAATTAATTTCCCTTCAATATAGATATTTCCCCGCGGCCAACAACAGTTGGTTCTATGTGGTTAGGCTTCGCAACGTGTTACTCAATATCTTAAGCCAAAAACTAGGTTGATGCTCTAGCTGCTGTTACTGTTGTTGTTGCTCTATTGCTCTTTTTACTGTGGGGGCTGCTGCTGCCGCTGCGTGACACTTGGGACACACATGGCCCACACAGCCTCGCATCGCCCCCACAATCAAAAGCCGATCAGTGTTGTTGTGCGGCAGCCCAGCCTGCGATTGTGACCGCACCGTCATGGAGCTTGCGCTGCTCTCTAACGTGCCTGGGTGCATGTGTGCGTGTGTACGAGAGAGAGAGAGAGAGAAAGAGAGCACGCTGCGTTGGAAGCTCTCAGGGTCTGTTTGATTTCCTACAGTGCTGTTGGCTGTGTAAACAAAAAAAAACAGGAATGGGCTAAGCGCGACTGTGAGTTACTGTGTATTAAAAGTTATTCAAATTTTAATATATCTATATTATATCTTTAGATATATATATTCGTTATAATAATTATAATAATAACATTAATATTTATTTATCAGCTCTAAGAACAATTAAAATTTTAACTTAAGAAATTTTTTATTTCAAGAACTTAACATTTAAATTAATTTGTGTGTTTAAACGATTGCACTTTGATAAAACAAGATACCCGTTTGTTTAAAGTTTTCTTTGTGCACAGGGTATACAAAAAACGAGTGAATGAGTTGGCTGCGCGCGACAAAAGCGTTAGACGAACATGTCCATATCCATATACATACATATATGTATTTCTATGTATGTGGCAGCCAACTGTTGATGACTGCGGCAACTGACTAACTGGCAGGGTTCTGCTGTCGCTGCCGCTGCCGTTGGCGCTGCTGCCGTCACGCGGAACAGGTATCGCAGGTTGGCACCAAACACATGTACCGCCAGCCAGCCAGCCAGCCCGCCTTCCAGCAGCGCCCTCTCCTCCCCCTTCTGTTGGGCCCAACGAACAACTGCTTCAAGCTACGACGATCGTTTCGTCTCGTCTCGACGTCGACGTCGACGTCGCTGTCGTTGTGGCCCGCTAACCGCCAACTGTTTCTGGCTCTGGTTCCTCTGTTGCTCTATGATTTTCTAATGCTTCCTCCACCCAGCGCTCCTCCAGCGACAATTTGTTGACTGATTGTGTGAGCCGTTTGGCTCTTAAGCGCACACTCACACACACACACGCGCGCGCACAGACGTTAATTTATTTCTTCTCGTCTTCGTTTCGTTTTCTAACGTCGACGTTCGTCATAAAGTCCCGTTGTTGTTGTTGGTGTCGTCGGTTTTTAGCTCATTCGCGTTGGCTTTGGTGCGCAAGTGTAGAAATTCCTTTGCACGTAGGCAAAGTGGAAACAACAACAACAATTCCAAAACACAAAAAAGCTTGGCTCAAAACAACAATAACAAAAAAAGGTCGCCACGTAAGCAGCAGCAACAGCAGCCCCCATTTACATACACATTCTCATATGCGCCTGTGTGCGCGTGTGTGTGTGGACATGTGGGCTGTCCAATGCCATAGCCACATAAGAAACGCATGTATGTAGACATACAAACATACATACATACATATTTAGTGTAGACTTACATACATTCAACAAAAGTCCTAAGCTCCGCACTGTAATAAAGCTCTAAGCGCTGTCCAATGGGCCGCAACTGTCATTGAAATGTAACTGAGCCTCCGTATGCGTGGGCACACACAAGCACGAACACACGTACACATGCTTGTATATGAATTGGAGAAATTTAATAATAGACACCAAAAACATTGCAGAGATCAGCGCAACGCTGTCGCACAGTGGACACTGTCCCAATAAAGGGAACAACGAAAAGGTGGGCACAATTGACAATTCCTTGGAGGGAAATTTTCGTGAATGCAGAGCGCAGAGGAAAGTGTGCAAGTGAATGACTAGAAAATACCCTGCCCACAGATACTCACTTGTTCATGTATATGAATGAATATCAGATAAGATTTGATAAAAAAAAAATACTTTGCTTTCTTTTATGTTGTTTGTATATATATTTCGGCACATTCCTATTCTTTCTAAGAGTTCTTCTATTATCTATGTTTATATCAAAGCTAATTGCAGTTAGCTTTATCTTTACACTGAGCGTTATCTTTGCTAATTCAATTTTTGTATATGCATTGTAAATTTTCTTGTCATATATTTTACGTTTCGGTCCCATTGTCTGTCCCTTAGAAGGTGTTTTCATGTGAAGGTGTTTTTATGTCGGTGCCATTTGTGGAGGAGTTGAACAGACAACAAACACTGACCCCCCTAGGGCCCCTCAAACTGGTGCTCGTCTAGGTCTGAACCCATAACAAGGGGGCGTGGCGTATGGGGTGAATCGTCTCAAGTGTTGTAAACAACAAAAGCAAAAACAGAAACAGAAACTCGTTACACTAGAGGAGAGGCTGCTGTCGCTTGAGTGGGTCGCCACACGACGATCGGCAACTGGATCGTTGACTGAAGCTGTTGACTGATTTGTTAGCCGTCGTTGGCCAACTATCGATGGCTGGTGGCCAACTATGCACGAGGTATGCCAATAGCGAGGCTCGATTACAAAATGCATGATCTATGCACATGGATGCACTGTAAACAAATTTTTGCTTAAATATTTATGATCTTTTTAGATATAAAAAAAGGAAAATTCAAACTTGACCAAATTACAAATATTATACACAAATTATTTTAATTTAAGTAATTATAAAAAAAAAAAACTTTAAATGAATTTAAAGTTAGATATCAACTAATTTAATTAAATGTTCAATTATAATTGATTCAAATTTTTAGGTTTTGATATCAAAATAATAAATATTGAATAATAGCCACAAATTTTGTACAGTGCATGCTTTTTATGGCTGTAGTTTCGCTGACATTTTGTCAACCATAAAATGTAGACATATTCACACACACACATACAGTTAAGAGAAGGGCACTTCTTGCAGGCAGTTGCCTCAACAGCTCTTCTTCTTTTAACTCCATGTGGCCTGTCAGGTTTATTGATCTATGAGTTGTTTTTGTGGCAGCTTCACGCCTCGGCCCACACAGCTGCAGTCAGCTACCCTTCCCCCTCCCTCTGCCCAGTTGCCTAGATAGCTTTTCTTTTCTTTTTCTATCTTTTTTTATGGTGTTGTCCTTAATTTAGACATGGAAATGCGGGTCAACCATTCGATATGCGTTCATCACACAGAATGGCAGAATGGAAAGAAAGAGAGAGAAGAGACGGCAGAAGTAGCAGGCTACAAAATTTTTGGCATAGTTCCACAAACACAACACAGTAAACAAGCGTTAGATATTTGAAAAAGATCGTGGCTGATTAATGTTATCATTAATATAATTATTATGGTAACAGTGCATGAAATGTTAAATTTATTCAGGCTGTTATGCTTTGCGTTAAATAACATTCGCTGTTAAATATCATTTCCTCTGCTTACGCATTCCAATGTAGGAGAGAGGGACATGTGTGTGTATATATATATATATGTGTGTATGCATGTGTGTGTATATATATATGTGTGTATGCATGTGTGTGTGTATATATATATATGTGTGTATATATGTGTGTGTGTATTTAAGTGAAATCACATTTTTGTGGTTTTCTTAACCCAAAGTGCTGCTGATAACGCGCGCTTCAAGGAATCACTCATAAATACACGCACAAGTACACATAGAGAGAGGCAGAGAGCAAGAGAGAGGCGTGCACATGTATTGCTTACATTCATGCACGATTGATATGGACATGCCAGATAAAAGCGCTGTTCGCCGAATGCAGCTCAATTGAATTGAGCAAGAAAAGGCTTTTTTGCTAGGAGCCGAAGAGCGTGTGATCTGCCGAAGCTTCATACACTGCGATTAGCTTGATAGCAACTGGTCAGAGGGAAAGTGAACTAAGTTTTTTTGGAGAGCGTGAGAGAGTACACCAGAAAGCGACATATTTAATTACATACATACATACATAAATGCCTTGTACATGTATATATGTATGTATGTATATTTTTTGGGATTGCCAATGACGCAAAGCTGCCCACACACAATATTTAACGACTGTGACTGTGTGCGTGTTGCTTCCTTGCGTTGTGCATGGCAATTAGAAATGTATATTTATAAAAAATCTGACCCAAATAATGCGTCCAGCAAGAAATCCTCAGGAAAGCAAACAGATGTGTAACTGCAAGCACACCCACACACAGCAGCGCAAACATTTCAGCATTGGTATGTAGAATTTCAATATATCCACCCGCACCGCCCATCTGTGAACGAAGCGAATGCGGCGAACATGAGGATCGTACGGCACGGTAAAAACAACAACAACAGCAAACAAAAGAAACGGCAGAGACGGACTATTGAAATAAAAGCACACAGCAGCAACGTTCGCTGCTTTCTCTTCGTGCGCTGGGGTTGGCGCTGGGGGCGAATTGACGACTCGTCGTCGCGTCGCTTCGTTCTCGCTGCCTGCGTGCATATTTTTTGTGTTCTCCTTATTGCTCTCCTGGCGCGTTTGCGTAAGTGAGCGTGTATGTGTGTGCTTGTATGTTTGCGTGCTGTCGACGTTTGGCCCCTTGATAAAATTGTGTATGCCTGCCATTCGCTGCTCTGCTCCACCTTAGCTGCAGCCATAGTCGCAGCAACAGTTGCGCACTCAATTAAGCTTATCGCGCACTGTGCGTGTATGTGGGTATGTATTTATGCATGTGTAGTGCTGTCTGTGCCTGTGTGCTGGGATATTTGCGCTGAGTGCTTTTTAGAGGTACTTTCCTCTTGTGCGCGCTCCTTGACGACCGAGGAAAAATATATTTGCTTGCTATTCAGTTTGTCTGCCTGCCAGTCTCTGCATATGAGTGTGTATACATATACACATGTGTTGGTGTCGTGTGCAAAAGGCAGCGACGCAGAGTTAAAAATCCTCTTTGAGAGGATTAAATATACAACAAACAGCTTTTGCTTATTGTCATGTGCTCTTTGCTTTGTGCGTGTCGCACAGTGTCACACAAATGCTTTGCTTGGCATGAATACCGAAATAGTCAAGCATCCTAATTGACATTACGCTCGTCAACCACTGTGAATGGCTAGTTCCCTTTCTTCCTCCACCTCCGCCTACTCAGCTGACAGTGTTCCATAAACGGACAATGTCCCCTGGCCAGAGCTTAAGGGTAGCAGCAGCAGAGGCAGCGACGCTTTCAATTACATTTCATTTGCATTTCGTAGCTGCTTATTTTTATACGTATATACATACATATGTATGTATGTGTGTGTGTGCACGTTTATTTTTGCTGATGTTGCCTTTTTTCTGCACACTCACACATATACATGCATACATGCATAAGTCCTCAGTGTTTTCGCCGTTGCTTTAACCAATCGCATGCAAAATAGGAAACGATTTTTCGCCTGGCCACAACTGGGCGAATACTTGACGCGGACATTGGACATTGAGTTGCGCTGACGACGCTGGCAGCGACGTCGGCGGCGTTAATTGAATTAAAGCGCTTACAAAATAAATAGGCTGCAGACGGATGTGCGGAACTCATGCACTTTCTCGCTTGCACTCCCGCACACATTTTCTCTCTCTTTTTCTGTCTTTGTGAGCTTAAGCTTTGGTTATTCGCATGTTGAAATCCTTTCGGCAGACGTTGCATATTTTTCTTCTTATAACTTTTGGCCCACTTCCTTTGCCCAAAAAGAGAAAAAAACCGAAGAGGCAGCAGAAAAATTTGTAGAAATTCGAAAATGTTGTTGCTATCACTTCGCTTGCTTTTTGCTACATTCTTTTCAGCTCGAAGCTTTACTTTTGTTGTTTCTGTTGTTGTTTTTGCTCAATTGCAAAACATATTTTGGTCACTGACCTTTTCTTTTATTTTGCCTGCTTTTGGACAGTATTTTGTTGTTGTTGTGTTCCACTTTTTAAATTCCGCTGCTGCTGCTTCTGTTGCTGCTGGATTTGTTGTTGCAGCTTTTCCTTGTGGCGAGCTGCTGTCGAGCAACTGTTAACTTGAGGGCTAATGACGCGCTCAAACAATTGCATAAAACCTTTAAAAAATGCATGTAGGTTTGTGCTTGTATGTATGATGCACTGCTTGAGATAAAAGCGCAGCACGTCAAGTGATAAAAATCAGTAGCGCATTCAGCAACAACAATGCAAAAGTAACTAAAGAATTCAGCCGAAAGGCAAAAGAAGAAAGAAGCAGAATAAGAAAAGCAATAAGCAGCAACGAATGGCAAAGCGCATTGTCAATAATTTGTTGTTTTTTATTTTTGGGAATTTTTTGCGCTCTTTTGAGTGCATTTCTTTAGGAAGGAGCTTTACAGCTGTTGGCTGTTGGCTTAAATAACCAGAAGAGAGAGAGAGAGAGAGACAGAGAGAAAAAACAATAACTAAAGGAAGAACAGAAAATATGTACCGGATTGTGCGGTTCATGAATAATGTATAAATTGATTGTTATTTATAAATAAATTCAGGAAATTGTAGTCAAAAAATCGCTGCGTAACTATATAAAAATCGCTACGTAACTAGATAAAAATTTCTCAAAGCGCAAGAGAAGGATGTGACAGGAGAGAAGAGCAAATCAGTTTGTGTGGGTGTGTGCAGGAAATGGTTCTCAATAAAAAGTCCCTGTCGTCAGAAAAAGCCCAAGAGCAGAGTGTGTTTGGCCATTGTTTCAGCTTACAGTTGTTGTGCATGTGGTTTGTTTTTATTTATATTTTCGTCTTTGTTTTTATATTTTTTGTGCTACTGCAATAGGCAGTAGCAAGCGTTCAAAAGCGTTAGTCATGTTGGCGCGTCTGTGCTCAGCGCTCTCTTTTTAATTGCTCCGCGATCGCCGGCTGAACAACAGTTATAATTTGAGAACAATTTTGTTGCTGCGCGTGTGCTGAGCGCAAAGTGTGTGCTGCTAAAAAGCTTTGCAAGAGACACAGATTGTGTGAGAGAGTAAAGAAGAGATAGAGACGAAAAGAGCGAACACGACGCTATTATTGTTTTTACTGCTGCCGCTGCTGCTGCTGCTCTGTTTCATTAACAAAACAACAGCAATATTTATGTGTGATTAGTTGTGCGCCTATTGTTGTTGCTGTTGTTTGAGTTGGTTTCCTTAGCGCACACTGCATGCACACATACAAATATGAAATAAGTGTGTGTGTGTGCTTGTTGGTGTGAAGTGGGTTAAGCTGACAAAAAGCAACTGGAGATTGGAGATTGGGATTTGAGTTTTTTTCTACAACTTTAATGTGATTTGCATAATTTGTATTTGCTGACTCTGTGTCTGTGTGTGTGTGGCCCGCACAGGTGTTGTAGCTAGTGCGCCAGGGTTGCCATAAAGCCGCAGCGGAAGTGACGACGACGTTGACGCTGCGCTGCAACTACGACTGTGGCTGCTGGGAACTGCACTGGGAGCTTTCATTGCATAGAGTGAGAGAGCTGTAGATCTATGCATATACGCATGTATTTATGCTGCGACACTCATAGTTCGCCTGCTCTCTCTCACTCACACACATTCGTTTGCTGAGTTCATTCAGAAATTACGCATTGCTGTTGTTAATATACCCTGTATGCATGTACAAAGAGTTGGTATAACAAATTGTTAAGATCAAATCAAATTTAGTAAATTTTTCTAGGTCTGTAAGTAGAAGGTTATAGATTTTTAATATCTGAATAATTTGAAATAAATACAATAATACAATAAATAATAGATTGTATAGGGAATCGTATAGTCAGTCACATAGCTAGAATAATTGCCTCAACTATTGTCTATACACACATGGACTCACAGGCCCAGGCAATGGAATGTGTCAGCCCAGCCAGCTACTGCACGCGAATCGGGGATCTGCTATTAGAGGCCCACACTCCCCTCTGTCAAGCCCCGTGCCTCTACTGCCCTACTTCTCTCTTTTCATTTTGTAGCGCAAAAGGGGTGCGGCCTAGCTGACTGTTTGACGATTGACGAATGGGGCTGGGATTGTGATCCGATGCGATCCGATTCGGATCCGATTTGGATCGTCGTTTGGGTTTGTTGTGCAGCGGCGAATTGGAAAATAAAAAGGAAATGGGAGACGGAAAATGACAAAGATCACTGAAGCAAAACCGAATAGCAACAACAACAAACCAATTTGTATCTATGTATCTCTCTATCTACATAGCTATAAAATATGTACAGCTACTTGTTTTGCAGTACGAGATACAATATGCCCGACTGCCTTCACTATGCATTCACAATGGATGCATGAAACGAGGCTTGGATTATTATCCAAGCCAAGCAATATTATTATATTTTTATGAGCTTGCTGGGAGACTATGCTAAGAATATTTTTCCTTTGAATAACTTGAAAAACGATAGGAAAATTATTAAAAAATTAAAAATAAAATTTAAGGGGAACTATGAGTTTCCTTATTGTACCAAAATATGTATATCTAATACATTCATGAATATATAATATAATTTATTTTAAAAAAGCATATTTATAAAGCTATACACGATAAACTGGTATTCAAAAAGTTCCCTCGAGGTCGGATATCCCATAGAGAAGTTAGATAATATAAATAATCAATTGTCATTCACATAACGTTAAACTATTTATTATTTGTTTTCTAATTTTTGTAATTTTTGAGATTTTGTTGTTCTTATCTTAGCCGTTGATTCTATAATTGTTCATATTTTTTCTGCTAATAGATAATTTTAGATAACCATGATTATTTAAATATTATAAATATACATATAATGTAATTTATCATATATCATAAATCATCTATCAGATATCAAATATCCACAATTTCACACACAGATTTTTCATTTTAATGAGTATAATTCGACATACATACAAGCAAATGAGTGTTTATAGAAATTCTAGGAAATACAAAATAAGTCAGCGATCCACAAGTTGGAGACCTGTTGGAAAGGAAAAAAAATGTGGAGAGCAATCGGCGAGAGGGTTAGAAGTTTTGTTGGTCGAGACTTGTTGCTGACGTTTTTACTGTTTCATATTCATTCACTTTACAAATGCAAATACAAACAAATACACATATGTACATATATACATATATTTGCATGTAAAGTTTGTTTGTTGCATCTTCTTCAGCACTTACCGTTTTTGACAGCTTTAGTAATCCGCTCCTAGTTGTCTTTAACTTGTTGTTGCGTTGGAAAGTTTATTTTGTATTGGATTTCACGTTTTTTTTTTTTCGTTCTTTTTGTTTTGCTAAATAACTGTTAGCACACACACTTGAGGCACTGTTTCAGATTTCGGATTTCTTCTATTCGCCGTTATTCTTGATCGTATAATTCGTCGATATTCTTTTGTTATTGCAAAAAGGCAAAGTCAGGCGAGAGTTGCAACAGTTGTGAATAGGTTGAAAACGGAATTGAAAATAACTCAATACACAATTCACAGCTGAGCTGAGCAATTGCCGCGTGCAAGCAACGGCGGCGCACGAATCTCCAATCAGAACTGAAACGTAGGGATGTCGACGCAGACGCCGTCGCCGTGTTGTCGTTGTCCCTGAATGTTAATGTTTGTTGCTTTTGCTGTCGCTGCCGCAGCCAGCGTCGCGACGTCGGGCACGAACGAGAGCACGATCACGAAAACCGAACTGTGAGCGGACAGGGGCAGAATTGGGTTGTCGGTTAGGAGAGGAGCGGCGGCTGGGCGGAAGAGTTGGTTGGAGCCGATGTGGCTGCGCCTTAGTATGCGTGTGTGTAGAGTAGAAATGAGCGTGTTTGTATATGTGTGTGTGTGTTGTCTGTTTGTGGGTTTCGAGGGGCTGCCACGACGACGAACACGCGCGCCTGTTTTACGACGTTTGCTGGTGTTGGTATCGATGTCGTCGCCGCTGGGTGGATAATAATATCGTCGTCTACGCTCTGCTCCCGTTTCGTGTTTTGTAATGGCGGCTTTCAAATGTGATAAATGGCCGTGTATGTGTGTTTGTTTGTTTGTGTGTGAAGCCGAGTCGCAGCCTTCGTGTGCGCTAGAAACCGAAATGGAAAAAAAAAAACGTTAAGTGGGATGTTGACGGACGCGGACGAGCGGATGAAATGGAATGAGCGTTTGAATTGGCTTGGCGGCCAGCAAAACCAGCCAAAGTGCTAAAACGCCGCAGTCGGCCCAGAGCAGATAAAGACTGAAACTGAGAGAGAGAGAGGTAGAGAGCGCAAGCGAACAGCCAGCAACTTGACATTTTGACTTGGCGCTCACTAATACGAAGACAGTGTGTGGCGAGCAGAAGCAGCAGCAGCAGTTGCCGCTGCGTTGGCGCTCTTCTTGAGCGTTCGCCCTTTACGCTCTTGACTCACACGCTCTCTGGTCTCTTTTGTGCTCTCTCTCTCTCTCTCTCTCTCTTTTGCTGCCTGATAAGCGCATGTCGAAATCAAATGAGCGCTGGTCTGCAGCAGCGCATGCTCTCCACTTTGGCTTCCTTTTGCTCGTTCGTCGCTGTGACCTGCCACTACTGCTCTGCGCACTCCTCCTACCCAGGCCCGCACCGCCCCTCTTACAGAGCCCCTAGTACTTTCGTGATGTCGTTGCTTCAGCGTATTACGAAATATGACAACAATGCAGTTTTCGTGGCAGCGCGTCTGCTCGTCCTCGTTTCGCTCTGCCGCCGTCGACGCGACGCTGCTTCTGCAACTTGGGCTAGCTGTTATTGCATGCTCAGCATAAAGCTGCGCTCTCAGCACTGCGCTCTCACGCCGCTCTCCTACTTACTTACTTACTCACGCTCTCCGCAAGTGGGTGGCTCTAAGCTTACGCTGCTCTGTTTGTTTATTTCTCCCCGCATCACTTGCAAATCGATTGCATCTTGATGAAGTCTCTTGTTGTTGTTGTTTTATCATTTCATTTCATTTTTTTTTTGCTCGGCAATCTGCGCTATAAATAGTAACAGGGAAATTTTCTAACGCGGCGCATTCCGCTACATCTATTTTATAAATGCCATCCCAAAGAAAACGGGTTTTCGATCAGAACGCGTGCCCCGCTCGCTGGCGCGCGTCTCACTGAAACCGAAATCAAAATGACTTTTCCCCGCTTCACACTTGAGCTTAATATTATGTGCATACCAATTTTACAAACGGGGGAACCCTACGCCCCATTTCAGTCGCGGCCCGCAATTAATGGTATTTATTATAATGGTATTTCAATATTTAAATACTGGGGCGTTACCCAGCCTCAGAGAGAGCTCACAGCCTTAGATAACGCAAGGATCATTAACGTATCGTTAATCAAAATGCCCAGCAAATTCCTTTGGGCATTCTCGTTCGATACCCTGTGTGCATTACGAATTGTGTGAAGAAGGGTATGAGGGTCTTTATGTCTAGGGGGAGGGGGAGTCATATCTATGAAGAAAACTTGAAGCGTTGTTATGTATAAGTTAAATTATCAATAAAGATTGAGAACTTTAGGGTTATATATAAGGTTATATATAAGCTATGAATTCCAGTATATATTAAAATTATCTATCAAAAGAATGTTTTAATATAAAAAGGGTATCTTCAAATTCTATAGATTTGCTATAGTAAAACTTATTACAATTTACCCTTTGTATAAATGATATAATATCGAGAAATATTTTTGACGTAACTCTTATTGAAGTGATTGACTGTAAAATCTAATTCCGGTTCTAGACGTAATTCGAAGAACTTTAATGTTAAAGTTGTATAATATACATATTAAATCTATTGCATATACTTTTAGAATGGCTTTACTTCAGGGAATTAAACTTCTAGCTAACAGACTTAAACAATTGCAATATCAATTAAAATTAATTGCTTTATAGCGTATTTCGTCAGAGGCTGATTGTCATATTGAAAACTAAACTATGAATCATTCGGACCGTCTACAAAGGGTGTGTGTAGTACACTATGGGCTATACTATAGACCAAAGACACGCTGAAATTAGATATGTAAATATAAAAAGAGTTTTGTATATAAAATGATTTACTAACATTTTTATAACAATAAACAAAAATGTTAAAAAATATAAAATTATTTATTTTCAATGCTTTTCATATATGTATGTAAATCAAGCCTGGGAAATTTGAAGAAATTTGTGTATAAAATGTAGACGACCGAATCCCAATTGGATTTTAGAACCAATGAAAATGGAGATTAGATAGAGAGAGAAATAGAGTTCTCAAAGTATTTTTCTTTTGTTCAAATTTTGATTATAAGGTAAAATAGGTGAATTTTACATTTGGATTTAAGGTTATCAATATTCTGTAATTTATAATGAAATTACCATCTGTAATAGTATGCTGTATTACAATGTCCTTGAAATAATATTTCCTTGTAAGTATTGGATAATTCGATAGATTGCATAACTCTTATACGTTTGGGCATTGCCCAGTATTATAATTATCTATCTTATAGGTTATAGGGGCGATAAAGTCCCTGGGTACTGCCCATTCAAATAATGGGTTCTATAACTGGGCTAACGTTGATCAACAGGTTTGTGGGCTGCGCGAGCTGTTTTTTCCCCAACAATCGATATAAATTAATTGCTTAATTATTGTTGCTGTGTTTGTTGGTGTTTTTTTTGTTGCTTAGCGGCATCCAAATTTGCTTTTAATTAAAAAAAAGTCTACAAAGTGTTTCATACAAAGGCGTCTTTCTCTCTCTTTGTCTCTCATTCTCTTTTAGCCTCCCTCCCTCCTTCTCGATCGTTTCGTGTGTAGATTAACCTTCGCCGCCTGTGCGTAGGGGTTTTTGCTTATGTCTCTCAATTATTTACCCAATCGCCCCTACCGCTCGCTTTATCCCACTCGTCCCTCGCCTTTCGCTCCATTATTTATTAGACCAAAGTCGTGCACTTCGTCAACGTTAAATCGAATCCGTTTTCAAAAGCAAAAAAAATGGGTATTCTGCGTGGGATACTCCAATGTTTTGATATACCAGCTTTTTGTATAGACACGTTCGATGCTCCGTACTGCCAATAGGTTTAAATAAACCTCTTTTGTTAAACATAATATTTGTAGTCAGCTGAATTTCACAGATCTGGTGTATCGCAAAGATTAATAAAAAATAAACAATAATAATATTATATCATATAAATTTTAATTAAAATAATAGAAACTAGGGTATCTCATATTCGAGCAAATTCATCCAAAGCTAAGTTTTGGTAGTTGTTAAATAACAAGATAGATCTAAAGAAACAGGGTATTTTCGAGCCGTTTACTCTAATTGCTGTTCACTTTGGCTTGTTTATAATACGGATTTGTGGCTAATGCTTGGCCAAACTGGTTTTCCCATTGGCCAACTTGCCCATCAAGGAATCTCTAGACCCAATTTGTTTATTGTTATTTTCGATTTCAAATGGATGCTAAATTGTATGAAACGCATAAGATTTGAATTAAATTAAATGGCTACGCCTGCGGAATGACACACCTTATTGGATCATTTGGAGAGTTAGAATTAACATACGTGTGGTCTTTTAACCAACCATTCGAGAATTCCCAGTGATTGGGAAATGTCTACAAAATTGCCCCTTGGCTGAGCTTAAATTTCCCTGCTGTTATGTGAAAATAGGTATATTTTCTGCCAATCCTTACTGTAAAGCAAGTGCCATTTGATTTTAACGAATTAAAATTAAATATTTCAAAATTAAATTGTTTTGAAGATACATTAAATTTTCGTATCTCTAATGTATGTAATTCTAAGAGCTACAAATGCTGTATAACGTCACTATGCCTAAAAGCATATGCAGATGATTATGTAAATTTTGTACCTACGTCTAACTGTAAAGGGAATGGCCGCAGCAAAAACTTAGTTGCCAGCATAAATAAAAAAAAATATAAGAGAGCTCCCTAAGCTGCAACGCATTAAAATGCTTGACCTGAATTCCAGGCCCAACGCGGCTCAGTGAAACTAGCCAAAGATGCGAAGCCCAAAAAGTGAGACTAACTTGGTTTTCCTTAACGGAGTTTTCTGTCTCTTTGTGTGTGTGTGTGTGTGTGTTTGTATTTGTGTGTGAGATTTTCCTGCTAGTTGTGGATCGTTCGCTTCCCAAAAGCTATTCCAATTGGAATGCAGTTGCCCAGCTGCACAGCACATTCCCGTTTGCTATTGTTGCTTTTGCTATTGCTGCTGCTTTTGGCTGGCAGCCATTTTTGTTTTTGTGTGTTTCTTTCCTACACGTAATGAGCGCGCCCTTTTTAATGCAGCACTCGCCTAACAGCTAACGGTAAGCGCTGAACGGCTCTCTCGCTCAGTTTTCTCACACTCCATTATGGCAGTGCTTCGTCGGCCGAGGCTTGGCTTTGGCCTGGGCTGCTCTGGAAGCTTCTACGGTGCTGCTGGAAAAAGCTGACGCAAAATGTTTTTTCTTCACTTTTTTCTTTTTTTTTTTTTTTTTTTTTTCTTATTTTGACGAAAGCAACCACAAAACGGAAAACCTGGTGCGCTCAACTCTTCGCACTCTCCAGTTGGGGTCAAGTGAGCTGCTGCCTGCTTTGTTGCCCACATTGATTAATTTGTTGAAAAATAATAAGGTTGCCATCTAACGGACAGAGAGTGTGTTTGTTATTGTGTTAAAGCTTTTGACTTCCTTGGGTGCTTAATTGCTGGAAGTTTCAATATTCATGGACCGAAGAGCCGAAGAACAGAAGAAACCAAGAATCAGCTTCAGCTAGACAAATGGCAATGCAATAATCATAATTACAAGTTAACCTTAAGAGTGACACAAATCCGGTCACAGCCACGTTGTGCGGCCCCTCGTTCGTTCCCAGCAATTAACTTCAAATGACACAAATGCCACCAAGGCACGCCACCGAGCAGCCACCCGCCTCTGCCGCAGTTGCTGCTGCTGCCGATGTTGACGTCGCGGCCGCTGTGACAGTCTCAGCCGCCCACATTGCAAGTGAACGGCAACTTTGATGACGCCCACAATGATGCGAAGCAGTTGCGGTTCATTTGATCGAAGCTTTATATATACATGTTTTTTCTCCGCTAGCATTCCATACAGCACTGTGTGTAGGACTTGGAAAGAGAGAGAGAGAGAGAGAGAGAGCAAATAACTAATGCGCAGAGAGCGCGAGCATATCGTGTTTATGAATTTTGTAATTGCTATCTCATCTTCGCTGTTAACTCCACACACAGACACACATAAGCACGCTAGTGTAAAGTGCAGCAGCTCTGCCGACAGCTGCTGCGGTTTTTGGCTGCGCTGTGCTGCTTGGCTGCAGCTTCATTGAAAAACTGTGTGAAATTTACTAGCGCCTGAGGATAATACATGTGCGCATGTGCTTGTGTGTGTCTGTGTATCTAACTATTACAAGTGCTGAGGCTTCGCCTTTGTCTTCGAATTCGAGTTTGACTTCGAGTACGACTGCGACTTCAACTACAACTTCGGCTCATTCAATTCAAATAACTCGTGATTTCGTAAGCCTGTTTTTCAGTTACTTGGGAGCTGCAGCTGATTCGAGGCCATTTTAGACAGCGGCGCTGACGTCGGCGTCGACAGCAAGTGCGACTGTGAATAGTTTGGTGCTGCTGCTGGCGCTGGCGCTGCCGCTGCTCGCTGTTGTTGCTGTTGCTGTTGTCGCTGCAGTTAGATGCCAAAGCTCTGTCGTCTGCATGTTACTGTTGTTGTTTGTTTTTGTGTGGTATTGCAAGCGTGATGACCTTGAGCCGCTCATTTTAACCAAGTGGCTTTGTACAGCTAATGCGTGTGACTGTATGTGAGTGTGTGTGTGTGTGTGTGTGTGTGTTAGCCAGTCCCAGTTACTTTTGGCATCTTGCTGAGCTCTGCTCGCTTTTATCTGCTTGCCCAGACACTCAATAGCGATCGCAACTATTTTTTTTTTTGTATTTGTTTTTGTTTTTGTTTATCTTTTCATTTGCATTTGTTTTGCGCTTCAGGTTTTTCTGTCTTTTATTTTTTGCTGTCATCTCTTTTGCACATTCATTCATCGATTTTGTGACCACTTCGTGTGACAGGCTAAAGTGTTGACCAGTTGCTGCTGCTTCTGTTGTTGTTGTTGTTGTTATTGCTTTTGCTGTCATTAGCTGAAATTCTCCACTCTCAAGGCTTGGAGATTTCTTAGATTTCTAACTGTGACGAACTGCCAATGTTGGCAAATTACACAAAATTCTACAGCACACAGTTACATTGAGAGCTTTTGTTATTGTTTTTGTTGTTCTCATTGTATTTGTTGTTGCTTCGTTTGCTTGACACATTCATTCATGAATACTCGGAACAATGTGCACCAAGTGGCGTCACAAGCGGCGTATGAGTAATGTGCAAGTGAAATCATAAGCGATACACACACATATGCGTACACTTATAAATGTATATATGTACAGGTGTATATATGTATATGTGTTTATATTTGATTTCGCTATTATGCATTCAAATGAGTTACAGCCAAATTAATTTAATTATGAAATGCAATTTTGTATGCATAAGACTCAGCTAGAGAGAGAGAGAGAGAGGGAGCGCGAGATGGAGAGAGGGGGCAGTGGCAGTTAAGTTAGCTGCGGCTGTTAAGATGGCTGCGCCTAGCTTTGTATTTCAATTAGAGTTCAGAATATAGCTAAAACTCAGGTAAATCTACATTTTTTATGCTCTATTTACTATGTCAAAGCGGGTACATAAGTTTTTTGAAGCTTTTATGATCAGAAATGTGATTACTTTTAGATGAAGTATTTGTTATTTAAACTGTTCCAGCTAGATCTTTATCAAATTCCACCGTAGGCCCCCTCAAACTTGTAAAAAATCTTAAATATGCTTTATATGAACTAAAATAGATCTCAATAGTTTTAGCCAACCTTTACTTATGTTTTTGCTAGGGTGTTTAGGGTTAAGCTTAAGCCAACTAAAAAAACGACAATAACTACGTGGTTTTAGACTTGATTTAGGAAAGCGAAAATGTTGCAAAGAAATTCGCTGTAGTTGCAGACCAGAATTTGCGGAGTGCCAAGGCAAACAAACAAGAAGAAGAATAAGAGTCAGATAAACAAGCAGCAAAAGAAGAACGAGAAGAAGAGCAAGAAGAAGAACAAGAAGAAGAACAAGAAGACGAAGTCAGAAGGGGACAAGAGTTGTTCGCATTATTCGATATTTGTTGCTTAAGCAGAAGTCGTAGCCTCGCTGCCTAGAAGGTTGCTCGAGGGGTGGGGCGCTGGAAGGGGACGTGCAGCGGGCCTGATACAAAAAGCTCAGCTGAAGGTAAAGCACTGTACACGGTGCAGGGGGGGGGAGGGCAGGCAGGGTTGGAAGGGGGCTGTTTGGGAGGAGGGGGGGAGTGGTCTAGTCTCGTATGCTTTACGCCTAGCTTTAGTTTTTTAGGGCGATTTTCTGGCTAGCAGCGAATTTTTTTGCTGTCGCAGTTCATTTTGAACCAATGTTGACGCCAAATGACCCACATTTGCGTTGAGCCACGGGGAGAGGGGTGGTAACTGCAAGTAGGGGTCGTGGTGGGGTCAGCGGGTTCGGCTAGCTACGGCTTGGGTTTACTGAGTTAGCAAGAAATGCCGCAAATGTTGCAACTGCATATCGTGAATAATTGGAGCACTCAGCCAAGTGCACGTTTTTATCTTTCTTTTGGCTTTCATCAGATTTTTTATTTTCTAGTGGGGGATCTTTTTCGGCTATAGGAAGCCGCTGCCAAGGTGAGTGTTGGCGTTGGCGTTTGCGTTAACAACGATGTCGACCATATGCCTGACCTCAAACAGACCCCGAAATATCGGAAATCAATAGATTTGCATGAATAGAAGGTGTTCGAATGGGTTCAGCCAGTCAGTCGAAGAGAAAATACTCTAGCTGAAGAAAATCTGTGAAAATGTATGTATAATTATGTACATACATAGTGGAACTATCAGCCAAATATCTATACTTTCTCTTGATTTTGATCTGTACAAGTCTAGTTTTTTTTTTCACGAGTTCTTAAGTATTTATATCATATGATGTACATTATTATAGGATATGATGTACATTATATTGTACTTTTTTAAAATAATATATATATATTTTTAACCATAATAAAGTACAAATAAACTAAAAATATAAATTTTTATTATTATTATTGTAATTATTTTTTATAGTTTTTTTTTCACAAGTTCTTAAGTATTTATATCATATGATGTACATTATTATAGGATATGATGTACATTATATTGTAATATATATATATTTTATATAATATATATATATATATATTTTTAACCATAATAAAGTACAAAGTAAACTAAAAATATAATTTATTATTATTATTATTATTTGTAATTTTTTTTTTTTAAATTATTTTTATTTCAGAATAGAAATTATATAATTTTGTATATTATAATTTTTTTGTGTAACTTATTTTTTATAAAAATTACTAAGCTAATTTTAAAAGACATTTTTTTTATAATAATTGCTAACTAATACTATTTGTTAATTTATTTAAATCTATTTCTGACTCAGGAAACAAATTAGAAATTTCTACAAGCATAGTTTATTTATTTCCCAATAATAATAGTACATCGGGCTAACACGACTGCCTAATAGAATACGATTTCTATATATAATGCAGATTGTGATATTTTCCTACATGACTCGGATATTTTATAACATAATTATATGAATGTCTGTCAGCGCGTACAGCCTGATTGCCTTTGAGGCTTATCAGCGCGGAGGGTCGCTTTTGTCCTGATAAGTCCTGTTGCTGTTGCTGATAAGCCACACGTGCTGATAAGAGTCGAATCAGCAAATGAAACAGAAATGATAAGGCACAAACACAATGCAGGCGTCCTGCAAAGACGAGCTGGTAAATACACGCACACACACACATGCTCACTTGCTCGCACATGTACACTCTATCTCTCCCGCTCTCCCTCTCTCTCGCTCTCTCTCATTATGTTTGCTTATCAGTTTGATGATTAACTCCTGCGCCTCATAGCTACAGTTGTTGTTGCTGTTGCCTTCATTGGCCTACAACATCAATGTGTGTGTGTGTGTGTGTGTGTGTGTGTGTGTGTGTGTGTATGTGTGCGTGTGAGTGTGCGATAAGCCCAGCTGGACTTTATATAGAAAATGTTGCTTGATATATTTGAAAAATGTCGTAAAAGTTCTTTAAAATGCAGCCGAACCAAAAAGCTTAAGACTAAATGTAGAAATGGGAGAGAGCTGACTCATCGTATACACAAATTGATTCATGGGTTTTATTTAGAAAAATTTAAGCAAATTTGGTGATTCCCTTTCCTATGCTGCAAAGCATAATTATACTTTTCATGAATTTACTTTATGCATCCTAAATGCATTCTTTTTTCATGTATTTAATGATGTGCTCTTCAAAATAGTATATTAGTGTTATAGAGTGTAGGATAAAAATTTGATAGTAGAAGCCACCTATAGAGTTTTCATTGTTTAATTGTTATATGTGTAAATTTTCCTTACTCTGAATCATTAGAAAGCTGCCGTCTATTGTATTTTCATCTCCTTTCTCTCGCTCTCTTTATCCCTTTCTACCTCCTCAAGTTTATAGACTTTTCCTGTCATATTCAACCATACAATCCAAACATATTTATGGACTTTCCTTACTACATATACATATATACCCATAAATCTCTCCCTCTCTCTCTCTCTCTCTCTCTCTCTCTCTATCTATCTCTCTCTCCCTCTCTCTCTCTCTCTCTCTCTCTCTCTCTCTCTCTCCCTCTACGATTCTCTTACTCCACGCATATAAACCATATCCTGGCACAGTATGCGTTGCCCAATAAAAAATCAATAAAGCAAATGCGATAAACATTTTTTGTTTCACTCCTCCTGCTCTTTCATCTGTTTTTGCTATCTTTTATATGAATCAGACGGCTATAAAAATATTTGCTCAATAAAATGATATTTGTGGCTGGCCATGGAGAGAGAGAGCCTTGTCCAGCTTTGCGGTTTCTCCTGGCAATTATCTGATAAGGCAAGCGGAGGGTGTCAACGGGGGCGTTGACCAAGAGCCAAACAAACAAATGCTGTTATCGGGCTACAGTAAGAAACCAATTCTGGAACATGAGAAATACGAGAAATACGAATTCGAGCATTGCCCCTGGGCTGGAAATCCTCTGTCGTGGCGGAAGACCCGCAGCGGCTTATCAGAATCAAACACAGCAAATGCAACGTAAATAGAAGAAGCAGGAAAGCTGAGAAAAATGTTGAGTTTTTCCACCGGGAACAGCGTGGAAATGGAAAAAGCGATAGGCAAGCAGGAAAAACCTTTGGCCAGGCAGCCAAAGTGCATTCGCCCAGGAGCTGGACAATGATAATGCCAGAGGCCGCTAAGAATCCATTAGCAGTCGTTGGGGCAGGGGGGCGCAGGCACGAGACGAGGTGGTCAGGCCAATGGGTTCGGGGACAATGGCCCCCTTTTTGCGCCTATGAGCCAGCAGAAAAGAAAGAAGTCAATAGGAGCTTGGGAAAGCGTGCGGACTGACAGATACTTCGTAATCGAAGGGAAGTGAGTTCAAGAAAAGAGTGAGAGAGTGCACGTAGAATAAAGTAGAATCTATATATCTATATATATGTGATTGATAGATCTTATAATAAGTAGAGTAAGAAAGAGAACAGATTGAGGGATAGATCTTATAAAAAAGTATAGTCATATACTCAAATATAAGACGCCTGATTGAGCGATATATCTTATCGATTTCAGATTTTTAAAATGAAACATAGATATTTATATTTATAGATATTGTCAATATGATAGCTAGAAATCTATATAATCCTAGTTGTGTAAGAAAAGAAGAATCATATGATGTCACACGAAAGAATTTGAGAGCCTTTAAGATAGTCCTGAATTCACTAGGCTTGATTGATTAACTCTGTTATCGAAATCGATATGTATATCGCTAAAGAAACTATCTTTCATTATGCATAAGGAACCCGAGAGTTGAAAACCTAGCTTTATTTAGATCAAGAATACTCTATAAAAAACACAAACACAACATGTCAGTATACCCCATTTGCATATGTACAGGGTATCTCAAAAGAAAGAGTGTGTGCAAATGGAAATGGGTGCATGTGGCGCTGCCAAGTGGCTGCTCAGGCTGCTTAGCGTGCCACCAAGTGCTAGTGCTCCCTGCACACGTACGCGCTCGACTGTGTGTGTGTGTGTGGAAAGGGTTCATTGCACGATTTCTTTATTTTTCCCAGCCGCTCAAGCTGCTTGCTGTTGCTGTTGCCATGGGAAAACGCGGCGCTGGCAAATGAAAAACTAATAAATATCGCAACTGAGAATGCGACGCTGCTGCAGGATCCATTCGAGTTCAACCCCCGGACAATTTGTTAATTGCCAAACAATTCAAAAATGAAAAAAGTCGCGCGCGCAACTCTCGAGCCATCGTCGAGCCCTGAATTAAAAAGATGAAAATTCTGCGGGCTCACTGAAGGATCGTCCCATTTGATTGGCCTTAATTGAGGTCAATGAGCGACTCGGCCTCTCTCTCTCTCTTTCTCTCTCTCTCTCTCTCTCAGCTACTTCGTCAACGAAATCATCGTCGAACACGCGCCGCCTGATCAACGGCTGTTGTAGCACTCGAATTATGCAGGACAAGGGAGTTGGGGAAGTGCGAAAGCAGAGGGGGAAAGCAGGAGGTGCGAGCAGGAGGGAGGTGAACAGCAACAGGGAATACAGTAGTCAAATGATTGGCAAAGATGTGGGCAGGATCGATACGGTTGGGAACTGAATTGAAGCCTGAATTTCTTTTATAAGTAGAGTTTACAAGCCCATAAATTGTGAGTATATAACACTATACTCTATGAATATACTCTACACGCTATGAATAGTTTACTAGGTGTTGATTCCCCATCAAATAGGAACCTTTAACTACCTATACTCTATACTCTTTGAGTACTTTAGTAATTGTTGATTCATTAAAAAACGGATCTATGAACTACTCTTATATAACTAAGTAGTCAATATAAAAATATATAATGAAATAGTTCAAAGAATACACAGAGACTGAGTAGAGTCGTCAGAAGAGCAGAGTAGAGCTGAATGATACACCGTATAGTCTATATTAATAGAGAAGAAGTGATTAGAGTAGTGTTCTTTAGTATTCTCTAGAAGGCGTCGCTAAGTCATCCAATATTCAAAGCAAAGAGAGCAAAGAGTTACAGATTAAAACTTTATTAGGAAACCATATAACCTAGAGAGATTTGATGCTACTACATTTTCATGAATCATCAAATATATATTATGCTCAAATCTATATTATCTTAAATCCATTCCTAGCCCAACAAATCTAATGTCCATCACTCCCTAGCTACTCAACGCTCAGCATGTTTACAAACAAAGGAAAAATAAACTCAACTGCAGATAAGCGGAAAATAGTTTTGTATCTAAATATCATCACCACTAACAGAATAGTCCATGTGATCCTGCCAAAGCGACCGCAAAGTTGAATGAACGATCTTAAGGAAGATCTTAAGAAGATAACAAAGACCCAAGAACTCTGACGACAAACAAAGCGTTTTGTCCTGCTGTGAGGATTAAGGTGTAAACGCAGGCAGTGAGAAATCAAAAGATCAGCCAAAGTTAATCAGCAATGCGGCATGAATAGCCACAAGGCAGACGAAGGCAGCAGGCAAAAGGATAAAAAGTGAAAGGATCTGCATTGTTCGGGAGATGTGCGTGCTGCGATACGCGTGTGTTCCACGAATAGCACACAACGAACACGCCCACGCTCGAAATGAAACTCGAGCCCGCAGGATTTGACAAACAGTTGTACCCCGTACATTTTGAATGGGAATCGTAACGGGTATATTGGTGAGACGTATGAATGTGTTAGTTAGTTTTAATAAAGAAAATATCTAGTAGATATATAATAAATGGTTTATATTATAACTAGAATGTAGAATATATAGAAGATATATAATAGATGGATTATGTTATAACCAGAATTTAGAATATATAGTAGATGTATAATAGAAGAGTTATTTCATAACTACAACCCAGAATATATAGTATATTATGTCTGAAATACATATCAATGCTCTATTAAATGGATGCAAATAAAACATGTTTCTCTGCAGATACTTCAAGTATTTCAGATCTAATATTATTCCAGCTGAAATTCCAATTGTAATAGCTCACTGAACATTCCAGGGTACATGCTAGTCGAACCTACGCCCTTAGAGTCCGTTTGTCTTCAAATTGTGTTTGGTGTTGAGTAATTTGTGTGCCACGCTCAGGAAATCTGTTAAGCGGTTAACAATAACACAAACACAACAACAACAAAAATAGTCTCAGGTTCTGCTAGGGGTTGAATTAACCCCTAGCGCGCTGCTGAGGAAGGCATGGAGTGAGTGAAGCAGGGAGGGAGGGAGGTAGAAAAGGAGCCGGAGAACTACCGAACAACGGCTGATCATATGCTGGTGCGCTATTTCCGTAACAAGTCGGCGGAGTTTGGCTTCTCCCACTTGAGGCCCGCGATGTGGGCCGCCCTCTGCGCGCCTAGGGGTTGAGGCAAAATTGTTATTTATATATTGTGTGGGTATGTCAATCTTAATAATGATTTCCTTTCAGACATTTACATAAACACAAGTACCCGCAGTTGCCGTCGAGGCGATTCTCCTTGGCCAGGATAAGTAATGCGATTGCAATTGAAATTCGATTTCAACTCAAAGTTCCCACATTACTCCACAAAATCGGAATTTAGCTTTGTTTGCTCGTTTGCTGCTCAACCGCTTATCGTAGCCCCGGCTAATGATGTGTGAGTGATAAATTATGGGAACTTACATACGTTTGAATAAGTGAAAGTAAATACAATTCATATGGACGATCAGTGATCTTTTGTTTTCATTGATAAAGGATCAGCTTGCAGCTGTGAACCTTAAGAGGTCTAAAATGTCTTTTTATTTAACATATACATTGTCTCGAAATTTACCCTAAAAAAAGGAAAAAAAATACAAAACGTTGAGAATTGGTTTCTCAGCTCAAAATCGGATCTCTTCTGTTTGATATTTCTACTTTCTTGTAAGTTAAGATTTAGACTGGCTTAAAAGCGTTTTGATAAAATGTTGCCAGGATAGCATTAATTAATTATATACATATATAAATGGATATTTCTTATTTTCGATACATCGTATTAACTAAAAAATATATAAGCATTCATTTCGATGTACTGTTCATAAAGTAGGAGAGTTTTGTTATAATATAATTCAAATGATCTCTTGATAGTACCTGCTCAAACAAAATTTTAGCAATCTAATTAGATTTTAAAAGAATGTTCAGGATTCAACTTTACATAATAAGCTAAATGTACATCTATTTATAAATATCTATATTCTATGCTGTGTTTGAGTTATTCCTAAAATCCTCAGTTCCTTCACCTTAGTCACATGATTATTCAATACTAAAACATATACATATATGTATATGATGTATGGTAATTTCAATACATCATTATTTTCAACTTTCAAGTAGCCAACTCAAGGATCGATCCACTTGCGAATGTAAATGGATCTTTAATTGATGGCCATTTCAGTTTGATGGGGCTTTTAAGCAATTCCCCGTTTTGGCCATATGATGTGTTTCTTGTCGATTTCCCAGACATACGCGAACCGCAATTGGGATACGAATCGGATGCGGCGATTGGGCCACTTGGAATGCCTAAAATTAGATCAATCGCAACCAAAAAAACAAAAAAGAACTTTTTCTATTTATATGCAAATTAATCAAGCAAGGAGAGCAGAGAGCGTATGTGAGAGTGAGAGAGACAGAGATAGAGAGAGAGAGTGAGAGGGATATGTAGGGCCAGCTAAAAAAGATACTTTTACACTCACAGATACAGCGACACACATACATAGCCATTCAGTTGCTGCAGCTGAAAGAAAAGCTATTAGAGACAAAATTCCTGTTCCTTTGTCTATGCACAAATTGCCGCCAAGAGCTGCGACTGCGGTTGCGGCTGCTGCTGCGGCTGATGTTGCATCCACAAAAGATACGCGCAGCTAAATTGCATTTTCATCTATTTTTACATAGGGGAAAATGCCGACGCTGACGCCGACGCCGACTGAGCGTGCGGAGGATTATAGAGGAGAGCAATTTCCTTCCTGTTGCCGCAAATAGCTGTAATAATAAAAAAAAAAAGATCTCCCATTGCCTGCGCCTGTTTATGGCCCGACGATCAAGCTGCTGCTGCTGCTGCTGCTGCTGCTGCTGTTGCTGCTGAGGAGGATGCCACAAGAAAAGCAGGAAAAACTCCTTGGCCACACACAACCCAAGCGGACAGGCCCCAGTCGAAGTCGCAGCAGCAGCAACTGCAGCCGCAGCCGCAGCCTCTGTCTTAGTCTCAGCTGCAGTTGCAGTTGCAGCTAGTTGTGTCCTCCTCCTATTGCATGTGGCTGCCACAGATCGTTGCCTGCCTCTGCGAGCGCGTGTGTGTGTTTGTGTGTGTGTGCCTAGCCTGGTGCCTGCTGCCTGTCGGCCTGTTGCCTGGTTCAATGAACTGCCGTCACCTCTGGACGCTGCGCTGCAACTGCGACGCGCACAATCCTTTTTCTTTATACTCTATCTATTAGGGTATTAGAAATTTGTCACGCAGTGGGGTGTGGAATGAGGCAACTACCTCTATAAATGCCTGAGCAGGATGCGTATAATGATAATGATAATCATAATAAATAGCATGATAGTTAATGATGATATAGTTGATAATGATATTCATGATGACAATCATAATGATGAAGACAGCAAGAATTGTAATATTAATGATCAATGTATACTGATAATCATCTCAAACACATAGTATAACAGTTGTGATTATGATAATGATATTCATAATGAAAATGGTTATGAGAATTGAAAGATAATCAAAGAAATTGAAAATGATTTTTATACTGCTAATGATGATCAGAAACCCAATACAAATTGTCATCAAAAGGATCATGATAATGAATTATTATAGTACGAATTTTGAATGAAATATTAAAATTATGCTGATAATGTTAATAATAATAATCATTTTTATGACAAAGAGAATTTTAATAATAAGAATGATGATAGAAACGAATAATAATAATATTAATCCACACATCCACAAACCCTTTATGATTTCTATCTATGTATCTTAAATGTCTACTATATCACGGACCTTATATACACACACATAAACCATATATGTTTTGTATCTACCATAAAGATCGTCCTATTTCTTGTAGTTCTATATACACACACATACGAACTATATACACATCCGATTTCTAAGGGCATTTGTTGTTCGGCATGCTCAGTGCCCACGGTTTTTTTTGTTTTTCTTCGGATTTTTCTTGGTTCACCCTTCACTTGATCTCTTGTGACTTCTCCTGCCGCTCGCCGCTGGCTGCTCGTCGTTTGCTGCCTGCCTCTAAGGAGCTGTGCAGGAGTTGCTTTCAAGGGTTTCAGTTTATTTCGAGATGTGGCCGTTGCAGTTGCAGTTGTTGTTGTTGTTGTTGCTGTTGTTGTTGTCTGGGGGCTTTGGATTTCACTTGGCGTTGGCTTCGTGTGGGGAAATGTAAACATTTCATCGTCGTCATCATAATCGCAGCTCACTGCTCGCTGCTCGCTGCTCGCCAGGCTGGTTTATTTTCTTGTGTGTGTGTGTGTGTGTGTTTGTATCTTTGCCTTTGCTTGGTCTTTGCTTGCCCCTGCCCCCACTCCTGTGTGCCCCCGCTCCGCTCAACCCCTTCCATTGCCCGCTCTGCTGACTCGGCGCGCGTATCCCTTTTTTTCGCTGGAATGCGCTGATTGTTTACTCAAATAAGTATTTGATCTTCTGTTCAGTTTTTTGTCACTCTTGATTTTTGTTTTTCTTCTCATCATTTTTTCGTTGTCGATCGCTCGTTGTTTATCTTGAAGGATTTTCAAGGAAACGAATGCGTATAACTGATCATGTTTTTAAATTTTTACATCGAATCCAGAAATGAGTTGAGAAAGGATATTTGAAGTTGATCTCTTATAAAAGAAGTTTAACATATATTTGATTTATGATATTTGATCTATTTAAAATGATCTTGCATGATGACAAAATTTATATTATGTTCAAAATGGCTTCATAGATGGGCTCTAAAGAATATCTACTTTAGAGGAATATTGATAAAAAAGCATCTGAGATTGCTACAATATGATATATGTAGCATAGACCATTCGTATATAATATGATCAATATTTACTTACATTAGTTTCTATATGATTATTATTTCATGTAGATCATAATTTCAACAGCTCATTCAAAAAGATTATGGTCTATACAATCTATTTATTATCTATAGGACTGATCATTGATCTATAAAAATGATCTGTTTATAATCTAAGTTGAATTGAATTTAATCATCAGCCAATTGGAATCATTAACAGGTTTGTTTTAATCATGTATTTAATGAATATCCTTAGTAAATATTCTGTCTTATGATCAATTGTAAATAGAGAAATACAATCAGGGGTAAAACTAGTTAAATTTAATTTAAAATATAAGCTAAAGAAGTGCCCCTTGTCCAGCCTAGCTCCAGTTCTCAGTGTAAGTACAGTCATCACTGCGAATGCTAAAAGTATAAAGGATCGAGGGCAACAGCAAGTCTCAAATGTAGCTGAATTGACAGAGACAGAGAGAGAGAGAGAGGGAGACAGAGATCGAGTGACAGGGGGAGATGATGAAAAAAAATAAGAAGAAGAAGAGGAATACAGAGTCTAGTAAACAAAGCAAGGCAGACCAAGTGCGCGGCACAGCAAACAAATCAGGAACAGAGCGGGGGGCACAAGGCAGCGACAGGGGTAGGTAGAGTTGACTGGGCTGTGCAGGGAGGGTAGGGGCAGCCGTTGCTGGCAACGTGGGGGCCTGGACCTTGAATCGCTGACTGCCTGGCTGGCTGACTGGCTTAAGAGAGCCTGAAACACTTTGGGACTCTGTTGGGCATATCCTCCACGCACGTACATGTCTTGGGCGATTATTCATGACTTTATGGACTTGGGTAGAAGGACATTAAAATTGTTTTTACGCCAACTCATTCGCTGGGCGAGAGGATCAAACTGGTTCTGCTTTGTATGCCACTCACAGCGCAGTCGCCACCAGTTCCAGCCAGAGTCAGAGTCAGAGTCAGAGTCAGAAAGTCAGGGGCCGCTCCTTGGGACTTGGAATCTGGCGAAACCAGTTTTGTGGTCTCCTCTACCTGTTGCCTGGTCGTTGCCTGTTGCAGTGCGGCTCCCACGAAAAAAGGGATACTTGTGAGCAAATACAGTCATGCATACACACACACACACACACGCACACACCTGCATGGCATGACGAAGCCTTGTTTATCCAATTTTTATATATGTTTACCTTTGCGCAATCCTTTCGTCCTCGCCACCATCTCCTGATTGCTTTACTTCATCTTTTTGTATACGTTACTTTTGTTCATTTCGTTTTATTTTTGGGTTCGTGATCTCCTTTCTTGGCCTGCGTACAGTTTCGATGTGGCCTGAAAATGCTTGACCGGATTTGTGGAACCCCAAAATCAAATATTTTTAACAAACCCAAAAACTTTGGGCGTTTCAAGCAGTAGTAAACAGGTCTGCGAAATGTATTTTATTTAAGAGCAAACTTTACGGAATTGAATTTTCATGTTCTATCTTAGCTTAAGACATAGTATAATAGGGGATCCTTAAACTAGAGTAATTCCAGTTGTTTGTTGATCTCTGTTAATTGTTCTAAGCAATTTTTCAGATTTTCAATTTATTATATCCTTAAATCTTTCCAAAAATTCATAAATAATATTTCCCTTAACTGATATAAGTATGATATAAATTTTATTATATTTATATTTTTTAGGATCTGTTAAAAAATATCTACGTAAAGAAGAATTTCTAACAAAAATAAGGATAGTAATTTATTTTTATTTTTATTATTAAACTTTTTTTATATACATATAAAACATTTAGTACAAATATATACGATTATATATTTTATATATATTTGAGCTACTCAGAAATGTTACATATATGAAAGCTGCCTTCATGATGTGTTTACAGTTTATTTAGGGGTACCTTAAGATCAGAAATTAGTAACTAAAAACATTTTAATTTATAAACATTTTTCATACACATATTATTTGTATTATTTTTCTCATAAAAAATTCCGTTTTCACTTTGAGATTAATTCTATAAAATAATGCATTTTCTTTTCTATATATAGGCATACATGTTTATTTTATAAATATTTTACCTGAAGCCTTTTAGTGGGTTACGCTTTATCTGCGTCAGGATAGATTAGCTCTTAAGTGCATAAGTGAAGAAATTTGTCAACTTTGTTTGCCTGGGCTCAACTTTGTGTTGTGCATATTAAGTTGACATCTATGTGTGTGTGTGTGTGTGTGTGTGTGTGTGAAGCTACCTCAAATGGCTTCTGCTCTGCAGATAATGCTTTGCTGTTGTTGTTGTTGTAGTTGTTATTGTTTGCCAAGCCAAGCAAATGACAGTGGGTCCAGCTGTGGATCCACACAGCCCACAAAGCAAAGCCCTCAAACGGCATTTGCTTAGAGAAAGGCACTTGAGCTGAACTTCAGATATATGTGTATATGTGTGTGTGTGTGTATATATATACCCTGTACCAGAAAGTAAGGAAAATAAAGTTATGTGAATAGCACAAAATATATGTATGGGAAATCATGGAATATCTTAAAGAAGAGAAATGCTAGTAAAAGTAAAAGAGAGCTAATATAGGATATATGCTTATATATGTATTATATAGATACTACAATATGATGAGCTGATATTACGTGGTAACTGCTAGTTCATCACAATTTTCTTGCCGCCTTTTTGACTGGTTGTTTTTTATTGTTATGGAAAATAGTGCGCAAACGCAAATGCGAGGCAGCAAAAAGGCAACGGCAGGGCCACAGACAAAATCCACATGCACAAAGAGAGCAACAGCAGCAACAACAGCAACAATAATAACAACAACAACTCAAGCAACAGCTACAACAAAATCGAGCAACAGCGCAGGAAAACAGCAGAAAAAGGGCGAACAAAAATGCTGGAAAATATTGTGTGAAAAGTCAGACAGTGTATGTGTGAGTGTACAAGTATCTCTGTATGTGTGTGTGTGTGTGTGTGTGTAACAAGTTGAATGCCCTGCTTATGCCTGCGCTGTGTAGCCTCTATAGCCCCAGTTTTGCCGCTGCAATTGCTCGAGTAATGAAGGGTTCTGCCAGCTCCTCGCCTGCCCAGCCAAGTGACACAGACTCAAAGGGGGTCGGATTGGAGGGGGGAGGTATGGGAGAGGTGGGTGTTGCAGGCAAATGTTCACCTGTTGCTTTTACCATTGCTGTTGCTGTCGTTCTCAGGATGCCGACATACAATTGGTTAGCGGTTCAGCGCCTGGGAAAGCACTTAAATGGTTTTTCATGCTAAGCCCAGCTTTCCCAATGAAATTGTCTAGCTCTCGGCTAAGCGGAGCTCTGGCTGGGCTCTGGCCGGGCCTGCCTGTTAGGCAGCCAATGAAGTTGGCCAACTGCGGGGCCGTTGGCGGAGCGAACTGCACCGCAGGAAGCCACAACCACCACCAACACCACCACCACCACCACCGTATACGTAATTTTGCGGCGACCAAGAAGGAATCGCAACCACAAGCGCCTAGACCTCGATCTAAGCCCCATTCGCTGTATCCACATTGGCATCTGGCAAATCGGCTGCGAAATTGCTGAAGGAAACGCACGAGTGGCACAGGAGAGAGCCGCACAGCCGTTGCCGCCGCAGTTGTCTGTGCCCTACTCTCGTTTGGTTCATTCAACTTCGAGCTGCTAAGAAGCAAGCGGGCTGCACTCGCAGCTCCAAGCTTAACTATTACACAGCGAGAAATTATTTTTTTTTTTGTGTAACTAATCAGTTTTTATAGATTTGTGTATCTAGCTTCACTCACTTAATTTCAATTTAATAGTCGCTCAGATTAGTTAAAGTTTGATTCGATTGATATATTGCTTAAATTTATATTTATTATTTTTTTTTTTCGTAATAATTTTAGAAATAGAGTTGAATGATATCTTACAATAATTTAAAAGTTTAGGCTAAGAAATAGGCCTTTCTTGCTAACATATTTATTTACTTTAATAAGAAGATATAAAAAATTCCAATATAGAATTCATTCTTATATAGATATAGGAATTTTTGCATCTCCAGATTCCTCTATAATAGTTAGGTAAGCAAAGTCGTTCTCAATAATTCTCAATAATAATAATAACTTCTGTATAGCTCGAAAAAAATCTTCACTTGACTTACAAAATTGGAAAAAAATGTAATCTTTTATTTTAACATAATTTATTTATAATCAAACGCTCTCTAGAGTATTTATAGACCATAATAAGAGTGAAGAATGAATAAATAAAAAACCAAAAAAATGCTGATCAAACTTTGTATACGATTTCGCACAGTGTAGCTGGCTAGCCTAGCTGGATAGCTGCTTGGATGGATAGTTAGTTGGATGGATGGATGGATGGATGGTTGGTTCGTTGGTTTGTGAGTTGGTTGGCTGCTTTGGCTGCTTAGGCTGTTTAGGCGCTAGCTGCTTGGCTGACTGCAGCTGGCTGCGCAGTTGGCCTGGCGATGGATGTCTAATGCCTTAGTCAGCAGCTGGTAGCTGTTGCCAACTGGGAGCATACCTCCCATAGCCACGCCGAGACGGGAGAGATCAAGAACTGGAAGGATGGCCGGGATTGCTGGCAGTCGCTGCCAATTGGAAGCGGTGCATTGGCCCGGTTTTGTCATGGCAGCAACTCAAATTGCAACAGCAACAGTTGCTGCCGTTGCGGCAACAGCAACAGCAACAGCAACAGCAACAGCATGTTTTACAAATGGATTTCATGTTCATGTTCAGTGCGTTATGTTTCTTGGAAAGGATTGCTCGGCTTGGCTTGTCATGGCCATGTCTGGCCTTAAATACAACAACAACTGCAGCAACAACAACAAGTAAGCGCGCCGTAAACATGAAACATTCAAATGCACAAATGCGGCTCAGGAAGCGTGCAGCTTGGCCTCAGCTTATTTGGTAGCTGCCACAAGTTGCGGCTGCCACCAATCCGAGTCGAACCGATCCTGCCATCGCCAGCCTCCACCTTGGTGGTCAGCTCTGCAGCGGGTCAATTGTCAAAGTCATAAAAACTGTTAACAGAAGTGCTACCGCTTCTTCATTTTTATTTGCTCTCCTTTGCTCCTTTGGCTCCTGAACGACAGAGCGAGGTAGAGCGCGAGAGAGAGAGGGAGAGAGAGGGAGAGATAAATGCGTATATAAAATGCAATCAAAATACACATTTTTTATTACGTTTCCCACAAATGTTTTATGTGCAGGAAACTGCGTCGGGTTAATTAGCTGGACCTCAACCTTTCGCTGAGAAAATTTCAAAGGAAAATGTCGAAATGCAAGTTGATGCAAGCGATAAGCAGCAGCAGCAACAGCAGTAGCAGCAGCAACTGTTGCTGCAGCAACAGGCAGCAGCTAAAAAAAAAAAAATAAATTAAATACAAAATTGATATAAATTCTGGCTGAAATTTCATTAATTCTTGACTCGGCACAAAACTTGGCCAGAGACCGTAAAATATTCAAATATCGCGCAAGGCCTTAAATATATACATATACATATACATACATACATATGTATGTATGTATACACATATATAAATTAAAACGAATTGCAATAAAAAATTCAACTCCCGTTTCAACGTGCTCACATGCAACACACACACATACACCCATATATACATATATACAAATATATATATCTATATACATGCGCTTGCAAGGATTGATCGCCTCCTCGAATGACATATTATTTAGCAAATTGAAAAGGCGCAGAAAGAGAAACAACTCAAAATACTTTGTGTCGCAAAGACCGACTAACAGCTACCCTATAGCTGCAAGTCCAATGAATATTTACATACATATGCAAAAATATATTTAGTCTGATTATCACTAGATATCAATATATACATAAATGTTACATACATGTACCTATACGACCTTATACTATATACTCATATAAATACTTATACAGCATATATGCTTATATCTATAAATCTATATTATATCTTAAATGTTCTATAGTTATAATTGTATGTATGTCAAAGTTCAATTTCAAAGACTTTTCTTAAATTCATTTCAACCAACAAAAAAAAAATGTATAAATTATCTGGTGTATGTATGTATATAATCCGCTGCACAAACTTGATTCATTCTTAGCTTCTCTTTCTTCTAAATAGTTAGCAATAGTATGAATATATAGAAAAACGATGTATACCGAAAGCTCCTAATAAAATCTCTGAATTTTTCAAAAGATTGATTACCTTTTAGTTGAATATACAAATTCGATTTAGATAGACAAATTAAAGATACAAAATTTGATACAATCAGCTACTCAAGGAATCAATAAGAGCTTAGAGATCAATATTTATATTTATGTGTTATATACTTCACATTATAATATAGATTAATGTCTTATACCACATACAGAAAGCTACCCTACCTAAGGTGTGGTACAGGGTATGCAAACAAAAGTTTTACGGGCTGTGCAGTTCGCACGTTACAATTACGGCGACTCGTCTGTCGCCTACCCTCTAAAAAGCAAAAGAGAAGGAGAGAGCAGGAGAGAGAGCAACAGAGAGCGAGAGAGAGAGAGAGAGAGAGAGCAACAGAGAGAGAGAGAGGGCGAAGAAGAGAGGGCGCAAAAGAATTGTAGGGCTTGCTTTTTGGGTTGGGCTACGCCTTGCCACACACTTTGGAATGCAAATCAATGGCCCCAGCCCCGACGGAGTCCCAGGCACAGGCACAGGCACAGGCAGAGCGAAATGCAAAGGCGAGGGCAAAGGAGAAGACGAAGGCGAAGGCGATAAAAGTATCCTCTGACTTTCGAGGCTGCCATGAAAAATAAATAACTTTTTCTGCAGATCCCCCTAACAAAGGCGATGGCTGTGGATTTGTATCTGTATCTGTATCTGAATATTGGATTATGTTTATATATGTATCTGTATCTGTGCATTTGTGTCTGTATCTGAATAATCATTTGTGCTTATGTATCTGGGCTGTATCTAAATATGTGTATATGCATCTGTATCTGTGGCTCTGCATCTGTATCTGAACTAAGATATTTGTATCTATATCTTCATAAATGTGTTTAGATGTATCTGTTGATTTGTATCTGAATATTTGGTATATGCAGCTATAACTGTTTATAGTTGAAGATTTGTATCTTCCTTTATAGCTACAACATATCTGAGTATTATTCTCCAAGTCTTCTTTAATATATATCTCTCTTAATGACTCTTCACATATGTATATATTGCATATGTATCTGTATCTATCTGTGCTTTGACTGAATTTGTATCTTTATCTGTGCATTTGTATCTGAAGCTCTTTATATTTCACTCAGTATCTGTAGAATTGCATCTGTATATCTGTATCTGTGTTTGGCCACACTCGGCTGACTCTGCGGCCTTCCTCGAGCTGCACCCTGTGGCGGCGAGCCAATTGTTTGCAGCACGTCCTCGCCACGGTAGGTGCTTCACACACACACACACACACACACGACTTTAATGTATGTATGTATACATATATATCGCATATTTGATCGCTGCTTGCTGCTTGAGATTTCATATGAGCGCAGCCCCAGCCCCAAGTCGCCCCAGCCTCATATTTGCCAGGCAACTGGCGACCCCTTCGGCTCCTGCGCCTGCCCCTGCCTCTGCCTCTGCCTCTGCCTCTGCCTGTGCCTGTGCCTGTGAGTGGCGCAAAAGATAATGAAAGTCAATGTCTGTGCAAGGGTACAGGATATGCTGTGTGCCAAGTATATACATATTGACTTCGTCTTTTGCTTGCTTGCCTTTGCCCCACGGACAAACATCTCCACACAGTGCCAGCTCTTTGTTTTCAAGTGCTCCGCCCGCCCGTTCCTCACAAATAAAAGGGAAGCCAGCCAGCCAGCCAGCCAGTGAGTCTTTTTTGGGGCGATCGGGCATTCGGGCAATTCAGTTTATCTTTCTCAAGTAATTCTTTCTCATGAGCACAGCCCTGAGAGGGCTATGCGCTCGGAGAGAAATTCTTCATAGTTTAGAATAGATTTTTGGTTCAGTAGTTGCTTCGACACGACTTGGATTCAGCTTGTGAATCGGTTTTAGATTTAAGGAGTAAAAAGTTGCAACAGCTTCGACTCAAAACCAGTTCCCCAAAAAAACCTTTCCCAATTTGAGGTCCTCAGCTTCTCAACAGCACTTGTGGACTCTGTAATTACGCAAAGCATTTAGGTCACGTAAGAAAGGACAAACATGAAGTTGATTGAGGATCGTTCTGAAAAATCAACCAGCAAATATGACGAAACATGACGAATGAATGTTATTTCTTCGAGCGTAACAAACCCGTTCAAATATTTGCTTGTAACGATGGCCAGGTGTTTGTGTCAATAAAGCAGTCTATTTGAAGAGGATCGGGAATCGAGGGAACACAAATCGAGGATCCACGTTCCCAGCTGACTTAAGCAACTGATTGCCTGTAAATAGCGCTGTGAGCGAGGGATAAGGCAGCGTAGGGGGTAGGAAACATTGAGCGGCCACTGCGAGATACATAAATATCAAATTGTATCTAAATCCTGCGCCACAAGGATCGCTGCGGACAGGCAACGTGGGAGAATGATTGAAGCAAAAGAAATAACGAAAAGTGGACCTGAGGCTAGGGCTGTGAGTGTGTGTGTGTGTGTTGGTGTTTGACAGGCCTGAAATGGGAAAAGAGTTGACTCGGAATGAAGCGAAGCTAAAGGATATGCGACGTCAAGGTACATTAAGTAGCTCCAAGGGTCTTAAATTTAAAAAAATCAGAAATCGAAATTTAGATTTTGCTCGACTTGTTAATGCCCTGTAACTTGTGATCTTCTAAGTTCGATATGTAAATGGTGTCGAACTAGCCAATCCATATGAATTACGAAACCTATTGTAACTTAATTTTGCAAACCAATACGATATATCGATTTGAGTAGATATCGAAATATCGATAGTCATCGATGGGAAATAGAAATGACTAAAATATAACAAGCTGTTCAGATTTAAGATACATAAGATCTAAGATCTGAGAGAAATAGGCAATGCATATATTTAATGAAGCCTGAATAAGCACAATCCACTCATTTACCATTTGTTGTGAATTATAAATATCGGTCAGAGACAGAGACTTGAGTATATTAATGTAGCTTACTGCTGATCATAACGATTAGCAGTATATAATTTATCGATTCGTAACTGCCCCTACTTAAGCATACACCCATATTAAGTCAGTTCGAATGGGTCAAGGGTATAACAAGCTGAATCACACCAAAATGAAATCTTAAAATTGCGTTCACATGCGCGGCTCCTGGTCATTTTGGTCGAGCCAATTGAGTGGCCCAAACGGAGATCATGGGAAATTTTGTGGTTTGGTCTCTCGAAACCAGTTGACTGTGTCTTGATTTGCCTGCTGAGGGGTGAAAGTCGCAACTTGTTGGCCCTAATTATGACAGCGTGACGGTGGGGAGCAGACAGGATAACGAGCTGTGCGCGAGCAGGTGCCCTCTGATATTTTCATTTCGTTTCCATTTTCACAGGATAATCGCAGGGGTGGGCCCAAGTCAAGGCGCGTGAAAATTATGCACGCCTCGTAATTGGAAGCAGGCAGCAGGTCACCTAGGCAACCTAGCTTGAGAATTTTATGGTAATTAAATGGTCCTTAAGATCCGGCTACTGGTCTGTTTGGTTCACACGCCCTGCGGCAGGTACAGGTACAGGTACAGTCTGCGCCTGGTTCTGATAGTGCGCCGTCATATCCGACGCTCGAAAGGGGCCACAGCACACAATGCTTCCGGATTTAAAGCCCGAAAAACGTCATTAGCAAAGTTAGAAAAGAAGTTGAAAAACATTAGAGATTGTCTAGCTGGAGTGTGTGTGTGTGTGTGTGTGTGTGTGAGTCAGTGTGCGTGTGTGTGTGTGCAGCGCATCGGAAGTTCCCACAAGACGGCAATTATGACGCAACATAATTTTTGGTCAAGTCTTGGGCTGATGAAAATGATCCGCTGTGATGACAAAACCAAAAGGCCTGGCGGCTGCGCAACAACTGCTAATTAAAAAGGAATTTCTGTCTCTGCTGTACACACTGTTTGTCAACTGCTGAATGGGGCGTATTGGTGCGACTATCCATTGTTCATTTCACTCAAGTTTGTCCAGAAAATGTTTCATATTTTCTATTGTTAAATTGAGTTACAAGAGAAATTTCTGTATTCCTAAATAGTCGGTATGTAGATAGGGTAGATTAGTTTTGTTGTCAAACAATCTGCATAATATAAAACAGTTTTTTTTATATTCCCTATTGCTATAGGCATATTTCAGAGGAGTTTCCATTAGTTCAAGTGCTATATAGGCTGGATATCTCTATGCATTTTCGAAAACCAATTTCAAGCCAACTTCTTTTGACTTCACTCCCTCTGTATCAATACAGTGTATTGTACAGTTGGCTTTCTACAAACAGCTTAACTTCTTTATTCAGCTCTTTCTCTTTTCTGTGTGTTGTTTCTTACAAGCAATTAGACATGTCAAGGTGGGTTTTGGGGCGGGGGCTGGTGTGACCGGCAGTTACAGCAATCAGGAGAGTGCTAATTTAGTAATCACAAGTCACAGTCCGTGGCGCAGTCTCCATTCTCCAACCGGTTATTAGATCCTCAAAAACTAGAAGATCTTTGTCGCTAGTCCGACCCCCATATCTCCCCGACATTCCCATGTTTGCTCCTCGTTCTTTTTTTGTGTCGTCTCTCTAACGGGTCGCAAGGTGTGAAATATCTGTTGCTGTTGTTCAGCTTCAGCCGCAGCTTCTTTTTCAACTTCTACTGCTGGTGTTGAATCAGGTGCCGTCTGCTTCAACTGAGGCGCTGCTTGACGTCGTGAGCACACAATAAGTCAGATCCTCCCCCTGCCAAAAAAAGAGAAAAAGACTCGACACACACATAAGTCGATAATTTAGAAATCTTTACAATATAATTTTCTACTCAAAGATTGATAGAGCGGCAGGGATAGAGAAGAGGGAAAATATGGCCACAGGCTAAAGCTAACAACGAAACCCTTCGTCTTGCTGGGATATTCTCATCTATCTTGAACTTTGTGTCTTTTATCTGTGGCATTCTCGAGTTTCTCTTTCTTTCTTATTGGTTTCTTTGTCGAATTCAGTTGTGCGTGTGAAAAGTATTTGTTCTTATAGATAATATTACACTAGACTTTTGTAACAGGAATTGAAAATACAGATATAAAGTCAAAATACTTTAGGTGATCAATAAAATTCTCCCAAATAAACTTGAATTTTCTATAGCTGCATACTCTATACTCTATTAGTATAATACATATATATATGTATAATGAAACATCCTTTAACTATTTGTGTTTTATTTTTAGGCTAGTTACAAACATCTCAGTTATTTCGAACGTCTTTGATAAATACAGTGAGAACCAGCTGAGTAACATTTGAACATTTGAGTGCAGCCTAAACAAATTTGAGACTTAGTTGGGCACAAAAAGTAAACAAAGCATCAATACTCCTGGCTAGGGAAAACTCTCTAAATGGAGGAATCCTCAACTAATTTACAACACGTGCAATCGGACGTCAGGTCGCTGACCGCAGTCGCAGTTGCCGGTGCAGTCGACGTCGCCCTAGGCAGCAACCCAGATTGACAAACGAGATTCAAAGCGATCGCATAGCAGAAGCAGTGGAAGAAGAAGATGTAACAGCAGCAGCAGCAGCAACAGCAGAAGGTAAGGGAAAGCAGCGAAGCGTAAAGTTAAGGACAGAGACGCGGCAGGGTGAGCCTAGAGGAGCCTGCGATAGACAAAGTAGCCACAAATGGAAAACAAAATACAAAAGAAGCAAGCTGAAGAAGAACAGCAAGATAGCGGAGTCAGAGGAGGGAGAGGGGGAGAGTAAACATAGAGTCATAAATAATATTGTTTACACAAATGGTTCACGTAGGCGGCGACCAGGTTCGTAACTCCTGAAACTCCCGAAACGAAAATGTTGTTTTTGTTTTGGGTTCTTATTTTTGGGTCAATGGCTGTAGATCCTCCACGCACTCACACGCACTCACCAACACACTCACACACACACACACACACACACAAGTGTATGTGCGGCCAGCTAAAAATAAAGATGAGCTCAAGTTTTGTTGATTACGAGAAAAGTTATAAAGTTTCAGGCTCAAGCATGATTTCCAGCTAACCCTATAAAATGAGACAGCGCTGTGCGTGTGTAACGGGCGAGGAGTTGGCGGTGTAAAAGGGGAGCAACAGGCTTTCAGCCACTCAGTTCACATAAAAAACTAACAACAAATACAACAGGTAGAAATCAAATAGAAAATGGAATAGACAAAAGGCAAATGGAGGAAGTGGCAGAGCTAGCTAGCAGCGACAGCGACAGCGGCAGTGGCAGCGGCAGCATAAACAACGGACACCATCAGCACCAAACCACCGGCACGTAGCCACGCATACACACACAGCCAACCACTCGCACTCACACACACATACTTACACGCAACTAAGTTTGTCTATCTGCAAAGGCATTTCGAGTTTCATTTTATGTTTTGACCCCTTTTAAGTTCAAGAACCCTTTTCCTCACAACCTCGCACACACACACACACTCGCACACTCATACAACTGTGCGCGCAGTCGGGGCAGCACAGCATACACGCTCACTCGTAGCTCTTGAGCGTCAACTGAGCGCGCGCGAGCGACTCGTTAGAGATTTATAATGCAGCTCTACGTACGCCAACAGCCAACAGCCAGCCAAGCCTCACGGCGACGCCACGCTCTTTGCTTTATGCGGGCCACACCACTACACAATTTCAACTGCGCTGCTGCTGCGCAGTCGCTGCCAAGCCTTGAGAGCAAGTCTCCACAGTTCAAAGCTTAGCTCAGCGCAGTTTAGCCCTGCGCTGTTTGAGTTTGTGTAGAGTTGGAGAGCAGAGAGCGCCGCCTCTGTCTGTGGCTTGTTATTGTTTTGGCTGTTGCTCTTCATGTTCGCTGCCGTTGCTGCTGCTGTTGTTGTTGCTGCTGCTTTTTGGGGTGTTGTAGAATGCCAAGTCACATTTATTTCAGCTTCGTTTTCAATAATGGGCGCAACAAGTGTATTTCGTTTTTGTTTCTCTTTTATTTTTTTCTTTCTGATTTATGCGCTTGCTGCTGCGATTCTGCTTCGAATTATTAATTGATTGATGATAACTAATTATGTTAATTGGATAATGAAATGAAATGTGTCAAAAGACAAAGTTTGTGGCTTCATTTCATTCAGGTTGAGACAGTTGTTGAAAGCTTCACGCTGCCCACAGGTGACGCACGCTACATTCACAGGAAAAAGCTCGCTCGTGTATAGAAATCTAAGGGCACTTTACTACTAGCTGAAAAGCTCTCCAACTGCTGTTGATTTCATCCGACATCAAAAGCTTCTTATCTGCGGGCGCAGCACATCGCGTCTATCGTGTTTCTAATGAACAGTTACATCCTCCGCAGCACGAATTCAACAGATGAAAAAGCCGTTCATGGTCATTGTGCCATAAATGGCAACGAAACGAAATTGAAATTAAGCAAATGAGTGGGAACACAGACGCGACAAAGGAAAAACAAAACTAACAACGAACAACAACAACAGCAAAGAGCAACTCGAAAACAAGTCGTCAAAGTCCAAGTCAGAGATGCTGCTGCTGCGGCGGCTGCTGCTATCTTGTCTAGCTAGCATTGAAGGCGGATGCGCACCTACAAACCAAATGAGGAAGAGGAGCAGCAACAGCATCGGCCGCCGCTGCCGTGAGCTGTAGCGGATGCTATGCCAAAGCTTTGAGCTTCAACTGGGCCAAACAAAAAACTAGCAAGAATGTTGCATTTGGGTGTAAACGACTGCACGCTACAGTGTTTATAATTCAGTTTAACCTTGCAGTGGGCGTGGCAACTACTGGACTGCAGCTGAATTCATAACACTTTGTTTTCCAAGCATTAAAAGCTTTCGTTTATTGTTGGGCAAAAGTTTATACTAAACATATATACCCTCTTCGCAAATAGTGTACAGGGTATGCAGCAGTGAGTACTCCACTGGCGGCTAACTGCCTGTCTGCTGCTGGCCTGCTCGCGGCAGGTTCTCGAAGGCCTTGTTTTTCTGGCTGCTGGTGGCCGCTCGCATTGGGCATTGGGCATTGGGCCACATGTCCCACGCGTTAATTTACATATCGAGCTCCAGCTAACGGTACATTTTTACGCAATCCCAAAAGAAATGAAGAGGAATGCAACGGCGACGGCGACGGCGTCGAAAGTGGCAGTGGCAAAAGGGAGAGAAAGGGTTTCTTTCTTTTTAGCTCGAACGTCGTCGAATCATAAAAATACAAAATAATAAAGAAATGGGCGACGCTTTTAACATAAAAATACACGCACACACATACAAGTATGCCCACTCATACATGCGTGTGTGCGAGACAAATACAGTATGAATGAAAGACGTGGACGACGGGCGCGAGCGCATGTAAATTGGCGGCCCCATGCTAAAGAAGAAAACTTAAAGCAGAAGAAGAAGCAGAAGCAGCAGCAGCTGAGGCAGCAGCAGTTACTTTCCACTTTTGGGCTGGCGACGACAAGTCAGGTGGCCCAACGCCAAACGGGCCAAACACAGTGAAGCAAAGGGCTCAGGTAAATGCTTGAAAGCTTTTATTGCTTAATTGCATTTGGTTTGGATCAAAGTTTGGTTTATTTTTAAAAGCTCTATTAAGATAAAAGCATATCTCGCAGTGTACAAAGCTTTAAGGAAATCGTATTGTATTCTGAAAAATAAAGATATAAACAATATTTTCCATATCAATATTTTAATAAAATTAATCATTTAAATTAATGAATTAGCTAAATCTTAAACATGTTATAACAAAATTTATGAAGGGATAAATATTTTAAAATTCCTTAATATAGGTTGATTCATAAATAAATAAAACAACAAAAAATTTATATTATTTAAAATATATTGATATAAGTCAGTTATATAATCCGACAAATTTGTCGCCTACAGAGATTCATCAAATAATATACTATGCATTTGATTCCATTTTAAGAAATTTCCACGGGTCTTGGACAATCGCAATATCTTGTACCAATGTCAGTTAGTTTGTTGTGGGCGTGTCCTCACTTATGGTGGTCGACTTTATGCCAGGCGACAAATTTGAAAAGATTTGAAAGCGTTTTCGGGCGGAGTCCTAAGCTCGACATTGATTTGGGGCCGGGCCCTGAGCCACGAACAGGTACAGGTTGCAACGCATTGTGCGAGGCGTTTTCTTTTATATTTTACTGTTACAATGTCTTGAAAGCGGAGATCTGGCTCCTCTCTACACGGGCACTCTGCTCTCTCCTCAGTTGGCCCAGTTCATTGACCGTAAACGGACGGCCGGTCCCTCTTTTGTTGTTGTCGCTTCTTTCGCGGTTCTTCCTGACTGCCTTCTTCGCCTGCTGCTTCGTCTAGCTTTCTATTGTTTGATGATTTCCAAAAAAAAAAAAAGAAGAGAAGTCGTAGTCGAAGTAGATGAAGAAGAAGCAGAAGCAGAGAAAAAAGAAACGCTTGTGGGTTTTAACCCTACAATGGGAATGGGAATTGGAATTGGGAATGGAGAATTGGGTGTGGGGAATGGGAAGCTAGCTAGCTCCGCTGCCCACATCCACATTCCAACCTGTATGTGCCAGAGTGTGCCTAAATGTGTGTGATAGTCTCTTCTAACACTCTCTCCCTCTCCCTCTCTCTCTTTCTCTCTTTCTCTCTTTGTATGTTGGTCTGCGCTGAGGATTAATAATGCGAGTGGGCATCTGATCTATTGACGAGCTGTTGCCGAAAAAGTCCAGAGATTTTGTATTATTTTGTTGTACGCATGGTTCATTGACTTTTACCAGGGACTTTATCAGCTCGTCTACCTTAAGGTGAGTGTGTGGGCCCCATAGGGTACTCTATGATTAATGGGTTTCTTTTGCACCATCCATGAAATTACATTCGGTTTTCTGTGTAGCCTGGCAATCGTTGAAACGTTTAAAAACTCCAGTTAAATGCAATCTATCATTTATTCCAAATCAAACGAGAGTGAGAAAGATGTGATTTATGTGAGCCTAGATCTGAATATATTCATATACATACATATATGCATGTGGATACATATTTTTGACTTGGTTTTTAATTGCATTCAAATCGGGTTTCAGTTTGCCTGCCTGACTCAGAATACATGAGTATCTTTAATGTTGGTCAACTTAAAATTCCATTCAGAAGCCAATTAATTTGCGCAAAACAAGATCTTAATAGATCGAATGGCGGATTATAAGATCTGAAGACAGCTAACTCCATTTGCATGCCTGTTGTAGGATTGTTCTGGTGGTATTTAAGAATTAGTTAATTCCTTTGCAACACTACTGAAACTCTTTTTTCAGCTAAAAGTTACTCTGACTAGTACTGCAATTACCCTAAACTACTATTCTGCATGCTTTTCTTGGGTTTGTTTGATTTTATTTATGCACCTCTGTTTTATGTATTTCTTGTTGGTTTTGAATTCAAACTTCAACATTTTATGGGAACGCGTAACCCTTGCCCATTCTCATTAGCATGTAGCAAGTGCAGAGGGCTATTAAAATAGTGCGCTACCCCAATAAAATCAGGTAAAACATTACGCAACAGGTTCGAAATGCCAAGCAGGCACAATATGCTGACCCGCTAGTGTCGCAGTCATGGGAAACTGTCAGCCAGACCACCTACACCAAATGGCCCCCACCCCCTAGCGCTCTCTATAAATGTAACTGTAACAGGTTCACGCATAGCGCACCACATCCAAAATCCCAGTCCATATTATGTATGAAACTCGTAAGCGTAACGAATGAATTCAAATTCAATGTGAACTTAGGCTATCTCTTCAACTGAACGAAGTGGAAATACACTTGCAGATAGATGTGAAATGTGTCTTAGATTCCATTAAATATAACATATTTAGAGATCTGCATATGAATAAACTTAAATATAATTCAAATTATAAATTATTCAATATTTTTATTGAAAGATAACTTATAAATGTTAAAGGTATTCGATTGCTATGACATTATATAAGTATGATATTCTAGAATAAATGAATGGCTTAAGGATAAAAGATATGTTGGAAGTATTATAGAAAAAAATTTGGTATCATAGCAGACAGTCTCCAAAATACCTAAAAATTGATAAAATTATGAGAATATACATATGTATGTCAGTTTTAAATAAATAAATGGATTACAGATAAAAGACATGTTATAAAACTAATAGAATATTAGAATAGGGTTTCAATGCAGTATCAACAAAATATACAGAATCTACATAAAGCATTCATGTGAGGCAGCTGAGATCAGAGAGCTGAGCAGACTATATTGGATCAAGCTTTCGATCCATGTTGAGACGTGTATAAACACCCAGTAATACTTCTATGACCCTTTGCCTCACAGACTTGCTAACAAAAAGTAAATACCCGTTTGGTAGAGTATCACAAATGAATTTGATTTTTGTCAGCGTTAAGTTTAGAGAGATCAGGAAATTATTTAGGGGCTTTTCAGCAACTGTTGTCCATATAGAGAAACAAATTTGTAAAAATAGTTAACTAATGCCGCTCGCTAGGGGCAAGAAGGAATCAATGTAATTATTCACCCCTCGCGCGCTTGTGTGTGGGCATTTCCGTTTCGCTTTCACGTCTAGGGTATGTTGAATGCCCGCACTGTTTGGTTCGTGGGCCGGACCCTCGCCGTTCGGCTGCGCCCAAGTGTCCGGAAATGAGATGCAAATATTATGTGGGATTCATGACCATGTCCTTGTGAAGCTCACAACAACAACAACAACAGCAACTATAACATCCGTAGAACACACCCCGACAAACATAAAGAGAGAGAGAAAACATTTCTTGTCCCTGGACAGCAACAATTAAAACGGTGCATGCGCCGCTGACTTTGCCACTGAGGGTTGCCGCATGCCCATGCCTCATGCCACATGCGCCTCCTCGCATTATTGAAATTTATAAATGAGCTCATCTATTTACCCTATTCTACATACATATATGTATGTATGTATGCATATACACATAGCTCAGATCGTCCACGCCCTCTAAGAAAATTGTCTTAACGTGCATTTTCCTCGAAGCAAATGTGAAAATTTGCTTGCTTCACTGGCTTTGAACTACGTAATTTACTCAGCGAGCGAAAGGTTCCTATGATAACATCTATAAGAAAAGTTATGACAAAATTCTTGTTGTGGAAAATTATGCAAACCTTTTCATGAATTTACCTTCGGATCCTGAGAAATTGGTTGGTTTCTTTACTCTCAAACTCCTTAGGTACTTCCGAAATTTTTGAAAATATTCTTCTTAACATTCATTGAAGCTTAGAACTATGTAAATTGATATTAACATATGCATATGTGAGATTATGAAAGATGTCTAAAATTTATTTATATAGATCACGAGATTAAAGCACTTAAAAAAGTTTGTTTACCTTGAGATTCAAATCTTGACTAAGTGGTTTGAGCTTGATCAATCTATATGCAATGTATCTAAAAGGATTTTTAGTCTTTAAGGAAGACAATGAACACGAATCATGTTTCAGTGTAGTCGACGACTCTCGGGGTTTTTTGCTTTTATAATATAATCTAAGATTCAATATCTTAAGATTAATCTATAACTGTTTGAATTACATACAAAATAATTATTATAAAAGAAATTTCAGGCACTGTAATATCATGAGATTGTTTTATTATATTCAGTTTAGTTTACCTATTCGAAATTGAATTTCTTTTGAGATCATATCGGAACTTTTGCTACACAGCCGCCTAGATGCGATTCATATTGTGAAACTCTTATTGGGAACATATTTTGAGCTGATTTGGGTCAAACGAATGCTTGCAATAAGTGCAAACAGATGAGCTCTAGAAGAGATTGCAACAACTGAGCATCACAAAAGACGGAGAATGGAACAGAGACTGAGACCCAAACAGGGACAGCGGCTGGAGGGAGTGTGAAATAATGTGATTAACAGATTTTTCATTGTATACAAAGAGAGAGAGAGAGAGAGAGAGAGCGAGAGAGAAGAAAAGAAGATTTTCTCATTATTTATCATCCTCAGCAACAGGAAAATAAGAATCTAACCCCCGATTTGGACGGAGCGGCAATTGCGTCCAGAAACTAGGCGCAAATCAACAGCCGAGAAGTTCAACGAACTGAGTTCTCCTGCTCTTCTCCTCTTCCTCTCTGTTTCTCTTTGTGTGCGTGTGTGTGAGTGTGTGTGTGTGTGAGCTAGCGCCTAGATTGTGTCCAAGCGCAACTACAAAAGGGGCTGGGGCAGGGGCAGCGACGCATCACGGACGAAACGAAAGCACAAAGCGTTACAATGTTAATGTTAATGGATATGGATACTCAGCCCGAGGCGCTGCCCGACTGCCCGGCTGCCAGCTCCAGCTCTAGCTCCAGCAGAGAGCGCACATTCTTTGTGCCTGGGGAACTGTCGCTGCTAAGAATTCCATGGAAAGCTTGCCAGCTGTGCTGTGTGGAGAGGGCCCTGACAAGTAAATAATACTCGAGTTGATCCAAAGTTCAAATGAACTGCTACCCTTACCGCTTGATCTTAAGACACCGTTTGAGATCATTTTTTTTTTTTAATTTGTGTTTATTTAATGGGCTTGGTTTGACTAAATCTTATACTGAATGAAGGTAGGTGTAATAGTAAACTGGAATTAACGAATCATTTGTTTGCAATAATTCGCTTAAATATTATATTAAAGATGATATTGGAATGCTGAGAGAGGAAAGAATGAATGAGAAACAAGCATGAAAAAATAAAAGAATGGTATTTTATGAATCAATAGAAAGAAAGCAAAAGAACTTAAGTAACTTATCAGTTATTCGAAAAGTTATAATAATTTAAGTCATGGAAACAAAAAGAGATCGAAGTTACGAAACCAATTTTAATAGTTTTCTATATGAAATAAAAAAGAATCAATCTTCACTTGTTAATATATTTTCCAATATAATAAATATTAAAATTAATTACGAAATCTGTGGGAACATAACGCTCTTAAGACTGTAAATAAGTACTTCTAGTAATAGAGCTATTGACGAAAATCTTTATCTGTAAAAATATTTCAAAGAAAGTTAAAAAACCCTTCTAAAATTTCATCTCAAATATATTAATGGCGTATAATAAAAGTCCGCCTAGCTTGCCAATAATAAGACTTAATTTAGCCTAGATTACCAGTAAAAAGCCTTAATTCAGCCACAACTTGATGGTTTTCTTGCTACTCCAATCGGACTGCCTTTGTGATTAATGTCTTCATTTTGCAGATCCTTGGCAGTGGAAAGTAAATTGATGGCCGCATTCTCTTGGTTCGTTCTGGACCCCTTCATAATTGGCTGGCATCTATCAAGCGCATAATTTCTACTTTTTCTTCATTTAAATTAATGCACATATCTATATAAATGCCTGTGTAAATATGTACAGATGTGTGTGTGTGTGTGTCTTTGCTGTTATGAATGTATCAATTGTCAGTTTCCTTTATGCATGCCACTCACTCGCCTTCAACACTTGGGCGACGGGCTCCTCCTGACTGCGGCTCCACTTAAGTCTCGAGCGGGTCTCGAGCGTGTCTCTTGCTGTGCGCTTTGTTTCCTTAATGCTTTCTCTTCTGCTCCCAATTTTTGTACAATATAATTTCACCATCCGGGCAATGGGATCTCATAATTGCCATGCCCCATGCCCCATGCCCCCTCCTGGCGTCCCTTGCGACGATAGGGATTGCTGCAATTGGTTTTCTGGTTCTGGTTTTCTGGTCCTTCGTTCGGAGCTGTCAAGTGTTTGCTTCCCCTCCTTTAACAAACACACAGAACGTGGAAGAGGTAATGCAAGAAGAGAGAGGGAGATAGGATAAAAAAGTAAGGCAAAAGTACAGGAAATATTGAATTTATAATTATGTTTATATGCAGCTAGATTGTAGATAAATGTGCACACAGAGAAATTACATAAACGAAGTTAATTGAAGCATAATTTCTCTCTTGCTACAAGCAATGGATAAGTTCAGAGTACATGATATTCGTAATTGGGTTTGGTTAATGCATTAAAGAAGGAAATATTTAAAAGTTGTTCTAGCTTTGGTAAAACTAATTAAAGTCTAGTTTGGAATAGATTCTCGGACTGAACTCTGAATCGTCTTGCTTTTAATGAAGGTTTTACATTTTAGCTCTAAGCAAAAATCTAAAAAAAAAAAATGTTAAAAATTAAAGTATTTCAAATCTAGCTTAAACTAAAAATAAATTACAAAAACTAAAAATATTATTATTTTTTTGTTAAAAAAATTGAGATTTTTTTTTTTTTTTTTTGTATAAAATAATATGAACTTCGTTTGATTTTTAGTATATATATATTTTTTTTATCATATTTTCTAAGTATTAAATATATCACAAAGGGATATCTGAAGACAAATTTTACCCTTAAAGAGTTTGATTATTATTTTGCTCAACATAAGCTCAACTTTTCTGATTTAAGTTTAAGAATGTCACTTATTGTTTCTTCAAGTGTATTTAGGTAGATAAATGAAATTCATAAGTTTAAACATAGAGCAACTGTGCTTGCCACTAATTAGTTCTCCTTGTAACCTGGGCTAACGGTCGTAAGATCTGCTGAAGCGCATCCGCTTAGGACCTGCCACTTGACGTGCCGCGTCGCGATATGGCGTGCTGTTGCATCTTCCTCCTGGCTGCTTCCTGTTGCCGTTGCAGTTGCCATTGCTGTTGCCATTGCCGTTGCAGTCTAGCCACCCCTGACGACAACATTTAAATATTCAAACGATCGCTTCACACTCGCAAAGACACTGAGATTCCACCACCAAAAAAAAAAACAGAGAGACAGCAAGTGCCACGAATGCACCGCCATGCACCACTATATGAACGTCTTCTTACCTGTTCATCCAGCTGCCTAGCTGGAGGGTTGCTAGACTATCTAATTAACATTTTTTTTTTCTGCGTCTCGAGCGCTATGCGCTGAGGTTCGCTGGCTCAGGTGGTGGCTCAGGTGTCGGCGCAGCACTCATCATCAGGTGTAACTGCTGCTCGTCTCAAGGATTTCGGGAACGCATCGCTGGGCACAAACAAACGCTCAACCTGCTCATTGTTCGCCAGCCACAACAGACCCTGACTCTGACTTCGACTTGGAGTTTGACTTCAACTGCGACTTCGTCCTGACTGCCGTCAATTATTTCAAAATGCGTTAATGCTTTTTGCCTCGTCGCTCTTCGCCTGCGTGTTCGCCTTTTGTGATCCTCGTTGGCTCCCCTAAAAGGTCGCTTTATCACTTGAGCCCCGGCCCTTTTGTCAGAGCCTCAGTGAACGCAATTCTCATTCCCGGTACGTCACAGTCGAATCGGCGGGGCTTTTGCTGAGCCATTGCGTCGCTTTGTTGATTTGTGGTGCCTACACTGAAATTGTCTAAGGGGTAGTTCAGACTTCCTTTATATAAGTTTGTTGCCTAGAATAGAAGTTCTCTAGTTTCCTTTGAAGATTCATCAGGTCTTTTCTTGAAGATTTATATAGAATATTTAAGCAAATATAAATCGTGCTATATAATATATAATAAAAGTTGCCCATTTTCTAATTTGCTTTAATATATATCATTCATTAGATTCATTCAAATTTTTATCTTTATCCAGGATTTTTAACAATATCTATACAGCTAGATTTATACATACATATATACAAGAAGCCAATACAATTTGTGTACATTTTATTTTTACATCAGATCAACCTAAAGTACTTTAGTTACATCTTTGCAGCCTTGGGTATCTTGCAGTCGGTCAATTCTTTACATTTTCATATTTTTTTCCTGTTGTCAATCAGAGTGGCAATTGCCGCTTTTGTTGCTCCTGACCGACCCTCGCTGCATGCTCATTTCTGTTGCTTTTTCAATTCTTTTCTTTTTTTTTTTTTTTTGAGTGCTGAGCATTAATTTCGTGAGCATCCTGTTGCTTGGTCTTGCATGAAAACAGGATGCCAACGACCGTGTAAATGCACGGGCTTTATTTTTTATTCGCGCCCATTAAGTGAGCGGAGTATATGCGTTTTTATAATGTTCGTCAGCTGACTCAATTGAAGCTGAAGACTTGAGGGGAAAATATGTATGTATATTATATTATTATTATAAAATATTTGGAATATTTGTATGAAGTGTGATATATAGAGAGCTTGAAGGTTGTAGTATTTGATATATATTATATTATATATATTATAGTATTAATGCTTATGTGAATACTCTATTATTCACAGCATTCAAGATCAAAGCATTTGACAAGATCTATACTATCATATAATACCTTTCTGAATTTTACATATATGATATACAAATAATTACATATAAATTAAATATATAATCGAACGAGTATTATACTGTCGGTAGTGCCAAACTGTAATCTTCGTATATGTTTCATTTCACATTTTCAGCTCTTTCAAATTGGCTTTATCCCTCACTGCGAAAGAGGGAGCGGGTGAATTGAATTGCTAATAGTTTGTTGTTTGGTTTCTAATTTAAATGCTTATGAAATTGTTTAGCTGTTGCTGTCGTTGACGTTGTTCTTACCGTTGCTCATTTGACAGGGTGTGGCAAGCGCTCAATTTCCGTTTGGCATTAAAACTAATTGACTTCAGCGAGTTCAACAATGTAGAGTAGAAGCTGAAAGCAGGATATAAAGGCTATTATTTAAACTTGATCTAAATACTATTGACTGTCAAAAGTAAGTCAATTTTAAGCTGTTGCTAAATTTGTTTGTGTTTTTTACTCTTATAAAAGTTGAGAGATAATTTGCATTAACATAGTTGTCTTGCTATGCCATCCTAGATGGAGGATACAAACTTAACCTCAAGCCAAAGGAAGTGGCGATAAAAACAACACAAAAAAGCCAAATAAAAAGCCAAAGAAATCCAAATCAATTTGTCAGGCGGCACTTGCCACAATAAATAAAAGCAACAACAACAAGAACAACAACAATCATCAACCGTAAAGCAACAACTGCAACTATGAGAAGAAAAGAGAAGGGAAGAGAAGAGAAGAGAAGCGAATCGCAGCAGATCGCATTGTAAAGACGTTCGAACGGCAATCAGAAATCAAAACAAAAACCGCTAAAATAACAGAAAAAGTCACAAGAAATGTGGCGCAAAACGAGTTTGGTTTTTCAACGTGGCGGAAAGGGGCTAAGCGGTTAATCGGAATCAGATACGAGACTATAAATACCCTGTAGTTATTGGGAGGAAGAAGAGGTAGATCGATGGCCATGGAGTCTGGATCATGTATATAATAGGAGTCTTTGTAATACCTCTGACTAAGGAATAAGTGGAGGTATTGTAATATATAAATACAAATGATATTTCTCATCTGATAGAATCATTGGCATGATATATAAAGGGATATAGCTGGGCAGATGAATATAAAAATAGATGGGAATAGATATAAGCTGATAAACTAAAGTATAAGTTAATTTGTGATATGGTAATATAGGTTCTTAAATTCGAGTTATAGCATTGTCAAGTAAATTCTGAAAAGAAAAATATATGAAACTATAGAACTTGTTTTAGACAGAATAGAGTACAATATATTTGTCTCAATGTAAAGCACATCACATCGAGCATCTACAATATTTGTGTATATCCAAAAGTTAGTTTTCAATTTCATGACGATACTTCAGTGCAGGGTATTGCTTAGTCGAGCGCAACCTAGTCTAGCTATCGCTTGCGGCAAACGCGTGGCAGCAGCAGCAACAGCACAATACACAAGTGCAACTGTGGAGCCGGCCCTGCCACACGTAGGGCAACCCATACAAATGAGTCAGACAGGTCGCCGCGCCAATTGAAATGGATGAGCAGAGCGCGGGAATGGGGGCAGCGGCAGGGGAACAGGATCCGTTGCAATCGGCAACAATTGTTGAGAAATGCAAAACCAGTGGCCAAAGTAACTGGACAGCATTTACAAGTGGGCGGCTGTGGGAGGTGGGGCATGTGGGGGTAGGCGTGGTCGATGCGACAACTTCATTTGTCGCCACGGCCAGCGCTGGGGCATACAACGGAAACAACAACAACAACAACAACAGCAGCAGTAGCGGCAGCAGCAGGGGGCATGGCAGGGAGCGGGACGTGCGGGGGCAGGCAAGCAACTTGCGGCACGTCGCCGGGCAAATTGAGGTTAAGTAATGCAGTCAAATGCGTGAAAAATGGCAAAAAGAGCAAAAGCAAAAGAAGCTAAAGCAAATGAAGAAGAATCAGCAGAACAGCAACTGGCATTAGCACAGGGGAGTGGTAGGCGGAGATGTGGGTAGGTGAGAACAGCCGTGGCAGCCGAAGGGGCTGCGGCTGGGGCTGGGGCAGGGCAGGGCCTTAAAAGGAGGACAAGAGCGTTCGCTCATGCGCGCAGCCCAAAAGCCAAGCCCCGAAATAAGGAGCCGCATGTAGGATCCGCTGCGTGACGGCGACTTGAAACGAGACACGTTGCCAGCAACAACAACAATAAAGTGAGCTTTGTTGGTGAGTGCAAGACTGCGAGCTACCCTGTAGGCTGACTTGAGTTGACCTGGAACTCGGTTCTACTTGTTGCCTGCGATATATAAAATTCATAGAAATTGAAATCAAGTTAATGAGTTTTAAGTTAATAAATATAAGCCCTCTTCTTTTATACTAGTTTGTTATGGAACTAATTTTTATTATAATCGAGTACAGAGAAGTTATCGATTCATTTACCTCTAAGTAATATACAATATAATCAGAACTATTTCTGATGACAAAAATCAAGATTAGATATTAGATTCAGACATTACATTTATTCGTTTGTATCTACGTATAAAACGATCATACCCTTCTTTAAATAAATTATCTGTATTTTTTACAGGGTATAGCTTGTGATGTTGTCATCATCGTGGTCTGCGCGCATTCCTGCAATTGGTTTTTGGGGTCAGTCGAGTTTGGCTGGTAGCAAAAGTGACTCATGTCAGTCACAAGTCAAAAGGGGGCTTACCTCTAAGACCTGCTCACTCTCTCTCTCTGTCTCTCTCTCTCTCTCTCTCTCTCTCTTTGTTGCTGCCCCCTGTTGAATTGTGGTAATTAATTTTTGGCGAGGCACCTACATAATGTGGCTGACACCATGGCCGGCACCTGCGACTCGATCCCAGAAACTGCAAGGCCTCATCCGTTGGCAAACTGGTTGCAGTTGCCGTTGCAGTTGCTGTTGTTGCTTTTGGTGTTGCCCCCGTTGGTTGCAAATGCCGTTTGCTCTTTACGCGCAACTTCTAATCCGTTGGAATTTCAGACACGCCAAACTGGCACACCGACTGACGTTAGACACTGTTTGCAGACATCGAGACAGGTTCAGCTAACGCGGCTGCTGCTGCTGCTGCTGCGGCTGCAGCCGAGTCGAGTGGCATGGCAGTTGGGTGGCACGGCATCTTGGTGGCATTGGCTGCTGCCAAAATGTCAAGAGTTTGTCTATCACGGCTGGGCAATTTGCATGAAAAGCGCCCAGGCCAAGAGGATTACAACTTTTGCTTGCATAAGAAATTTGGTAAAGTTGCCACTTAAGTCAGCTCGGATCAATGGGTGGGTCTAAAGAGTTGACCAACATTGTTAGGGCATATATAAGATCAAATTAACTCGGCTTTAACGTGTTTCTACTCTCTGTTGGGCATAGTAGATTTGTTTGTATGTATGTATATCTTTAGAGTCGTTTTAATGGGCACCTAAACACGCAATATCATTTAATTGAGAAAGAGAGAGAGAGAGAGAGAGGGACAGATACAAATGACTATTTAAATATATGTACAGTAGACTAAACTGAAGAAGAGAGAAGCATCTTGAATTTACAAAATTATTCTATTAATGTTATACATATACATATATATCATATAGAATATCTTTTATACATTCTATTGGGATAATCAGGCATAAGACTATATTTTTTCAAAGAGCTCTGATTGCTTTTTTTTTAAGTTACCCTAAAAACCGAACGTAAGTAGCTCTAAACTATAGATGTCCCTCATATTTATTATGATTTATATGTCTATCCAATAATTTAGAATCATTTGAAATACTTGCCCACTGTTTCTGCTTTACTCTATATCTACACTCTATCATGGCATTAAAGTTAGCATCCTCATTGCTTAAGCTCCCTTGGCTTGCCTTGGCTTAAATAGCTCAACTAAAATTAATTGCTTATCCTATGTTAATGAGATTCACAAATGTGAGCTATAAAAATGCCATTAAATTAATCTTCAAAATTCATTAACTGGCATACATACTAACATACATAAAAACATACAGATACGCATGCATATATACACATTTTCTTTATATATTTAAACAGAGCACTTTTATATGTATAAGGTAAATATCAGTATCAGAAAAATATATACATTTTTCTATTATTGAAAACTTAATTGATCTCCCACTTAATTTATATATGACTAATGTAGTTAATCTCATTTAGGATTGAAGGCATAATTCATTAGAAAAATAATTATTAATAGTCTGTATTTAAGAAAGTAAAATACTAGTCAGTGTTTAATGACATAGGGCACTTAATTTTCGGACACGTCTTATCTAATGCACTCAGGCGTTACCATTTTCAAATCGAATGGGTCAATTGCAGGGAGCTAAAATGGCAAATGGCACGCGTTTATATTATTTTAATGGCTTATGATGAATAATAATAACAGCACAGCTCAAACACGAGTGTATGTACATATGTGTGTGTGTGTGTGAGCATTACGTAACTGAAATAAAAGTAATAATAGTTGTCGAGAAAAACTTGAATTTTCACGCAAGTGAAATGAGCGGGCAACTAGCAAAAGCCAGTTGCACTTTTCTCAAACAGCAACAACAACAGCCAAGGAAAAATCAAATTTGCCAGGCAGCAGTAGCAGTCGCAGCAGCAGCAGCAGCGGCAGCAACAGCGACGCCGGCAGAGGCAGCCACTGCAATGGGGAACGCGCAACCAGTTTCACTTTGCGAAAGCAAAAACAGTTTTAATTTCAATTTCATTCGAGTGCCGAGCGTTGCTGGTGGAAAACGCAGATCGCCAAAAAAACCTCTTCGCAGTTCAATTTTCCATTATCAAAGAAAAATCATCTTATATACTGAAAGATGAAGCTGGCCGATCTGGATGAGCAATATAAGCGCTTTCCGCAAATCAAGCGCGAGGAGATGCGAAAATTTGTCGATTGGATACATGCCCAGCCGCACTTCTCCCCCCAATTCTCTGAGGGGGAGGCGCTGCACTTCTTCCATGCCTGCAAGTACAGCATGGAGATGGCCAAACAGGTGCTGGAAACAAATCTCACGGCCCGCACTCACCTGGACGACTTCTTTGTGAATCTGGATATCGAGTCGCATCAACTAAAAAAGGCCATGAAAACGGTGTATGATAGATCCGATTGAGTTATGTGTTTTGTTATCTATAATTCATATATGTATATCACATGCAGTTCCATTGTTCCACTGCCAGGCGCCACACCTGAGGGATACCGAGTCATAGTGGGCAAGCTGGAGGATCTGAGTGCATCCAATTTCAATTATGCCGATGTCATGAAACTGTAAGTACGAGAGATAAAGTTTAGCAACAAAGTTTTTTATGAAATACCATGGGAAAAATTGAGATAAATGTAGTTTGTTTATACTTTGCATAAATATATGATAGAGTGATGAAAATATGAGATTTATATATTTGTTATATGTATCATATAATACTTTTAGAAGAAAATACATTTTTCATTGCATTGGATGATACAAAGACTCTCTAACACCCTACACGATCGATTAGATTAATAAATTTGAATTAAAAATTTTACTTGAGCTTCCAGATGATTCTTGCATAATATTGCTAATGATTAGATTATATGAATGTCTATGTTAGACGTATATATTAGGGAATGCATATTAGTATAATGGTATTGCCAAGAAATCTTAATTGATTTATTCCACTGTCAGAAATGAAAATCTCTTGATTACTAATCCCAGTATTTGAAATATTCAATTATAGTTATGAATGCTAATAATAGCAATTAGGGAGTTACGCGCACTGAAATGTTGTCAGTCATAATTATGACAGGTGCAAAATAGGCTTAATAAACCTACGAGTCAAAGCTCAAAGTGTCTTAAGTCAGAAGCTAGTGAAAACGTCAGAGCAACGACTGAAAATATTAAAAACATGCACGCAACACGCCATGATCAGAGACACAGATACATTTGCTGGGTGCACATACAGATGAGAAGGCATAGATATATATGTGGATACAGATAATATATACAGATACATACATATGCAGGCATACACACACAGATACATTTGTTGTGTCTAACTACAGATGCAAGCATAGATACACAGTTATGCGTAGATATAGATACGTTTCTAGCTATAGATACATACATATATATCTCTTCGCATGTATACAGTCATTGATATCATATTTACCTACACAGACTTACATTAAGATACATTTGCAAACAGAGATACAAATGGCAAGTCTATACACAAATACCAAACCTGATAGTTAAGGAAAGAGTCGGAGACAGATACATTTACAGGCGGAGTTACAGATACACACGCAATACATACAGATAAATTCTGTCAGATACATGCGAGACAACAGTTTACAGTTTAATGATTGTTAATTAAAATAGAAAACAAAAAATGATAAACGAATAATACACATATTGTCATGCATGATGATCCGCTCAATCTGTCATTTGCAGCTACTGCATGGTATTCGATTATTGGATGTACGAGGATGGCATACAGCCGGGCCACGTGATCGTCATTGATCTGAAGGGCTGCTCCTTGGGCCATGTGGCACGCATTGGCTTGCTGCAGATGAAGAAGTTCTTGTTCTATTTGCAGGTGAGTGGAATACAATATGTAAATATATATCATATATGTAGTATTCTGAATTATCAAAAGCGTGATATAAGAATATAAATAGATATTTGATTTCAATATTAACGTGAGCATCTGTTTTAAAAACCATTGCATACTTTTGAGCTTGTTTTATAATTCTGAGATCCAATATCTAAGATCTAACTAAAAATATTTACTTCTATACAAAAATATAACTGAATAAAAACTATATATTATATATATTTGAATCTATATCGGCCTCTATATTTAGGAAGCAGCTGCGATACGTCTCATCGGCTTTCATTTCATCAACATTGTGCCGTTTATGGACAAGATAATGGCGCTAATGAATCCGTTTATGAAAAAGGAACTGACCAGCATACTCTACTTGCACAACGATATCAATGAGTTCTTTAAATTTGTGCCGCGTGAGATGATGCCAAAGGACTATGGCGGTCCACTCGAAGAGACCAAAGTGGCAAGGGGTAGGACTGCAAATAATATAAATATTGTTACATATACAAATATACAAATGTTTATCATCTATATTGTCTTACGCAGAATTATACTACAACAAATTGATAGATGATCGCAAGCAAATGCTGGAATTCGAGACGCGACATCAGGTGAACGAAAAGTTGAGACCGGGCAAGCCAAAGAACGCTTCCGATTTGTTTGGCATCGAGGGTAACTTTAAGAAATTGGACATCGATTAATATAAATTAGATTACAAAAACTGTCTGTCCTTCGATTTTTGGTGTTTTGTTTAAATAAACTTAAAGTTGTTTTATGATTGTTGGAACATGTCTTCATTTTATTCAGCTTAGAGCTATATTCTAGTCACATACTTATGAACTTAGAGTTATATAGATTTCAAGGTTTCTTAACGAGTCGATACATATGATGAATGTACAGATGCCTTCGCTTGGCGTTGACTCCCGATAGATGATCTTATGATAATATAAACTATTTAGAACTACAAAAATAGTTGCCCATTGGGTGAAATTAGAAATTATTAGTAGATAAGTCCATCTTATGGTTATATATACTGTACATGCTATGTGAGCCATGTTTTAATATTACAGCAATTAGCGTATATATGTAAATATATGTATATAGATATATCTATATATATGTATACATGTCAGTAAAATATATCTTGCCTTAATTCTAGGTAATTTTTTGTCTTAATTGTAAATTTTTATTCAATATGTATACAGCTTGTGTTAAGGTTTGTAGCTCTCGGACCCGTCAACTGCACTCGAAGTAATTGTTACCTAATAAAAAAAGACAAAATAAATAGTTAAAAATTGTAATGGAATATTATTGTAATAATAATGTATATACTGAAGGCAGATTCTGGATATGACATACACTGCTACCTACTTCCTTTAATCGACAATCTATACCATTCTGATAGAGACTGAACTAAGCATCATTCCAATTCGCCGACGTATCTTGATCAAATTTATATTTAGAGCATTCACAATTACTTATATGGAATCCCTGCTGGAATGCTCTCTGCAAGCTTATACAAGAAGAGCTTCACTGCTCAATACGTACTACATGTATAAGACTTGTTTTACGAGTAAAAAAAAAGTTTAGTTATGGATGCCAAGTCAAAGTCACACCATAAATATATATTTTTATGGTCTTGACTTTACGATCTGTAGAGCTGTTACTCACTGTTGAAAGCCGTGATTGATTTGGTTGTGGCGCATTGCCTGGGCGTTGTTGTTGTTGTTGCTGTTGTTATTGCTCATGTTGTTCATATTGTTGATGGGATTGTTTGCATTGCGCGTACGGCTGTTGCCTTTGAGAGAGCCTCGACTGGTGGACTTTGCCACGTGCTTCTGATGCTGCTCCGTAATGTGTCCGAACTGCGCATTGTTGGTGACCGTGATGGGCAACTAGAAAAGTGGATGATGCTGATTAGATGAAGAATTGCAAGTGGCATTAATTCAATTTACGGGTATATTGTAGCGCTGCACGGGCAGCGGCTGCGTTTGCTTTGCAGCATAGTTGAGTTGAGTGCTCCGCTGGTTCGTCATGATCGTGTTGCCCAGATGGCTGGTTGTGGCGGGTGTGATGAGGGTGACTGGAGTGACAATGGTGCTGCTGTTCGGGGCGGGCATTGTGGAGGGCATCGAGACGGGTCGCAAAAATGTGTTGTTGGGCAATTTGAGCATCTCGGTGGCGGCGGGCGGCACGGGATTCACTAGCGATATCATCGGCTGATGCGTCCACTTTTTGTTGGGAGGGCCCACAACGGAGGTTCGATTCAATTGCTGGCTGGGAGCTGGCGTCGTGCTGGCCATTTGCTTGTGCTTGCCCCGACCTGTCACTTCGGGCTGCGCCTGCACCTGCACCTGAACCGACGACTGCGCCTGCACTTGTGGCTGCGTTTGTGCCTGCGCCTGCACCGTGGATGCTTGGCCACAAGTGGCGGAGTGGCGCTGCCAATGCATCTGCTGGCAGGGATAGTCACAGTAGGCGGTGTTCCAGCAGCAATAGAGGTGAGCCTCGCGCATACAATTCGCGCACCATTGCTTTTTCTTGGCCTCCTCCACGGCTCGCATCCGCTCCAGCGTGCTATGCTGTCGCAGTTCGTTAATCACCCGCTTGTTCTCCTGCTCCATGGTCTTGCGCATCTCCGATATCATCATCTCTGTGGAGCGTTGCAAGTCCGCAATCTGCCGCTCGTAGTGCTGCTTTATGCGCTCGTTCTCCAGCGTCAGGCCAGCAATCTTGGCCTGCAGCACACTGGGCTCTCCTCCAGCTAGATCGCTAAGCGTGTCCTCAATGACCGAGATGAAGTAATCCGTAATCTGCGTGGAATTATATGTGATTAGCATATTACAAATTGATTGATTGCTAGAGTGTTTGATTCATTCACTGATGTAGTGATTGATATACCGTTACACACAACTGAACGTAGCTCACCTTGTGCGCATTCTCCTTCAGCTTGGTGGAGAGTGGTCCAGCTTGTGCTGGATACAAGTTGGAGCCATCCGATTGCAGTGGGCCGCAAGGCCGCATCGTCAACTTGGGTGGCCCAGAACGCAGCAGCAGCTCGCTCAATGCGGTCGCCAATCCCGGCGTAATAGGTTCCGCCGGAGTGGACTCACTAACCAGGGTATCACTGGGCAGACCATTCAGAGCGCTGGCCAGCAAGCCAGCCGACTCTGAACCACTGCCCACTGGCCGAATCGTGGCCGTTGTCGCTGTGGTTAGCCCCGCCAGTGGTGGCGGCGGCAGCGAGCTGTTGGGAAATGTGGGCGGAGGTGCTGGAACCGGCACAGCCGTGATCGAGGTCATCACATTTGTGGTTTGCAGCGTATTCTTGGAGACAGCTCTCAGCGGTGGCACTGGTATGCTCATCAGACTTGCATTGTTGAGATTGCAACCACTGCTACTGCTGCTGTTGTTGCCAATGCTGCTGCCGCCAGCTCCATTGGTGCTGCGCGGTTCCATGGGTATGACCACCATGTTCGACTTGAGCAGGCTCGACGTGGGCGTGGCAGCTGGCAATGCTAGCACGGACTGTGGTGCTGTCTCATTCAACGATTTATCACTCTTCACGCGCAACGGCTGACCCACTGCCTGTTGCAGCTTGGGCGAGGATTGTGGAATTGGTTGCTGAATGTGGCTTGACATGGATGCAACAGACAGCGCGGGCGAGGCCGGTGCCGGTGGTGGCGTTGAGGCGGGTGACTGCGCTGCCGCTGGCAATGGACCGTGAGGCACGCCTCGCAATGTGCCACGTTTTGCTGTTTGAGCCGCCGCCGTCGTCGTCGCCATCGCCGTCGAATCAGGGAATTTGGGCGCCTGTTTCTGACTCAATCTCTGTATGGTGGTGTCGCCTACGAAGCGCACAAAGGTTTCAGGCGTGGTTGTAACTACGTTTTGCTGGGGCGTGGCCTCTACAGAGCTGACTGCGGCAGGCTGCGCTTCTCGATTAGGCAATGCAGGCAGCTTTGCAGTCTCATTTTGATCCGTTTCCATTTCCTCCTCGCTGAGCACCTCTTCCTTGATCTTAACTGGCTCAGAGGCCTCAGCAGCTGGTGGAGCTTCTGGTTGTACGGGTGGTGCTGCAGCCGGCAGGCTGATCTCAGGCACTGGCTGTGCTATTGGTACCTGCTGCTCCTCCTCTACTGGCATTGGCTGTGTCGCAGCCACAGCTGCTGTCGTAGTTGCATTGGGCGTCTCCTCACTTTCCTCTGGCTCAGAGAGCACTTCTTTTTTGATTTCCACAAAAGGCACAACCTTACTAATGAGCTGTTGCTGCTGTCGCTCCACTGCACGCTGTCTAGCTATGGTCTCATTAAGAGCAGCTGGCTCATTGGGCTTGGCAGGAATCGGCTGTGGTTGCGGCTGCTTCTGCTGCTGTTGTTGCTGTTGAGGCTGCTGTGGTTGTTGTTGCTGTTCTTGAATCTGTTGCTGCTGCTGTTGTTGTTGTTGTTGATCCCTGGGTATCTTGGTTATGGTTACGCCTTGCCGTCTGCGCACCAGTTCCACCACCGACTCAACACCTTGAGTCGCTTCAGTTGAGCTCGACATAGTTGGAGCTGCATTTTCGTTGTCAACCTTGAGCAGTTCCGTTTCCTCTTCAGTTGGGTCTTGTTCCTCCTCCTCGTCGTCCTGGCGTTCGGATGCCGGGGCTTTGCGTGCGTGCTTTGCCCGTCGCTTCTGCTCTGAACTGGTGCCTGGCTGGCTCGTCTCGCTGCTGGCATCACTGTGTGAGTGTTTGCGTTTAATCATGGGCACTTGCTCCCCGGTGACAGTTGACGAAAGCTTGGCTAATGTCTTACAGGACTCCAGGGATTTGCGCTTAAGAACCACTGTGCAACCACGAGATTCTCTTAGTGCATCGCCAGCTCTCGGTATCACTTCATAGTTGCTGCTCTTCGGCTTCGAGTGATCGCTAGTCGATTGCGGCGAGGAGGATTCAGCATCGTGGATTGGTTTTTTGATGGGGCTAACTGACTGATCAGATTCATTGCCCGATTCGGTTGCCTTAGTCTTTTTCACAATTGATAATTTGTCGCCGGCTGTTTTGCGAATGAGGAACTGTAGCGGCGTCTTGTTGGCAGGCGCCAACTGCCTGTTGATGACATCATTGACGCCCGGCATCATTTTCTCCAGCTGCTGTTGCTCCTCCTGCGGATCGTAAGGCAAACGATATGGAGCATAGTTGAAGGCGCCAATTTTATTCTTTATATGCTCAATGTGCACCTCCACCTCCCGAATGCACTCGGCCAGATCTCGAGCGGATCGTCGACTCGTCTGCGTATTAGGATCTTGTGCGGAATACAAAAAACAATCCTTGACGGGCACGTTGGCACGATCGTGTTTGCCAAAGAAGCGTACATTAACGCCTGCATTGGGACCACAGCCCATAGCCTTGGCTGGCCAGTAGGGAAACCCTTTTAGCTTGGCCCACAGCAGCAAATGCGGCTGGGTGCACACCTTTACGAACCACTCGTCACTGGAGTTTGCATTCAAATAGCACTCGGCGCAGGTATCTATCTCGTTGGCCTCCTGCCGACAGACCTTGACTACTGCCTTGGAAGCTTGCTCCACTTTCACATCTGTTTAAGAATTAAATGAACAATACTTTATTAAATTACAACAATTGATGCCACTTACCTCCGTAGTCCAAAATGAGTGCATTGTGCTGCATCCATTTCACCTCGCTGAGAAACTCATCTGCGCTGTGAAATGCATGATTTTTTATGCGTTCCGCTAAAGATTCAAAGCTCACCGGATTGGCAAAGTATTTGCTGTAACTATCTGGCAGTACATCCTGTGGTGCACGCAGTTTGTGTACCTGCAAAATGAAATTAAAACAAAAAACAGTTATTTCATTTCCGTTGGCGCGAACCGTTTTCAAAAATATTGAAGAAGTAGTAAACATGTGAACCATATTGGTGCAGCAGCAGTAGCTAGACAGCTGAGCAGCAATTCGCCGCCGCCTAAGAGAGCCGCGGCGAAGAGAGTGGCGCAATTTCTATTGTAAACAAACAAGTTTGACAAGCGAAGAGCGGGCAGCAAAATCAGCAAGAACAGCAACAAACACAGGCAAAACGGAGCAGAGCCAGACAAATGCCAGTATGTGCGCACACACTCCAATGCACGTGTGTGTGTGTATGCATGTGACTTGTGCGTGTGTGAGCGTAACTAACCTCAAATTACACAGCAAACGTAGCTGAGGCGGCAATCCCAGGCAATAATATTGCGCCATTGACGTCGCCGCACCACCACCTCTGCTACTGCTGTTGCGCTGCTGCTATTGCTCTGTGCTTATTTCTCTGCTTCTTTGATTTGATTTTGTTTGCTTCCTGCTGCCATTCACACATATTCATGTACATACATTTATGCTCATACATAACATCAGCTAATATGTGCGTATGTATGTATGTATGAATATACATATACATATATGCAGGTATGTGTGTATGTATTAAAGTTAATTTGTCTGCGGTTTACACTTGTAATTGTTTTTAACGCTCATTGCTAGCTAACGGCTCAAACATTAAATTAATTAATTCATTTCTCGCACATTTTATGCCACAAAGGCAGCCCAGTGGGTGGGGTCACAGCATTAATTTGCCACTTTATGGAGTGTTTTTGCTCGAGTCTCTGCTTCATGTTCAAGCATAATATTGCGCTCATCAACAACTACAAATTAAATGCCCCAAATTATGATATTCAGCTTTAATAAAGTCGCTTAGAAATGTGCAAAATATAAATGGAAAATTTACTATTCCGCCTACAAATTTAAATTTGTTGAGAAGTGAAATTAATAATCAGAATTTTGATTTTGCTAATTTTTATATTGTGAAAATATTTGTACATTTGAGTAGAATTGATTTCTGTCTGCTTTATAAGAGTTTCATACTACCTACATACATACATACATAAATAAACAGAAATCTAATTTGAAATGTACGTGATTTACAAAGAATGTTTACAAATTCTACAGCAATATATTATTGTACTTACATATGTACATACATACATACAATATGTATTAGGTTATTTCCAATTAGTCTTCATTACAGTTTCAGCTGTTGCGCTTAAGAAAAAATCCCTGTCTTTATCATTACATGCGAATATATTTTATATTGACAGGAGAAGAGGCGAAATGTCGCTCAGTTTAAAACTAAATAAAAACCCAGCAAAAGCGACGAGAACAAGAACGAGAGATTTCAGGTATCTATACGTTTTCTTAACGATAGAGCGAGAGAGAGGAAGTGAGGATGAGAGAGAGAAAGCCACCAGCACCGGCGATGGCAACGAAGAGAGTGCGCAACTGAAGACCTACATACACACACAAGTACATGTGTGCGTGTGTGTAAGTGATCGGCTCTCTATGTAATTGCGTTGTGTGCGTGTAAATATTTCGCATGTTGTTTTCAAAATGACAAAACGAACGAATGCTAAACGAAGGCAGAGATAATACAAAAATGCGATCGGTTACGGAAAGCGAGTAATCTACATGCTTGCATACATGTTTTCATATTTATAAATGTATGTGTGTATATATGTAATATGGTATGTACATATGTATGTACATATGTATATGTATCACTCACCCCGCGCACAAGTTTCATGCGCTCCAGCGCATACGCTAGCAATTGACTGAGCAGATCCACGGATACATCATTACGGCGTGGCCTTCAAATGGCATGCAAATAATGGGATATTAAGCAATTGATACCTGATTAACGAATATGCTAGAATATTTACCGCTTGGGTGCGCTATCGATCAGCAGACATTCCGGACATTTCCAGGAGCTGTCGAATTTCGTGGACGCAGGCCGCACACAATAGGCGTGGAAAGAGCGTAGGCATTTGGAACAGGGCATCAGAGAGCCGCAGCCGCGGCACTTCCAGCAGAAGGGATCCCAGTTTTTCTATAATTTGGAGGAAAGAATATGTTATTGTGATATTTGTACGTTTTATATATAATCGAACGGATTACCCTTGGCGGCGGCTGCCAAATCTCATCGAGCCTTTTCTGCAGCTCTTCGCGTGCATCGCCACTGCCCCCACCAACAGATCCCGTAATCTTGGTGTCATCTGTGGCATCCGAGAATGTGGATATATTGGGATCCGTATCCGCCGTGGAGCTGGTGCGCCACTCTCCACCGTCCGTGTCCGCCTCTGCCTCTGCCTGTTCCAATGGATCGATTCGATGGTGTTCAGATCGCAAATGGCCACTGCTCCGCGAGACGGTCTTGCTGCGGGAACGAAATCGTCTTCGGATGCTGCTGTTGCTCTCCTCCTCTGTCTCTTCGTTGGCGCTCAGATCGGCCAACGACTCCTCGCCAGGATCGCAAGCCATCGAATAGTTGCGCCTCTTCTTTGTCTGATTTTTGGGCAGCTGTGTCGTGTGCTGCCAGTCCTCTACAGAATCCCACATGGGTGCGGGGATGCTCTTGCTGCGCTGCAGTGTCTTAGTTCTACTTTTTGCGGCGCTCTTCGTACTGGGCAGTGTGCTGGACAGACTGCTGCCACCTGTCGAAGACTGCTTGATTAGATGCTCTGCAATGGCGCGAGACTTGCGGCGCTTCATCTTGGCGCTATCGGAGACGTAGCCGGTCAGCACCTTGGACTCATTGTGAGAGCGCTGCAGGGCAATCATTTCCTTTGGTACGCGCACCTTCACCTCCTGCTTGGGCGTCGATGTGCTTGTGGGCTTCGCTTCGCCTTGATGTGGCGCCACCTTGGTCAGCTTCATTGTGAGCGATGCATGGCCCCCAGCCGCTGCGGCTGTCTCCTTCCACGCGCTCGAGTTGGAAGAACTGCTGCCATTGGCCGAGTCCGGAGGAGAGCTGACAACATACTTCAATCGCTTATTGGGCAATACGTCCCGCTCCTGGGCAGCTGTTCCTGCCCACAGAGTCGGAGGCGGGCTATCAATGGCCGAGGTCGCCTCATAGATGGGCCGCGGTATCGACTTGGTGCTGTCGTCGTCGTCGCTGCTATCCATCTGCACTTTGTGATCAGCTAAAATTACATACATACATACATAAGTATTTATTATAAAAGTAAGAAAACTGGTAAGTTGTTCAGGAACAAATATTTTAACAATTGAGTACAATTATATAAGCAATTGCATCACAAAATTAGTTGTTGAAATTTAAACTTTTTGTATTTTAGTTTCACTGATCGTCTGACTCTAATTAAATTAATATTAGTAGTATTTTATAGCTTCCATTGAAAGTTCAATTCGATCGTTTCATTATTATTTTGTATAAATATTTTGCTGGCTAGGTCAATTTGTAGGTACTAAAACAACAGACATAAAACAGGGAAATTATCTCCCACGCTTGAGCATAATCCCAGTAATATTTTGGGCAGCTGTGCAAAATTGAGCAGCGACGAGTTCGTGGATTCGCTGCTTTGCAAACGTGCCAGCTAGACGAAGAGAGCGCAAGTATTTGTTCCCCTTGGATGGGGAAGGGGAAAGGGTAATGATTTAAGGAATAGTGAATGCAACTCACCAGGACTTTGCAGTTAATATCGTTGCATGTCAATATACATGCATCTGTATATACAAATATGACTGTGTGTGCGTATCACTGTATGTAATTTTTATTGGTAGAAAAATCTTGTTTGATTTTTCTGTTGTTGATTCCGCTTTGCTTTCACGCTTGTCGCGCGTTCTGCATTGTTTTCTCTCAGTTGCTTTTTCTTCTGCTGTTGTTGCTTGCTGTGTTTGTGGTTTCCACTCTTTTGCTGCTGCTCTTGTTGTTGCTGTGGTACGTGCAACTGCAAAATATAGACATGATATAAAAAATACATCCATTTATTATGTAGGGGAATTTGTACATACAGGCAAATGCATTTTGTACATAACATAAGCCCTGCACATTTTGTATATGCGTACACTTACCTACACACATGCATACATACATACATATGTACATATGCAGACGAAGCTATAATAATTTGCTTTACCAATATTTTTATTATCGTATTTAGCTGATTTTTAGCTCATGCAGTTGAACGGCTGTGGCTGCGAATACCTTATCGATTCCTAGTCAATTATATGGTGTATTTCTGAAATTTTCTTACAATATTGTTGACTATTTCAATTTAGTTGCGGCCGCACTAGGAAAAAACACCAAACTCAATGCGTCGTCGGCAAAGTGACTGAAAACGAATTCGCCGCAATTTCGCCCGTGTCAGTCAGATGTTGACGCTGCTTACGCTCATTTTATTTCTCCATCCCGCTCGCTCGCTCCCCTACTCTTTGCTGCGTGCCGTTGCGGCAACTCTTAGGCGGCTCTCTTAAGCGCAATTGTGTGTCAATGCGGTGTCATTTGGCTTGCTCATCATTGATTATGATAATATATTAAAAGTACATACATATACACACGGACATATTTGTTTGTGTTTATACATACATACATACATACATGTATCAATTGTAATATGCGTGTAAAATGTACATATTCTGTACTTGTTTTTAGATATAAAGACAATTTAGTTTAGTTAACAGATGTTTGCATGAGTTAGCAAATCAACATATAAATATGTACATATAGACAATGTACTTACACATATAATATTTTGTGATATATAAAGTATTATACGAGTTATTTATTGAACTTAGCAAAGAAACCACAAAAATGGTATTTTACATTTATACACATATTTACCTAAGTATGTACATGGTCGTAAAAGTTTAAGTTCTACAACTTTTTGGCTTTTATAAAGATATTTTTTAAAGAATTCTAAACTTTATTTTTGGCTTCATCAATGCTCTAAGTTATTGTCTCTCCAATTTTATGCTTCAGACATATCTATATACTACTATATATATGTACATATGTACATTTGTATATAAAAACTCTACAAATATTGTATTACCAATCTAGAGCTTTGGGAAATTGTTAAGCGTCTCAAACCCCCAATTATTATTACTTTTGTTGTTACTTTTCTGGTATAGCTGTTGCCATAAACAATCGACGAAATTTTGACAGTTCTGCACAACTTTTAGCATCATGAAAAATCAAATAAATAGAACAGCTCTCATATATTCATGGCAAACGATGGGCAGGGCCCAAAGGCAAAAGCACAAAAAAAAAAAAAAAACATTTTGCCACATATAAACCCATGCATAAAGGTCGAACTAAGTGGTTAGCTGTTCAGTCCCATTCTCAGTCGACCCCTATTTCTGGCATAAATACATGCGAGACGATGTTGTTATACAAGATGTGAGTGAGATGTGTGTACCTGCTGCTACATGGGCCAACATGTCAATGAATGGAGATTACGAACATAATTTGTATTCCAAAAAATATCGAAAACTGTTCCAAAACAACAACAACAATAACAACAACAACAACAACAACAAATAAAATAAAAACTTACTCGGCGCGCCATTTTTATTGGAGTGCAAAGAAAATGGAACGAAAGTATATTTGGATTGCATGGAATTCGTACTGCTGGAGACTGGAATATATGTATGTATATTTACTATATCAGTCTAAGGTTTCCTTATATTAATAATATAATATGTGGCCATTTTAATAATTATTTATATTTTGCTTTTATCTAGTTGATTCACTTATTTTCATTGTTTATACCACAACTATTGATCTTCGAATTTGTTTTAGATCTATCGATATTGTTATATATATCTATCGGTATAATGTATTATCCTGTTTTAAACATTTTTTACACATTGAGAGAAATATATATTTACAATCTGAGTTCCTTCTAGTGCTAGGTGTTAGTAAAGTCCATTTAACTAACTCAATTGAAAAGTCCAGTAGAGCATGAACACAGTCGGATATGCTCGTTTGCAATATATTCTAACGTTGATTTCTGTTTGTTTTGTGTGTGTGTGTTTTTTTTTTGTGCATGGGCAAAGTTTGTTTTTGGTTTTTTGCCTCTGCTGCTGGAGTGTTCCTTGGGGAGCAATTGGGTTAATATTTGCCACATAAATTTGCAAGCGAAACACTTTAATCAATGCTCAATCGGGGATGAGTTCTGAATGCACCTTTAAGCATAAGCTAAAGGCATATTGATTCGAAAACGAAAACAAAACTAAGCCGGAGGCATGCAGCTAACCACGTGTCTAGAAAGGGACAGAGATACAGAAGGAGAGAACGTAGAGAGCACAGGGTGCGAGAGGGATAGAGAGAGAGAGAGGGATAGGGTAGGGCTGCAAGGACTGTCAGTTATAACGTATTGCATTTCATTTTGTTGATCTTCGAGCTGCAGGCAGCTTTCGGCTCGTAACGACTTGCATAATCGCTTAAATGGAATTTATAGAAATCCTAGCTGCACCTGAGTCCTAAGCGGAGCAGGCAAAAGAGTGACGCACAAACAGAAAAAGAGAGATGGCGACATGGAGAGTGACAGAGAAAGGGACTTGAATACAAAGGCCACGCTGCTGACACTCTACACACAGAGAAATTTGTATATTGAATCCAAATCGATTTTATTAGATTTACATTCTGTTCTATTTGTATTGGGACTGGGCTTGGGCTGGGCTGTTATAAATTAGCTTAACAAACAGTTTTTGAGGGATTTATATAGGCAAAGGTCTGCTTCCAGTTGAACTGATTACAGAATGAGCATTAGATTTTGCCTTGAGCTCGATTGTTTGCCACTGGATACTCCATTTTCGTATTATTCTATGCTTACGTTACTTGATCTATAATATAAATATAAACTTGTCGAAATCTTGAATGCATTGGAATTGCATAAAGGAGAGGAATTATTGATATTTAAAGTTAATTTTGCTAAACATTTTTTAATAATGTAATTAAATTTTTTTTATGTAATTTAAAAATAAATTTACAGCTAACTTGCTTTGCAATTTTTGTTTTTATATAAGCTCAATCTGCAAAATATTTGTTAATAATTTGTATAATTTCATCTTTGTTCAGCAAATACTTAATATATTTTTCGCAAAGTGTAGTCATTGCCAATTATTGAGAGCTTGCCAAGTATAAGGGCATACTATATAGCCAGAACGAGTAGCTGCATGCACCTCTCTCTTTCTCTCTCTCTCTTCCTCCTCCACTGCTGCTGCTGCTTTGGGGCGGCACAATGTAACAGGAGCAATAACTGTTTGGCAAACAGATTTATTTTGCAGCCTCTTCATTGTTGCCAGCATCCCTCGTCCTGCTGCTCCTGATTGCTGCCTGCTCTTGGCAGGCGCCTCCAGCTGCACCGCCTACGTCGCCCGCTCCTTTCAAATATTGGTTTCTAAATTTTCATTGCCATTGCGGGCAGACCCAGGCCCAGGCCCAGGCGCAGGTCCTGACTGTTGCAGCTGCACCGACTGCTTGTTTTGGCCACATTCTCTCGCTCTTGGCTGTTGGCTGCTGGCCGTAGGCTGCTGGCTGCTCCGTGCGGTGCAGTGCATCATTTTTGCATTAGAAAAGTGCCTGCTCGCTGCTGGCTGTAAATAAGCCAAACGTTACGACTGCCCGTAACCAGTCCCTGTCCCTAACCCTATCTCTGGCTGAATTCAAGTCCAACTCTAACTCCAGCTCCGGCTCTAGCTTCAAGTTCCCGAGTTGCCAGCGACTGCTCCTGTTGCGGCACCAACCGCAAATTATGCTTGTCAAAAATGAATGTTACATTCGTAATGTAAATGGAAAATGGGTGGATAGCAAAAAAAAACAAAAAAACCGAAAGAATGAAAAGGTGCAGGAGGAGCTTGTGCCGTTCACTGTGTGGGCGGGTGACTGGGTTTGCCTGTGTGGGCGTGCACATATAGGTTTTTGCGGTTGCAAACGGTACGTGCTCAATGCGTCGAGAATCTCTAGAGGAAGCGCAGCTAGCGCAAATGAAGCCAAGGCATTGATGGGCGCCGTCTGTGTAGATGTGTGTGTGTGTGAGTGTGTGTGTGTGGGTGTTTGTATGTGCTTAGGTGTATCCTGCTCTGACTGACTTGGTGGTTTGACTTTACCGCAGTCACCACAGCGGCAGCAGCAGCAGCGGCGTCATCAGCTCCTGCTGCAGCAGGAGCACCGGATGCTGGCGGCATTTGGAGGCAGCTGCTCGCAACTTTGACTAACTGTGTTTTGAGTGCATTAAAATGAAAATGTTATTACTCTTTCGCTCCGCACGCCTCTCTATGCGCTTCTCAGTGGCGCCTTCTCTCGACTGTCTCATTATTGCCACATTTGATGTCTGCGCCACATGGTAACGGCGGAGATTAAGCATTAGAGAATGGGACAGCAGGGGGGGGGGGAGGGAAAGGCATGTTTGAAATCCTTGAAATCGTTGCCCAAATACGTATCGAACGGAAATTTCAACACACTTGCTGGCTGTTTGAATTTGATCAACAAGTGAGGACAGTCGGAAAAAGGATGCGCTTTGCTCAGCCAAATTATGCAGATTAGCCCAAGGATATGCATAGCTTTGCCAGGATATGCACAGCTCAGGAAGTCGCCAGTTGCAAGCGCCATTGGAAAGACTAACAGATGCGTCAGAAGCTGCAATCGATTTGCCCACTCGGCAGCTGAGCCCCAACCAAGTAGCTCTTGTTTATCGAATCAAGCGATGAGCAACACATGCATATGCAAACGGAAGATTCGTGGAAATGCGTGAGTTTTCCTCACAGGCTATTAGGCAGGTAGGCAATTACGAGCCCTTATCCATACAAATGACGTTTTCGTATTGCCAAAAGTCAGTCGAGGTCGCAATTTCTCAGGCTCGCGTAGCGGCGCTCGCCACAGGCGTAATTATTTAAAGGACTCTGGCATCGAATTACCACCAGAGAGACCTTCCTTAAGTGCTCAACTAAGGCACGGCATAAATAAGAGCGCGGCCACCTAATTCCTGTACTGGCCAACATATATCATCATTTAATCATAATTCTAAGTTGCTTACTGCTTAATTTCATTCCGGTTTTATATTTCAAAGCCATAAAATATGCTTTAAATTTAAATTTAACACAAATTTATTGCGTATACGCAATGTTCACATTGTTAAGAGCTGCTTTGATTACGAGAATTTTCGGTGGAGCGGACTATCTAGATTCATTACCAGAACATACTCCACAGAGACAATAAATTGTTAAAGCCATTCAGTTGTGCCCGATACCCAGTAGATCGATTTGTGAAAGAGGGTAAGCTATGCTAGCAATATCTGAAAGTAATACAAAAGTTGACAATGATATGAATGGTAATTGGTAATTGAAATTGGTAAGAACTAAAAATAACATTGGGAATGCCAAAAATGAAGATAATATTCATATTGATGATATTGATTAATGATAAAATAGATGGAAATGATTAATGGATAAATTGATAATTATAATGAAAGTTAATGATATTTAAAAAATAGAATAGATGATAGCTTTATTATGATAATATTACTGATGTAAATGACAATAATAATTAGATTCACAATGCGAATAATAGTGATCAGAGTTATGAAAGAACTAAGTCTTATATTATTAATTCTTTATCTACATACCTCACTTTACAGGGTATCTGCACGTCAATCATTCGCGCCTGTTCCAAGCCAACAATCGGCAATCAAAAGTGAATAAAAGTGAGCACACATGTAATTTAGTTTTTATTCAATTTATTTCATATTTCCGTTCGTGTTCATTGTTATTATATTAGTATTATATTTATTTATTCCATCTATGTTAATATAGTGTGTAGTAAAGCTTGACAATCTATACCAAAGAATAATGCTATCTTCATGTATGTGAGTTATACATACATACATATACATATATTTATTTATATAGATTTATTTATATAGTATATATATATATGTGTGTTCTTTCATTTTTCAGTTTTTGGCAATATTTTGTCATGTTCTCTCTATGTGTGTGAATCATGATTTTGTTCTTGTTTATATTTTTTTATATTTTCTTATTCAATTTTATTTTTTTGTAGTGTTTTTTGAAATGTGATCAAAATATTTGAAGTCGTGTCTAATGTGTAAATGCATTCATATTTTGTAATTTGGCTAGAATTTGGAGTTGAAATACAAAGATTTGATCAATTTTTTTCTTGTTGTTTTTCTTTTTTCCTTTTTCATTTACGTAATTCGAGCATCGAGCGACATTTGCAAAGGTAAAAATATTGTACTACAATTTTGCAATTTGAATTTATTTGCTGTAAGTTGAATTTCCTCATTTTTCTTTATTTTTATTTTTGTAATTCATTTTCCTTTCTGTTGCATTCTGCATTCTGCATGTTTGCGTTTTGTTTGTGTAATTGCATGCAACGTGGGAGTTCAGAGTGTGCACTAGAGATGAGAGGGCAGCGTGACACGACTGGTGTGAGAGAGTGACCGATATGAGTCGTAAAATGTGGAGCATTATTAATGTAAATTAGAATTAAATTGAAGGCAGAAAATTAGACGTTAATTAGAATTCAATGTAACTTTAAAAGGTCTTAGAAAAGTTTTTTTTTTTTTGTCTAATGTCTGAAGCAATAAATGAAACTATATATAAAGTAATCTTAAAAGATCTCAGAAAAACATTTTTTGAACTTGTAATAATTGGAGAATATTAAAAAATATTCCATAGAAATATTTTCTGTTTATCTTATCTAAAGTCTGGAATAACCATAAATGCAGCAGCTAAATTATAAATGTTTACGTAAAAAAATGTATCTTATATAATACTAAAATAAATTAAATATATAAAAATTGTATAAATATATTTGAAATATTTTACAAAAACCTTTTATTTATATATAGTAATTGAAAATATTTACATATTTCTATCTTAAAGAAATCTTAAAAATAAATTAATTAATGGTAAACTGATATACTCTTCTATCCAAATATAATTGTGGGTCATATTCGGTTCAGCTTTCCGAGTGCGCTTTATTGCCTAGGTTCTCGTGTCTAGCCGCATGCCCTCGTGCTTAGGCTACCTCCTTATAAGCGTTACGCGCTCATCTCTAGTGTGCAGCTCATTGGCCTTCAATGTGCTCGTATACGCATTGTGTTGTTGAGCTGATTCCATTTGACTATATAGAAGGGTATTTGCTGTATATGTATATATGTATGTATGTGCGCTGAGCGAACTAAGAACGTAATTAAAACTATATTTGTAGCATACGCAATGCCCCTCTCTGTGTGTGTGAGTGTGTGTGTGTATTTGAATGTTGACGTTTACGGAGTTTAGCTGCGTTTGACTGTTCTGTTTGCATTCTGGTGGTTAGCAACACTTTTTAATTAGTTGAAACGATTTCAAGGAACGGGGGGGTAATACAAATCTTTGCTTTTACAAACTCAGCTCAGCTATATGTATACATACTATATACACAGTCATGCAAGTAAAATAGTAAATAAATGTATTTGTATGTGATGTGAACCAAAAGCTAAATATCAGTTCCATGCCTTATAGAGCCACAACAACAATCTGAAGCAAAAACCAAATACTATATATTTGTATATGGTAAAATAAAAAATCTCTCAGCTATACACAGAGCTTATACAATACTATATACGTGCAGCAGCTATATGTATATATGTATATATAAATATATATGTATTTATTTTTTGAAGCTTATCGAGCATCTATGAGAAGGGAAAAAATTCGCTATTTACTGACATTTATCGCTATTGATTTTTACTCATTTATTATATTATAATTCCTATTATTCTTATATGATTAATTTTTTTTTGTTTTGCATTTAATGAGCAATTGTTTGTTTTTCCCATCAAAAATCAAAAATCCATTTGAGCATTTTCCCATAAAATACAAAAAAATAAATGGGGGGAGTCATTATGTGTGTGTGTTTGGTTTTTGGAGCTGTGTAAATATTTGCTTGCATAGTATATGTATATGTATTGCCTTCTATTATTTATTAAAGATTTTGTTCATTTAATTTCAATACTCGCTTATGTCGTTGAATAGGGTAGATTGGCTTTCGGAATAAATATTCGATTAAAACATTTACAGAAAATCTGGGACAAGTTTTCAATTCATTCGGTGAAACTGGAATTAGGTTTTATACTTGGCTTGGTGAATCGGAACACATTTATTTGGCACTACTTCTAGTAGTTGAACGTAAGCGAGTATTATGTAGTCGAGCAGGCCGACAGCATTATTTATTAATTCTTCTTTTTTTGCATTATTTGCATTTGCCTTTTGGGAGTAAGTAAATCCGCATTACAATTACCTTTACATATTTAAACAACAGTTGCACTATATAAATATACATACAGTTATATATACATATATAGTATGTGGCATTCAGCTGATTTTTTTTTGGCTTTTGTTCTTTTACGCTCTTACGATTAGGGTTTAAATTTATAATTTACATTTACTTTATCAAGCTCGAGTTGTAAACATTCTACACAAAAATCATCCTGCTGCCTTTGTTTTTTAGTTACGGATTCCTACTCTATACGAATATATATATGGAAGATATACATACATATATAATATGATTTACACCCATGCATATTCCATTAGAGATCGTAAAATTGTTTAGTTTTCAACTAGTTTGGATTTAATTTTTTTAGAGATTTATTTTTTTTTTTTTTTTTTAATTTGCATTTATCTATGTACAATATATATTTTTAAAAATGTATTAAAAACAGATAAAATAAATTTTAAAATATTATGCAACAGTCAAAATGCATTCAGCTGGTATAAAAACTCACTTTTTGGAGTCAATTAAATAACGAAATCTTTTTATTACCTAGCTCAACATTTGCATTAGATATTTTTAGCTATTTTGCATTTAGCCTCTAGGTTTTAGCTTTTTTATAGCTGACTTTGAGCATATTCTAACAGATTTCTTGGCATTTACAGTTCTATATTTCAGTTGATAAACTATTTGGCAACTAATTTAAAACATTTGGAAGTTAATTTAATAAAATGTATTGACAAATAAACGTTAGAATTTTTTTTAACAAGTGTTATAAATTCAATTCATAATTCAATTAAATGTGAAATGATAATTTAAACAGCTTTCAGCTTTTCCATACACATATAAAAAGGCCATTAAAATAAGCTAGAAAAGTGTATTTATATATATTATTCATATTTTGAAATTTGTTTTGCATCTGCAATCAGTAATAAATAAAGTGTGCAAATAAAAGGGAAAGTTTGTTGCATAGTGTAAGCCGAGCTTACAATTGTTTCGTGCCAATCATATAAAATAATAATTCATAAACAAAACTAAAACTGAACAAGTTCTACGAGATAGAGGTACGCAATTGTTTTTGGCTTTTTGCTTTTATTTATTTTGTTTTTGATTTTTGGAAGAGCTAGAAACTAAGTTTACGTATGTATGTGTGTGTGTATATTTGATTTCTTTTTTTTTTTTTTTTTTTGATCTAAATGTGCTGATGTTGAATTGTTAAAAGCATTAACGTTTAAAACAGAGCTTTAAAACATTTTCTTTTTCTTTTTTGGCAACTTTCGTTTTCCTATTGAGCTGAGCGCATTTAAAATCAATGAATAAATATTTTTGATTTTATAAAATTTCTAAAAAATTTGTCTACTATGTACATAAAATGAATGAAGGTAAATTAAAATATTTATATATTTAATACATAGATGTATGCTATGGGCATGACTAAAAAGTATATATGTGTATATATGTACGTATATTTAGAAAATAGTTAATTATAAATGTATATATGTATATTTATCAGGTTTAATACTTGGGGATAGGGAAACTATAATATCTATATATAGTGGATTATACAATGAGCAAACAAATTACTAACTTTATATTGACTATATCCATATAAGTATATCTACAGATATATGCTTTATACATACGAATTTTGTACAACTTATGGAATTAAGTCTTTGGTCTAGCATTGTTTTTTTTTTTTTTTTTCTTTTTCGATTTACCAAATTAGACAAACTACGCTCGATTTATGACAAATGCCACTGGAAACATTTCGAATCATCGTTTGCCATTCGCCCCGTCAATCAGCCAATCAACTGTAAAATACAAATTTTGTTGTGGTAATTGGCATTCGGGGTTAATGGCAAAGCTGTTCAGTGGATTGCATCTAAAATTTAGGAATGGGTTACCATGGATTCTATATGTGTTTCGTTTTTACATCTAATTAGACTACATTTCGTTTTCATTTGTTTTGCTTTTCTTGTTCTTAGCTTGCGAGAGCTTTACTAAATCATTATACATTTCATTATACATTCTCATATTCTCGAAAGATTTCTTTTGATTCTACATAAATTGCTCTTGGATTCGCATTCGCGCTTTCTGCTTTGAATGGGCTCTGCGACAGTCAATAGATTGTTAATTTTTCAGTTATTTTATTTATATTATATAGATTAAAATGTTACTTGAGAAGAATTTGGCTGATATGAAACAAAACGATTGCCACAGTGGAGTTTTTTTTTTTCCTATTCGTGTTTTTGCTTGCGCTGTGAGCTCTGATTGAATTCGGTTTTGCAGCACAATCTATTGACCGACAGAGGGCGCTAGCCAGCCAGGCTGCTGCTAGCGGGCAACGAAACTATTGGCCGACAGGTGGCGCGCTTTACACCTGTGTGCCATAATACTAGAGGGAGACAAACTCGCCAGCCCCCTCGCCGGCACCAGCTCCAGCATTGCCCTTCTCCATGCCCGGCGCCGGCTCCGTCGTTTGCAGCTGATGATGATGATGCTGATGATGCTGCTGATGATGCTGCTGATGCTGATGATCCTGGGCCGTTGTCTCCGCCTCTGTCATGTTGGCATCGGCCGTCGTTTCGCTGAATAGAGTCTCGTTCTCGTCTGGCAGCGACAGCGTCGAGTTGCCCAGCCCGCCGCTGGCCGTGATGCGGCGTCCCATATTATCGTATTTGGGATAGGCGGAGCTGTCACGCAACGGAGTCGCCTCCACAATGGGTGGCGTGCTGCAGGCGGATGTGGGCGCATTGTTGATACAGCTGGCGCAATTCGCAGCGGACATGGTTGGCGCTGCTGCTGCCGCGGCCGCCGCCGCTGCCGTTGCCGTGGGATGATGGCACTGCACCACGGCGGTGACAGCCGGCGGCGGCGGCGGTGGTGGCAGCGGCAGCTCCATGTCACCATTGCCCCCACCGCCACAATGATAGCCGCCCGCCTCCAGATTGTACGTAACGATCTCGTCATGGGGATAGAGATTTGTGGCAGCTGTTGCTGCTGCAGCTGCCCCCGGCTGCAGCGAGGAGTCCTTCTTCAGTATGCCACGGCGGGCCGTGTGCCGCGGCAGTGTGGCAAATTGGGCCACACTTTGGCCATCGCTGGTGGTGCTGCTGCTGCTGCCCGCACCGCTGCCATCCGCCGAGCACTGGACATCCTGCAGACGCTTGGGTATGTTGAGCAGATCTGGATACATGTTGATGTCGGCGCCGTCGAGCATGTCCTGGGTGACGGAGACGCGTATGAATATGTTGCCAAAGGTGGGATTTGGCACAATATTGGAGCAGAACTCCGGCGGCGGTGGGAAGACGCCCACATTCAGTGGAAACTCCTCCGACATCTGGCCATGGCCGTGCGAATGGGAGTGCGAGTGCAGTTGATGCGGATGCTGGTGCTGATGCTGATGCTGGTAGCCGGCCATTGAGGTGGGCACACTGATCAGTCCGCAGGTGGGATCCTTGACGGTCATCAGCTGCTGCCGCATATGCTGACCAGCCTGACCCTGCTGATGCTGCTGCTGCTGGTGCTGTTGCTGCTGTTGTTGTTGTTGCTGCTGCTGTTGCTGCTGCTGGCTCAAGCCCGTGCGATGCGCCTCCACGGCATGGATCTCGATCTGATTGAAGCCGAGCGTGGAGTCCGTCTTGTTGATCGAGCTGGGATTGTTGTCAATGCCATAGCTGTCGCCGCGGTCGTTCGTTGTCGTCGTCACACTCGAGTCCAGCAGCTTCTTCTCCTGGTCATTGAAGCTGACGCTCGACTTGACGCCCGCCTTGTTGGCATGCCGATGCTGGCGCGTCGTGCGCTTGCACAGGCAGACCACGAACGAGATGGCGATGAGCAGGAAGACGGTGCCGAAGATGCCCATGATGAGCCCGAAGTACCAGAAGGTCTCCGGCGTCTTCACCAGCACGTGCTGGACAATCTCGCTCAAATAGATGCTAATGTTTTGGGTCATCGATCCGATCAGATTGGTGCCCGTGCAGGCGTAGGTGCCCGCATCCAGGCTGCTCACATTGAACACGGTCAGGTTGCTCCACAGCTTGTCGGACGTGATGCTCTCCGTGTCGAAGAGCACGTTGTCGTTGTCCAGGATCTTGCCATTCAGCTCCCAGCTCACCTCGGGCAGTGGATCGCCGTAGACCAGGCAGCTGAATGTCGTATTGCTGCCAATGTCGATGTTCGTTGCCTCCTCATTGTTGAAGATCTCCACGCGGGGCGGGCAGCCAAAGAGCTCATCGTCCACACTGTCCCAGGTGCGATCCTTTTGCGCCGGCGGACCCTTGCACACCAGGCTCACGGAGCTCAGCCGGCTGCCCACATACCAGTTGCGGAACTTACGCAGCTTGCAATTGCACTGCCAGGGGTTCTCCTCCAGGGAGAGGGTCTTCAAATTGCCCATGTGCTGGAACACGTACTCGCTGAGGCTCTCCAGCAGATTGTTCTTGAGATTGAGAAACTCGAGCAGATTGAGATTTGCCAGCGACATGGGATCTATGTACGAGATCAGGCAGTCGTGCATGTCCAGGGTGCGCAGATGCGGCAATATGGGAAACTGATAGGCGGACAGCCGCTTGAGGGGATTCCCATTCAAGTAGAGTATGCGCAGCCTATCGTTGCCCATAAACGTGTCCTTGTCGAGCATCTCCAGCTTATTGTCCGACAGATCAATCTCCACGAGTATCTTCAGGTTGCGAAAACTCTCCTTGTGTATGTATTGGACCTCGGATTTCTTCAGATAGATGCGCTGCAGGTTGAGCAGACCCAGCGCCGAGAACTCCTCCCGATTCAGATATGGTATGTGATTATCATTGAGCACCAGCACCTGTAGCTCAGTGCTCAGCGTGTTCGGTATGCTCGTCAGCTGCAGCGAGCTGCATATGGCTGACTTTTTGCCATTCGTCCACTTGCATGTGCAGTTCGAGGCGCAACTCTGCGACCAGTCATCCGCCCACACCCAGCCGACCAGGCAGGTGAGGCACAGGAGCCAAAGCAGCTGCTGCCAGCCTGCAAAGGAAAAAACTGTGTGATGAGAGAGAGCATCGGTGGGGGAGTGATGGCAGAGAGACAGAGAGTGAGAGAGAGTGAGAGAGAGAGAGAGAGAGAGAGAGAGAGAAAGAGCGAGAGAGAGAGTGGGAGAGAACGATGACAAAGATAAATTTAAAGCGAAATACATACAGAAAAGTAATAATTTATTAACTTTGGCTAGACGAAGAATTAATACCCTTTAATATCATATTGTAAATATGTTAAAAAAAAAAACATGTTATCCCATTTTCGATGGGTTCATTTTATAATAAATATTCCTGCCTAGCCTATTTAAGATATCTTGAAATATGGGTATTTGAGTTTCAACATGAGCAATTGAATATCTTAGTAATTATTCCTCTGCCTGCCAATCTATTCACTCTAATGTGATTTAAGATTAAAGAACCGTTAGGACATGTTGCTTACATAGTATATTATATTTGACTTTGCTGTGACTTTGCCAAATTATTAAGATAAACTTGCTGCTCTAATGGTGCGAAACTATGGCTTAAATTCCCAGACATTTGATTTATTTACGAAATAAAATTAATTTTATTAGCTACAGCTATAAAGACATTGGCATGTCTAGAGACGGAAAACTTTTAAACAATAATGTTAAATATATATATACATACATATGTTTATTACATTAATAAATATTTATATGTATTACTGGGTTTGTAGTTAGAATAAATAAAATCTCTTATTAAGCAGAAAAGTCTTGTAGAAACAATATTCATACGAAGAGATTATCTTATAAGTGAGCAAGCAGACAATTGTCTGTCGATTGTCTCAAGCTCATTTATATAAATACATATATATATAAATATAATTATATATATATATATAGGTATATGTATATACAAACATAAACATATACATTTACAAGTGTATATATCTTCTATTGATAACACATTTCATGACAAAATTATAATACCCTTCCTCTCTCGCTCTCTCTCTCTCTCTTTCTCTACTTCTTTCTGTCTGTTCTGTTCCTCTTGCTTCTTTTCGAACAAAAAATCCAATGATTGACGACCTTTGGTTCAAGCTTTTGTTTTATGTGCCACTTACCTGGCAGCTGGATGCTGCTGCTGATTCTGCTCCCTCTGCTGCTGCCTCTGCTGTTGCCTCTGCTGCTGCCTCTGCTGCTGCCTCTGCTGCTCCCTCTGCTGCTACTGCTTTTGCTTCTCCATTTCGCTGCCATGCTGTGCATTTGTCCCGCTGCGTATTTGTCGCTGCGTCTGACCCTCTGCCCGCTGGACTTGGACCTGGACCTGGACCCCAGTCTCGGTCGCGACCTCGCCAATTGATGACTCTAAATGGCTTTGGCTGATTCGATTGCCATGTTTCACATCATGTTGCCGTCGCTGGCGAAAGGGGGCTCCATTACATATTACTCGGCACTTTGGCCACTTTTCTGGCACACTGAAGGCAAATTTTTGCCGCTGCACTCGACTGCGACAGTTTCTTATCGAATTTAGTTTTTGTTTTTTTTGCCCGCTTTTTCTTTTTTTTTTTTTTTTTGTTTTTATTGAGCCCTCTTTGTCGCTTCACTACACACGCACCACCTCACTCTTGACGCATATATATCTGTCTCTTGATGTCTCCTTTTAGTTAGGTTCACTGCGTTCCAGCAAATGTTGACCAGCTAAAAGAAGTAATAGAAAGTAAAACTAAGAGTTAATATTTGTAGTTTGAATAAGTTTTGCGATTGAATAAATATAATAGGCAAAAGCAAGCTGAAAGTTTTAGTCTTAACTCAAGGAATGCCTCTAATATTATTGATTGTTAAAGTGTTTCTGCATACAAAGCTAAATAGTCGAGTATTACAACTAACGAATGCTAATAGTGAAGTCCCCAAATGAATTATTTCAATAGAGATTAAAATAGATAAGAAGCACATATTCTCCGCCTAAATTAAATTTCCAATTTGCTTATTATCATTATTAACATAATTATTATTACCATCAGCATAACTATTTCAATTCCAAGAATTATGTCTGCAAATTTCAGTCTGGTCCTTGACTATTTCGACCTTTGACTACAGCAATACAACATTCTCGCACCCGACTCTGAATTCCTTTGATATCTGCTCTGCCCTTGACTCTGGCGCTGTCTTACAGCATTTGAGGTTTGAGTCCGATTTGACTACAATAATCTCAGTATCTTTTCTTTCGCTCTAGCAATAAAATGAAGAACAGAATCTTTCTATCGCATTCAACATTTTCTCAACCCTCGAACGACAACAAAAACCTTCGATAGAGGACAGAGGACAGAGAGCTGAAGAAAAAACGTCATTTGCAGCTGAGTGCGGCGGCATTCGGATTAGTTTTCAATGCTGGCCAGGCACAAAGCTGATTCAGATGCTTCCGCTTAAACTTTTTAAAGAATGCGAGACCGTTCAAAAAGGGGGAATGGTGGATTACAAACAAAAAAACAAAAAAATACAGAAAAGAGAGAGGAAGCAAAATGGACTTTACTTAGAGCATCATTTTCAGGAACAATGTGCATTGTGTTGTTGTTGCTGTTGTTGTTGATTGTAATTGTAGTTGGCTCATTGGTAATCTCAATTTACCGAAGCTCGGCCAGTAAATGGAAATGCCAAACAATGGGCCAATGGCATCGGCCTTTAGCCAAAGCTTTAAAATGGCCTATCAACAACAATTTGTAGTTCGTTGTTCACGTTAAGAATGGTGGGAGGCTCGAGCTGTTCGAGCCGGGTATTTCACAGAGCAACAATGCGGCGCAACAGCTCTGAGCCACACGCTGCACCCCCCACTCACCCCATTGCGCTGCTGCCCACTCGACATCTTCACAAAATCAGCATCAAAAGCCTGTCGAATGCTTTTCCTTTTTTTATATTTTTTCTCTTTTAGGCTTTTTTTGTTTTCGCTTCAAAGAGACGCAGCAGCAGCAGCAGCTTGAAAATGAGGCACAAGTAAAATTTGCTTCATGCTGCAGCAGCAACAACAGCAGGCAAATGCTGCAAAAACTGCTGAATTACCCACCTACATTCGCACACACACAGAGACACACACACACATACCTGCACACATACAATGAAAACGAAAAATGCTCTGAAGGTTCATTTGTCAATTTGCCATTTGAATTTGTATTTGAGAAATTCACTTGGCCGCTTTTGCGCTTTGTTCTGGCCCCCAGCTTCAGCCTCTCATTCAGAGCGCATCTCACTGTCTCTCTCTCTCGCTATCTCTCTCTCTCGCTCTGACTTGGCTAAGATGCTTTGGCAATGCGGATAATATTTCCTGTGCCAGTGCAGCAGTTGGCAGCGCAATTGCAACAGCAGCACCCTTCAGTCCCTCAGCCCCTCAGTCAACGCCGCCGCCGCCGCCTCTGCCAATTCAAACTGATTTTTTGCCCGCTGCCTTTTGTGGCTGCCACATGCCACACTGTCTGTCTGTCTGTCTGTCTGTCTATCTGTTTGTCTGTTTGTGTGTCTGTGTGTGCCTTACAATCGTCGACAGTTTTATTTGTGCAGCTTTATGAGCACACACACACACTCACATGCACACTTGAAGAGATCCGCAACGGCAGACACTCGACTCGACTCGATTCGACTCGTTGATATATTCATAAATGTAGCACAGTGGGCCGCAAAAGTCAAAAAGCTAATTCAATGGCCAATTGCCAAAAATCTAACAAAATGAAAAAGAGGAAGAGCAAACCAACTGCAGAATATTAAAAAAAATATTATGATAGGATCTCTCTCAGTGGATATGCGGAAAGACTGCTGCAGCCGCAACCTCATAAAGCAAATCAATTAACTGATACTGATCAATTATATGTACGTAGTCAACGTACGCTCCATAAGTATGTGGAATCGAAGATGCCAAGTGCAGGCATATCGACGTTTAGTTGCCGAGCTGTGGAAATCCTAAGCTAAAATCACTTTGCGCTCGGCATTTGGCAGCTGGCAGTTGGGCAGTTGACCTGGCTCAGTTGGGCCAATGCATTGGTCAAATTGCATATACCTCGCATTGTATTCCGTAATTGGATTTCTTTGTACGGCCAACAACAACAACAATTCCAGCAACTACAACAATTTTGCATGGCTGCCATTGTGCCAAAGTAATTAATTTTACTCAAAATTTATAAAGCTAAACAAATGTTGGGAATATATTGAAAAGTTTGCAATTGCAGGCATTCCAATTGGAAAATACCCTACAATTTGACTGTGAATCCTGATCATTAGTGGGGCAAACAATTTTAATTGATTTTTCAGCCTGCAAAAGCTGCAAATTTTTGGCAGAAAAACATTTGCTGTAAGCTGATTAAACGTGATTAAATTTCGTTAAAGAATTGTGCTTCACTGCATAAACTTATTTTATATTTATTTTTTTTTTAATACAAATTGAATTGCAAAAATATTTTACAATAATATATATATTTTTAAATAAACGTAGAAAAACTCGCCGAAATTGATTTCAATGTAAAGAAAATATTGATAAAATCGTTATGATTTTATTCAACTGAAAATGGGAAATTATAAAAATATATGCCGTTATTTATATTTATGAATGATGGCAATTCGCAAAAAAGTCTGAAATATGAATTGAATAAATCGTAAAACTCATATGGATATCAGTTTAAATAGTGTGCAGGAAATCGGACTTTACTAGAATAGAGTTTATTTTACAGGGTATATATATATATATTGCTAGCCAGACAGCCTCATCATATTTCAATAGAACATAAAAGCAACGGCTAAAAACAATGCCATTCATTTATGATTTTCTCAGTTATGCGTGAAATGAAATCCACAGAGATTTCCGAATCTTAAAAACTTTTCTGAGCTGCCTTACATACATACATAGAGTATATATGTATATATGAGCTGTTATGAAAGACGTTTGAAATTAATATTGACATGTGCGGAAGATGAAATATTAATTGGCATTTGAGACTGTTTCGCCCAGCAGACGCTTGAGATGTTTTCCAATTAAATGCATGCAGGCAACGAGGCGTATACTTAACTTAATTAATTCATATACAATTACATTGTATGCTGCACTTATTGCAATTACATATGCGTAATCAGAAACTATTTTCAATTTTCGCTCTTTAGTCTAGACCTTGTGTAAAGCTCTCGCCTCATTAGCTTCAACTTGTGAGCTGCAACTGAAGTGTAATCAGGAATTTGGGCTGAGTTTGTTTGCCAAGAGATGGCTAAATAAATCTAAAGTGCAAATTGATAATTGTTGGTTTAATTGCTGTTGACGTTACTTAAATGAATATATTTATTTATGTAACAATTACCAATGAAATATGTATTATTAATAAAATATATAAACAGTTCATACAAGTACAGATATATTTTTAAGTACAAACGATTTGTATTATAGCTTTGTATATTTTATACATATTAAATAGCCTTAATAATATTGACTTCAATAAGGTCATAAGGCCATCGGGTATGTGCAACTTTAAAGTACTCATTAAAGCTTGACTTGAACAGCAGGAAAAGAATCGAATTTTCTTCGATATGCTATTAATCAAAGTATGGTTCGAATAATTCCAAGTTCTCTTGATTGCCGATGTTACGACTCTAGGGTATGTATCGGTCATATCTTTTGACGCCTTTATACGATAATCAATCGTAAATATATTTTAATTTATATATTATATATCAATTCCAAATCTATAAACAGATCGACAGTCAGCCAATATACTCGTCTCATTTCTTGCGCCGGTATAAACAAGTATTTATCTCAAATCACATCTCTAACACTGACTTGTGCCTAAATGCTTTTTGGCGTAAGCCGATGCTCAGCCATTTATTGGACCGCTTAAGTCAATAGCGAGAGGGACGAGTGCGTGTTAGATGATTCTTGGAATTTGGTTATCGCACTGGTTTCTTTGATGTGGCGGGGTAAGGTGCTAACCACTCGGTTACAAGGTATTCTTTGGTGATAAACAAAACAAATCGTAAAATTCAATTGGATGAACCTGTCTCGCCTCAGAGTGCTGCAAGCTGTTGGCCTTGAAAAGTTCTGATTTTTCTTTTAGTCTGTCGACATGGAAAACAGAGGTCAAAAGCCAGCATTTTTATTTTCTTCTCTTATTGAATATTATTTACATGCGCAATGCGAATGTGTCAATAGATGGGACTCCAAAGAAAACAATCAAGTTTATTTTTAAAACTGTTTGATGAGCTCTGCTTTAATTTCAGACAGACTTTGGGTCAAGGGATTTCATTGTCTATGGCATTTTTTGTAAATTGAATGTCTAATGTTTCATAATCACTTCAATGTCATAGGACAATTGAGATGCTCAAAGAGATGGCGGTGTAAATTTAGAATCATGTTTTGGTATGTTTAATTTTAAAAGAATTTCTAAAATTTAGGCAGAAACCTATAAGACATGAGTAGATTTTTATTTATATGAAATATACACATATTTCAAATATTTATATGTAGATAATATTATATAAAATACTTTAAAAAAATATGTAATATAAAATATAAAAAAAAAAAAAAAAATCCAAAATGTATTTATCCTAAAATTTGTTTATTAATTGCTTTACAAACACGTATTGTGTTTACCATTAAATTTGGTTGCTTAACATTTATTGTTCGTAGTACTATTTTCATGAACACGACTGTATATGTCATAGGAAAGTCAGAGCTGAAAGCTCAGGCCTTAGTTTGATCCATTATACAAACACGTATGTACATATATATGTGCATATAAGCTGCAGGTGGGCGGCTTGAATCCCACATGATTTTTCAATATCAATATTCCTTCAATACGCTCTCCCTATACACCTGTCTCTCTCTCTCTCTCTCTCTCTCTCTACCTTCCTCCCTCTCTCACTCGCTCTCTCTTTCTCTCCCTCTCCATTTACTCTCTGGAGAGCGCATTTAGTATGCTTAACTGCAATGCATTCGTAAATAATGCACAGGTAAAGTTGCAAATGGTAGACATTCATAAAGCATAAAGCGTTTGGCCGGTTGGCCGACTGTCTGGCTGGCTGGCCCTAACCATCATCAATTTTACGAGCTGTTAATATTTAAATACACATGTGTCGCATAAAACACTAACACTAACTGCACCACAACATGACCCACTTTGAACCCAAACTTGGCACCGCATGGTGCTACGACCCCAAACTTCCACCGTCCGCAATTCAATTGACATGCAATTTCAGCTGCGGTCCGGCATGTAAATTAAAACTTGTCACGCCCCGCTCATTTGTTAAACTAATGAAATTGAAATTCTACAGGGGCGGACCCTAACAAAAGGAAAAAAATACCAAACAATCTACAAATAAAAACAAGTAAGAAGACTCTAGTCGAGACTGCTCGACTAGGAGATACCCTGAACCCTCCAAGCTGATATTCTTATCATTCTGCACTTCTTTTATGTACGCACACATACATACACATGCATCCACCCTCACGCGCCCACGCTCTGCTAACTGCGCAGTAAGCAGCGACTGCGCTTGGGCTGCGCTGCAGTGTGGGCAATAGTATGAGAATTTACTTGGTGAATAACTTCTTTTGTAAACATACAATCTTAATAAAATTTTCAGGGCGTAATTATATGGTCAAAATGTGTGTACATTCCGAAGCACAAGTCTCTACTACTTGAAATGCGTTTTTTACAAATTGGGGGCGTAGGGGGCGTGGTATCAAAAATCTGTTGATTACAAAATGTTTGTATTCATTATCTGTATATACACAGTAAATCTGAAGTCTCTACGTCTAATAGTACTCCGATGAGGCTCAAAAAACAAAATCAATTTTTCGATTATTCTCGATAAAAAAGTTATCGGATGAGTTATCGAAAAAATAAAGCAAACTCGTACTGCGTATGGTATACACGAGTATGCACACAAAATTTCAGCTCTCTAGCTCTTATATCTTCTGAGATCTCGGCGTTCATACGGACGGACGGACGGACGGACGGACGGACGGACGGACGGACGGACGGACGGACGGACGGACGGACGGACGGACGGACGGACGGACAGACGGACAGGGCTATATCAACTCAGCTCGTCGTGCTGATCAAGAATATATATACTTTATGGGGTCTGCGATGATTCCTTCTGCCTGTTACATACTTTTACACAAAAACATTATACCCTGATTTCCCATTTTCAATGGGTTCAGGGTATAAAAAGAAGGCAGATATCTACACATACATATAGATATCTCTCTATATTTACATATACAGAATTCATTGTTCAGGCGCCACGCTTACGGAAAGAGGCTGCACTGCATTACCAAATTAAAACTGACAAAGTGCAAAAAATAAATAACAAAAAGCAAAAAAATAGAAAGAAAAAAAAAACTAAAAGTTTTTGGCAACAACAACAAAAAAGTTTATATATTTATATAAGAAAAGTTTTGCTTTGACAACGTCCAGCTCGTACCACGGTGCGTATGCAAATGCTTTGGCTTCTGCCTCGGCCTCAGCCTCAGCCACAGCTCAGCTACAGCTACATGGCAACACGTCCACAGGCGCCGCCCCTTTGTCCATTGTTGCTGCCGCAGAGACTATGACTAAGGCAGAAGAAGAGACTGAGGCTGGGGCAGAGGCACGTGCGAAAGTGCGTGCAAATGCAAATGGCGATAGAAAACTTTTTAAATTGAGCAAACATTAACGAAAAGGCAAAACAAGCGCCAACAGAAAAAAGCAAATAAAAGAGCATTACAGAGTGGAGTGGAGTGTGCACTGCGAGCAGTTATCCTATGATTAGCAGACGAGCATCAAAAATCGATAATAATCAATTATCAATCTCTGGAGCATCAACTATAAAGTAATTATCCCGTAACAAGACTTGAGTTAGGTACACATATATTTACATCAAAATAAATAATTATCGATTAATTAATAAGATATGTAGTATATCTATAAACTCTCATCAAGTACTATAATATCCAATTATCGATTATGAATTATGATAATAATTTAAATATTTCTTTGAATAAACCTAATATAAATGAGAACTCTTCATCTGACATGACAAAATTATCGATATATATTTACTTATACTTATCGATATTTTTAATAAAAATTAGGAAAGTAAGGTGTATACTATTGAAATAATTTGGTGCATACTGAATCTCTTTATCTAGGAGATAGGACCAAAATAGATAAAGAGACTAAGTCATTAATAATATTAATCAATAATCAACGCTCTGAAAGTACAAATGCATATATTAATAATAGAGTATGCATAGCTAGATATACATAGATTATTATGGCAAATTTTTAGGATTATCTATGGTAAACAAGTCATGTGCTAAGTGAATAAAACATTCAATGTCGTAGCTCAAACAGAATCTCAATTCAATGGGGGCAAATTATCTGAATTTCGATAGATTTTTATCAATGAGGCAGAGAGAAACCAGAATGAATCAGGAAACAGCCTATATAAAACAGTATTGCACGAATCATACACAAAGAGCTTAACATATGTCCCGCTAACAACCCACCTAAGCACCTAAGCACTGGGTATATGTATATTGCAAAAAATAAGATGATGAAAAAGTGGAGCAAGCTGCTCTTATCGCACGCCTATTTGTTTGTGAACATTAAGGCGCCTCAATCTTTCAAGGACAACAAGCCAAGTGTAAACTGCAAAACTTGTGCACAAAACTGGGCTGGAGGTGGTGTGCCAGTGTCTGTGTGTGTGTGTGTGTGTGTGTGGGTGTGTGTGTGTGTGTGTGGGTGTATAGGCCAGACACATCAGCAAGTTGGCAGTCAAGCAAATCCCGCATATAATCGGAAAATGTCACAGAAAAATAAAATTAATGACACTTGGCCGCCTCGGGCGCAGATTAGTGACCGTGTTGCGAGTTTTATTGCTCTACGGAAATGGAAATGGTTTCATAAATACACACACACACACACACACACACACACACACACACACACACACACACATACAGCCATACACACACATGGACAGCACAATGCAATTATCTGTCAGCAAAGTGTGCGCACTGTACGTGAGGAGCAACAGCAGGAGCAGCAACAGCAGCAGGAGCAGCAGCAACTGTAACAGGACATTCGCCTTTGGAAGGCCAGCAGCAGGAAGAAAAACGCTTTAAGGACACTCCGCCCAGCTGGTTACAGTTGTTGCCCTGTCACCGCTTACAATTGTTTGCCATTGTGTGTTGTCTGGCTCCGACTCGCACTCCTTGTGTGGCCCCACTGCAATTCCGTTCCGAGCTGACGCTGCAGCTGCGCTGCACTTGGCAGCTATACAACTGAAAACCATTTGAGTTGACGCCGTCTCCAGCTTCATCTCCATCTCCATCTCCATCTCTATCTACGGCCATCTCCAGCTAAAGCTACAACTACAGCTGCTGCTGCACAGAAATCATCGACGTCAACGGCGACGCCAGCGACATGGACATGACCTCAGCGACATGGCACAATTTGGTAGCCAAAAGGCTGCGGCAACAGCAACAGCAGCAGCAGCAGGAGGTCGGCGGGCAGCAGCAGTTTCTTCTGTGTGCACAACACTGGCTACACTAGCTTTGGGCTTTGCCAAGCAACCGGGCAGACGCCCAGCCAGCCGGCCAGGCAACAGTATATTTGTGTGCAACCGCAAAAACGCACAACAAACACAATAAGCAACTGGGCTTGGCTCAACGATGAACGATTATGAATACCCTGTAAATGGGGAGTCGGAGAGAAAAAGGCTTAACTTTTTCATACTTAAGTTATTTGATTCTTGTACAAATCAGTTATCGATAATTATCGATTATGATTGAAGCAGGGAACTAAAAATTTCTATCATACTGATAAACTTGATCTACATTTAGCCTCATATATCGTATTTGCTCATAGAAAATAGTTACGTATCAATATGTATCGTTACACAAATATTTCATAAATATGGAAACTTGCATCAGACTCACGTTATTTAGGGATTTTCTGCACTTACAGGGTATAGACAATAACCACAGCGCTGCAGCTGGTTGACGAGCTGAAGCAGTTGAGCCAGCGAGAATAACAACAACGGGAGGCAAATGACAATAAGCACAACAATTGTGTGCACACACACACACTGGTAGACAGATAGTGTATACACGACGGTTATTTGTATGCATATATAGACACACACACACACACACATACACACACATGAATATATTTCGTCGGGACGAACAATTACAATACAAACAAACGTGCAACAGAATGTGAAATGCCGCAACCGGAAGTGGTAGATACAACAGCGACTGTGGCATAAGATGGCCACACTGTTGAAGAAGAAGGAGAAGTAGAAGCAGTGAAGAAGTAGAAGAAGAAGGAGTACTCGTTGTAATAGCAAAAGAAGAAGAAGGTGAAGCTGGCAGTAACAGGACTAGGACTAAGGCTAAGGCTAATGTTGAACGAGCGCTGCTCGACAAAGATAAGAACTTGGACAAACGTGCGGCCAAAAAGGAAACGGCTAGCCGTCTATTACAACAGTACACACAGTTATTACACACACACACACAGAGAGAGAGAGAGAGAGAGAGATACATACATGCATATGTATATATATGTATATACACACATATATTCATACTTCATGCGTAAGTGCATTTATCTTAGCGAGGTGCGCTTTAAACGTTGCCGACTCTTCTGGCTCTTATCTTTTATAGCCTAAACGATAGGTTAATCGGATGTTTTGAGGTAGATAGTAAACGATACTTATATGGGATAGTTTCAGCATGACATGGACACCTCTAATGTCGATTGTCTTCCGATCACTCCCAACGGCAACATGATCGAGTATAGATAATTTAAAGCATGATAATAGAGATTTCACAGATCCATTTTGTATATCAGTATATCAGTTCAGCATAGATCGCATACTCGTCTGAGTCTGAAAAATGTCAAATGAAATTCTTACAAATCGATAAAAATGTTTGCATATTGAATTAATTATTAAGATTGACCTTTTGCAACACTATCTTCTGTATCACTATCTATTTATATACTTTTTCATTGTATATACATATATAGTCTTATATTTATATTGCTTTTGTAATACTATCTATATTTATATGCTTTAATGACGCAATTAATACATATTTTACTTATGTTTCATATTGGATTTTATTGTATTTTATTTTATTTTATTTTAGGAAACAGAAATGTATTTTATTTCTCTAAAATAATTTTTTGTTAATATTATTTTGCAATATAACTAAAATTAAATGCGTGCGACTTTTTCATATTTTCTCATTATCAAATTAATTTAATTCATTTCAATTAAAACTCCATTATTTTGAAAGAAATTACTTTTTGAATATGACTTGAAAGCCTGGCATAATCTAAAGTCTAATGAAACACCTCGAATTTGCATAGCTCATTCATACGTATGAATATGTATGTACGTATGTATCTGTAAATGCGTTTGTGTGTGTGTGTGTGCGGCACTGCAGCGGCCATTGAGTAAAGTGGAAGTGTGTTAAGCAAACAGCAGCAGCAGCAACAGCAGCAGCAGCAACAGCAGCTGCAGCAGCAACAACAACAACAACAACAAGCAGCAGCAGCAGCAATAATAATGCTGCCTCCGTTATGCTGCTAACCAAAAAGGATGTTGACTTGGTTTTGAGGAACTGCAGTTATTCGTATAGCATACTCATATATTCATTTACTTGACATGGTCGAGCCCACAGGATTTCAGTCCACTCCACTCCCAACAGCAGCAGCAACAGCAGCAGCAGCAGAAGTAGCAGGAGTAGTAGCAGGAGCACCAGATGGTGCTGTTTTTGTGCGCATTTCATATGCAGTCTATCCCAAAAATTAGTTGCATTTCCTTAGACGCCCATTGGGTTCGTAACCCCAACTGCTGGGCACTGTGGTGCAGCCCCTGAATGCGGCCAAAGCAATGCGGAAGAATATTAAACGGCTTTTAAGTGCTGCCTATTAAAGAGAATTCAACAAAAACGTACGAAGTGACGAATGCTCGACTGGTAGATGCCCTGTCTTTAAAAGCAGGCAAAGATATTCCTACTGCCAGCAGCTTGGACTCGAATTTCATATTGATAACATATATATGAGTTTTAAATAATATTTATAAATTTGAAAATCAAAAGTTTCGATATCAGTATCGATAATTATCGATGCTCCAAAAATATATATTGCTCCTCTGTAAAAGGAGATTTATGAACAAAGTACAGCTCGTAAAGCTGATTCAATTTTATTGTCTATGTGTCCTAGTAAATTACAAGCTCAACTTTAGCTTGCTTTGCAGCAGTTATACCCCTTCTCCAACAATCTCACTGAAAATATTTACCAGACAAAAAATAATAGGAACAACATAGAATGAAAAAGAACATTTACAGCTCCGGTCAAGCCCAAAAAGCACTTTGCTTTTGCTGGTCAGAAAGTTGGAACATTTAGAAATTTGCAAATTGAGTACAAAACGCCCGGACAAAGAAGTCAAAGTGGTGGCAAGTGGTGCTCAATGAACGACTGTAAGATACTCTATGTTTGGGTAAACAAATTTCCTGTCTAGAATCTCCATAAGCTCAAGAGGCTGCGGCATTGGCACTCTGCTTGGCCTAGAGATAGTATACCCCACTTGCAACTGTTCTACGGTATGCCAAAATGTGGCATAGCATGTTGCAACAGCATCAACTTCAACTCAAACTCTGATAACATTCATCCGCCTGCCGAAGAGAGTGTGAAAACTTTTCAAGCATTTCTTATTTAACTTTTATTTGCTTTGTCTTTCATTGTTTTTTTTTCTCACTCTTTTTTTGGTTCGTTTTTATTTTTGTTTTGTTCATTCTTTATGTCGCTCTAATGTGTCTCCAGGGTCCTTGGGTTGCGAGCGCTTAAAATTTCTAAAAACCTTTCTTTTATATTCATTGTCCTGGCGCACCTTTGCCACATCTAATGTTTCGTCTCTGCCCCTCCGGCACTCGCTGAGCTCATTCGCATTCATTAATTCGCATCGGATAAATCACAAAACGTTTAATGTGTCGAATAATTACAGAGAGGGTTGAGTTTCTAGTTAATTAAAAATTACATTAAAAACGAAGCAAAAACCTGCATAAAAATAAAATTAATGAACTTCGGAGAAGTTTATGTGGCTATGGACACAAAACACGTATACGCCATGTATTGCAGCTGTTTATTGAATATGTATAAACAAAGTGATATATTCAATTTTGATTTTACATATATTCAATGAATAATATTAAATATAATTGTAAATAAATTAGTTAATTGAAAATTATGTAATAAATATAAAAAACAAGATAACTATTTTATATGCATTGTTGCTGCTGATTGTTAGCAAACAATTGAGTGATTATCTATTAAAATATACAACCATGCATCTACAAAATGTGCAAAGATATAAAAAAGCCTTCATCAGCTAGCAAATAGAAATAGATAAGGACCACATGTGTGTGGAGTTCTAAAATAGATAAATAAACACTGACCCTTACAACCCCAGCAATAGATATAAAATATGCAAGAGACGCACGCTGACCCTTGCAACCTCAGCGATAGGTTAAAAATATCCCACACTTGATTCAACGATTGAATTTATGCATGGGTCTGCTGGTGCTCGACATGATAAAGGACAATGCTAAGCTGAAACACGATTGTCTCACGACCGTGAGACAAGTGTATTCATAATTAATTATCTCGGCATATCTAAGCAACAACATAAGTGTACAAATTGGCTAAACACTAATGAACATCCTTCACATTATCTGCGATAGCTGCCAGATCTATTTATTGACTCTTGCAGCCAGAAGAGGGAATCTCTTCTTTTTTTTAATTGGCAACTGTTCGTTTGATTCATTGGGATTTCTTTGGGGTTTTGTGTGTGCATGAGAGACTTGAGTTAATTACAACTTAAATTGCTGGCAACTGCATTGGTCAATGACCAACAGCCGCTGACCCAATTAGTTGAAGCAGCTCAATGAAAGAGACCAAGGAGCGGCGGCAGAAGCAGCCGAAAAGGGCAACAGGACACAGCAGGATAGCATAACCAAAGCCATCTCTGTACAAGCGGCATTCATTTCAAATTCTGTTTATGGAGTTTCAGTAAAGTGGTTTCACATTTTTCACTACCAAAACTTGCTATACTCTAGCTGAACGTCATTAGCTCAGACTAGCTGAGAACTGAGTAAACTAAAGAAAAGAATAGTCAACAAAAGATTTCGTTTTAATTTATTTACTAATTATTTATTTACTAATGAAGCTAAAGTATCTATCTAGGTATCTATGTATATAATAAATTTTTGAGATATTTCAAACTGAAGTATCTATCTATCTATCTATCTATCTATCTATCTATCTATCTATCTATCTATCAATATCTATCCATCTATCTATCTATCTATCCATCTATCTATCTATATCTATCTATCTATCCATCTATCTATCTATCCATCTATCTATCCATCTATATCTATCTATCCATCTATCGATCTGTCTTTCTATATGTCTATCTATCCATCTATCTATCTATCTATCTATCTTTTTATTTATCTATCTATCCATATATCTATATCTATCTATGTCTATCTATATCTATCTATCTATCTAGTTGACAATAAATTCTCGATATATAAAACCCTGCAGAATATTTAAAGCTTATATCATCATTGATCTTTGGCAGTTTTAGTAGACGTAACAAGCTTCACAATTTAAGCTTTAACTTTGTTGAATCGACTTGTATTTTATAGTATTCTATTTTATAGTTTCCATAGAAATTTAGTTTTCAAAGTCTTTCGCATTCAAGCATAGAACTTTGTAAGTACGAATCATATAGTTTTACGAGTTGAGCACACCGAAGCCACATTTCTGCAAGAGTATATCAGCTTCAGCATTTGTACTTTTCGGTGAGTCCAGCTGTTGCAAGGCAACAACATTTGAGTGTAGCGCATCAAGTTGAAAACAAGGCATTTGGCTTTTCAATTACAAAGACAGTCGCAGCAGCAAACTAAACAGACAACCTAAAAGCATTTTCCAGGAATTGAAAAGCGCAAAACTTGGACAGCGACAACTTTTCTCATATAAATATATATACATCTATATACAAATATATATGTATATAGAGAAATACACGTAATTTGGCACGTTCCAGATTAGCTTATAAATAGGCAATCCGAACAATAGATTCAACGAAATTTGTTTGAGCTTCTCCTCGTCGCTGGCAGCATTCATGCATTTTTCATGCAACGGCCAAGATTCAAGCTAAAATAACTTAACAAAGCTGTAAATATGATGAACCGTTGCCGGGCTGGGCCTCATCATTCTGTGCCCAGTTGCGACTCGAAAGGCGACAAACTTGGCCAAGTTTACGACTGCCCAGCGGCGGGCAGCTCTCTTGGCAGCTCAGCAGCCCAGCAGGGCAGCAAGGCAGCAAGGCAGCAGCGCAGCAGTTGAAAAGCTGAGAATGTGGAGGATGCAACTATAATTGTAACTATACTACCAGTGCCACGCCCACTCTAGTTGATTCGCTTTTTTAAATACTCTTGCAGTGGGCATACGAATTATGTGTCGCAATATGTAAAACATAGATATTATTAGATACACAAGCATTACAATATGGCAAGATATTGAAGTCTATTGCCTTCTCTCTCTCTCTCTCTCTCTCTCTCTCTCTCTTTCTTGCTAAGATAAGAACATAAATATTTCCCTCTTTCTCACCCTTTATTTTTCTTTCTTCATTCCCTGTCTATGAGATTAGTTCAGCCAACTTGCTACCAATCCCTCTCTCTCTCACGCGCATTATATCTTTCACTACACCTCTCTGGTTCTTCCTCTTTCTCACGTTCCTGCTCGCTCTCATTAAAGTAATTCCTTCCCCTCTATCTCTATATTTCCCAACCTCTCCCTTTCTCACTCTGTTTTTCGCTCTCCTTTATTTTCCCTCTTTGCCATTTTCCCTATCTCTCTCTTGTTAGTGTTCCTCTCGCTTTCTCGTTCTCTCTCTCCCTCTTCTTCGCTGTATCTTTCTTTTCCTCTTTCTTAATACTAGTTTAGCGATCTATCTATCTCTGTATTTTATCTATCTCTCTCTCTCTCTCTATCTATCTATCTCTCCAAATATCTATATATTTATTTCTTTCTCCTCCACTATCTCTAAAACATTTTAGAATAATTTTATATCATATTGATTTCAAATCTCCCCCATATTTAAGCAATTTATCATAAAACTGAGCTGCAAATCATCGAGCAAGTGCGGAGAACCTAGTTTTTGAAGTTAGGTCATGTAAAATAACCCACTTTCAGAATTCCCTTCAGATAATAATAATAATTCCCCCTATATAGCTCATGTGGCAACAATAGGGCATTCAAACTTCGTATTCCCTCGCATGGCTTTTCAATTTTGTTGTTCCCTTAGCATTCCCCCGTCAGGCACTTGGCCTCCATAGGGCAGCTAGCAGCCAGCCTGTGCTGTGGACCAATCGCATCAGCGCCAGCAGTTGCTTTAGTTTAGTTTGATTCAGTTAGTAGTTTGAGAGAGTTAAGTAGTTTTCTAAAGTTTTATGAATTATTAAGAGGATTTTCGAGTTTTCCGCTAGCCTTTCAGTTGCCATCCTCGCACACTCCCAGCCACTCCCGCCGCCCCTCGACGCCCATTCAGTGTCCACTTTTATGCTCGTCAGCAAACGCCTGAAAAGCTGTCGAAATATGCAATTTTCAGTTTGTTTTTTAATTTTTCATGACAAATTCTGGCGCAATGCGAGCTTGTTGTCCTTGTTGTTGTTTGTTATTGTTGTTGTTGTTGTTGTTGTTGTTGTATAGCCGAGCATTAGTTACAGCGTTGACTTGTTGGTAACTGGTTTCACGCCCGCAGCATGGCAAAACGAGCTCTGAGCTCTGAGCTCCCTCTGAGCTGCGAGCAGAGAGCCAACAACACAGCACGAGGCCATCAGATTTTTGGGCCAAAAATTAAATACTTTTTATTGTCAATAAAATTATAAATGCAAATTATAATTTTGTGCTGCCGTTGGCCAATTAGCCAGTGCCAGTGCCAGTGCCAGTGCCCGTACCCCCCCCCCCCCCCCCCCCCCCCCCCCCCCCTCTCAGACCGAAATGAAACGAAATCAGCCAACCAGGCAACCAGTCAACCAACCGACCGCCCTCAGCCTGCCAGGCCGAGATAATGCGCGCTATTCCCCAAAAACAGCTCGTTGCCCAACACTGGCTGCGTTACTGACGTCAATGTTGTATTAAAAGTTGAACATGTCGCCGCTTTTGGTGTCCCTTTTTCGGTCGTCCGACTGTCGTCAACTGGGCTAACTGCAAAGCAGGTGAGATTGGCCTGGGCTGGGGCTGGGGGTCGGGGTTGGGCCGATGGGAATGCTGGATTTTGGCTAACTACGTGGACGTTGGCATGTTAATTCACTTTGCAAATTGTTGCGTCGTTGTGGCTTTCGCACGGAATGCTAATCATGCCTAGGTGTGCACAAAAACAACAACAACAACAGCAGCAACAACAAACACCTGGCAACTGGCAACAACTTTGTTGATTTGCTAAGTGAAACTTCGATTAGGCGGCGCAGACACACTGAAACGCGCTAACAAACTGTTGAAGAGGACCACAAAATATACAGTTTGAAAATGTGTTGAATAGGGCGTATTGGATATCTAAGGATAAGAACTAGATTACTGTATGCAGTAGTAGTAGTGGTAGTAGTAGTAGCTTAGTAGTTGTTGTAGTTTTAGTAGTAAATATCTGATTGGGCTCTTCGATAATTAAGGTATGCAGTGAGTAGAAATAAGCCATGGATTTTAAGTTAAGGAATATTAATATACTACTTTCATGTAGTAGTAGCAGTTGTCTGATTAGAATCACCGATAATGAGACATGAGGAGGGTAGAACTAAGCAATTAAACATGATTTATTATAAGACTTTAATAAAAAACAATTGAGACATAAACATAAAACTTAGCTATACTATTCTAATATTCAAAAGGTCCTCAATTCGAACTACATATTCTAGAAATCTTAGAGGTCTTAAAGCCATTGGCCTACAGTTTTAGAATGACTCCAAAATTTACACAAAATCTTTACAATTATGCTCAACTTTCATTCAGCAGGGTATATTACAGTCAGGCATGCTCGTTGACGATATTCCTACTTGTTAGCTTTAATTTTTTCGGGCCGGATTTCGCATCGGCTCAAGCTGCGGCCTGTGCGGCTGTAAAGCGAGTCGGGTCCGCCGCATAAACTTGCGCCACGTGAAATTTGTTATGCTCTATTTCGTTGCAAAGCAATTACCGACCCACACATACTGCTGTCTAAACAAAAAAAATACACATACACACACAGACACATGCCACATGTATGTGCCTGTGTATATGAATTCAACTCTATGAGTTTATTTTCATGTGTGTGTGTGTGTATGTAAAGTTTTACAGCTTACAGCGGCAGCGGAAGCGGCTGTGAAAATTAAATTGGTATAAATATATTTACCTTTGCCTTTACCTGTAGCACAGTGAAACCAAAGTAATCAGACACGAGTGTAAGCTGTAAAGAAAAAAAAAACAGAAGACAGAGAGTGAGTAAAGTGAAAGAGAAAGTCAAAGCTGGTGAATATTTAAAACAAGTCTAGATTTTCTTTTCTTTTATGGGATGTGAGCAGCGAGAGAGTAAATGAACGAATGTATTAGATAGACCGACAGAGGTATAGTAAGAGGTAAATAGTAAGAGATAGGTATGGAAAGATATAAGGCCTATGAAAGTGTATGTATGTGAAATTGTGACAGAGGGAGAGAGCGATAGATAGAGTAAGATATAACAGAGAAACTATAATAGAGCCACAAGTAGGGTAATGAAAATAAAGAGATGAAAAGGGATACTAGAGCCAGAGAAAGAAAGAGGGATAGAAAGAGAGACAGAGAGAGAGAGAGAGATACCCAGAGAGAGACACAGAGACAGAAACAAAATTAGGCAGAGAGAGATAAAACGTGAGGACAGAGGGTGAGAGAGAGAGAGATACAGAGACAGCTACGAAGAGAGGAATGACAGAGTATGTATGATAGAAAAGAAAATTGAGAGTAGAAGGAGAAATGGAGAGAAAAAGAGAATTTCAGAGTAATATAATCGGATAGATGTACATATATAAAAACTTAGAGACACAGTAATAGGAAATACTGAAACAGACCGAGTGATATGCAGATAGTAAAAGCTAACAAAAGTCAGCGAGAGAGATGGTAACAAAAACAGAGACAGACAGAGACAAATATATTCGCTGCTGGCTTGCTAGCTTTGTTGCAATTAGTATGCTAGGCTTTTGTTCATAAAACAGAAGTTCTGGCTGCTAGCTTTGAAATTTAGCTCGCTGGCTTAACCTGACTTACTTAAAACAAAAAAAAATAACGTATTCAGCAGTTAAAGCAGTTAAGTCGTTTAGTTTTCGGGCGCTTAGCTGTGCAAGTTCTTACACACGAACTAAATTATTTGTCTGCCAACTTTTCGGGGCAATGCGAGTGAGTATTTATAGCCGAACTAGCTCTGCGAAATGGGCCTAGTCTGGTGGGGACTAGTTATATATTTATTTGTCTGTTGCTTATTATAAATATAAACTTGGCACATAATTAGCAAGTTGGCCAATATACATACATACATATATAATTCATATAATGACTACTTTGGACTTTGTTAAATGATGTCAATTAATGTGGAATGCCGTCTACTTGCGCTGTGAAAGCGAGAGCTTTAATAATTTTTTCCTTTCATGAGCGTCGCACACAAAAAGCTGACATAAAAGTTAAATTGTAAAAATAATTAATTAAACTTAAACTTGGGGCAAGAATTTCAAATTGGCTACAAAAAAAAGTTGAAGTCGAGTCGAGCCTTTTTATGTAGAGTTTCGGCAGCAAACTGGATGCGGCACGTGGCAGCCGCTGCCAAAAGATACAAAAAGTGAAAAGCAAACGCAAAAAAAAACGTAAAAATAAAATGAAGAAATCGACGGAAAATGGGAAAATTTTGCAGGTTTTGCATTTGTTGCATTACGAGCACTATACAAATAATCGATAGCTTTTACGCAACTCCCCCGAACAGCGTGGCACGATAATGGAAGGGAATGTACCCCCCACATTGATTGGGGCACACACATACACACTGTATCTGTATGTGTGTGTGTGTGTGTGCGTGGCAAAATTTGTGCAGACAAAATTTATAAGCGCATTACAAGAGCTCGTGTAGTTTTTGTGATTTGTTGCGAGGTCTTTGGTCGCCGGACTGTTAAATGGGGTCGATGATGGTGGCTAACGGCATATACAAAGTGCTTACAAAGCGTTTGGGCGATTAATCAGTTCAGCAGCAAGAGCAGCACCCAAACAGCAACAGCCATAATGCACTGATGGAAGCCAGCGACTATATACATACATATATACATATACAAATATATGCACTGGAAAAAATAACACAATCCTTTAGTATAATTCAATTATGAATATTTTTCAAATTGCGGTTGCAGCTTAAAACTCTTTAAGCCGCCCAACAAATCTCTTATATGTTTTATTACGAGCAAATATGGCATAACTGTACAAGATACTAAGCAGCTTTTAATATAGCAATCAGGCGGGTAAGCCGCTTTTAAGCCAAACCAACTCAAGATCGTAATTGCATTTAATTTGGAACAAAAATCGTAACACATTTCGAATCCACAATGCAAGAATGCATGTGAAAATATGTGCTGAGACCAAGATGAAAATCTCCGAAAATAAAATACCAAAATAGCAAAAAGCTTAGGCTTAGATTTATCGCAGAACTATGTACATATGTACGTAGATTAGCAATAGAAAACAGTAGTAAGCCGATTTAAACAAAAATGAGTTGAGTATTTGACTAGAACATTATTAGATTTATGATATGTTTGATTTAAAAATACTTTTTAGTTTGTTTAGGTTATAATTTATTATATCATTGATTTTTTTTTAATTTTTTTTTTTTTTTTAAATTAATTATTAAATATTCATCTTATATATGTTTTATTGATTATTTGATTAAGATTAATTGTAATTAATTTTTGTTATATATTTTTTAAATTTTATTTGAAATTATTTTTAACAAATCTAATTTATTTTTTATTTATTTATATATTAGTTTGTTAAATACTAAAACTATTATTTGGGATTGTAACATCAATCATATGGCGGCTTTAGTTTCTCGTTGAAATTAAAACAAAACTAAAATTTATGCCATATGAAAATAAAAATAAAATAATAATTAATTTTAAAAACAATTTTTTTTTTTTTATTTTATTTAATGTCAGCCTTTCAATTTTTTTTTTTTATATTTTACTTATTTAATTTTTAACTTATTTTGTTTCATTTATGAATGAATATTTTTTATAATATTGATGTACATAAGTATATATTATTTTCAGTACAAGTAAAGCATATTTCAAAATTTTTAAGTAAAATGCAGATCTAAACAAATTTATGTTCAGATGATGTTTCTTATTATTCTATACAGTGCTGCATATTATCGATAACTACAAAAGCTGATGAATTGGAGTTATCGAAAGTAATAAATATTTGGCTGATTTAAATATACATATATATAGTTTTTATATCGAAGTCTAACTTTTTGGCCAGTGTATGCACATATACATACATACATATATATATATTTAAATATATTTATTTGTTGGCATGTGATTGAAGTCCTTGAGGCAGCGGCACGAAGGAGCTGCTCGCAGTGGCAGTTCGCGCGAACTACCAAACAGCACAGCAGCAGCAGCAGCAGCAAAAGTCGTTTTGGTGGCTAATTAAGTCAATTATGCACTTAAGGCTTCAAGTGGCGTGCAGCCGCGGCAGCAGAAGTTGCACCAGCAGCTGCTGCTGCAGCCACGCCCCAAACGTTGGCTGCCTTTCAGTCAAACATCAAAGCTAGTCACGCTCGCAGGCTAGCCTTCTCTCACTCACTCTGGCTCACCCTCTCTCACTCACTCACTCACTCACTCTCAGTCGGTCTTGTGCCTGCTGACGGCCGCTTCTGGTTTTTTAATAATAAAATGGCTTGGTACAGGAAATAACTCATACGCGCCGTATGCCGCACTCGCCATACATCAGCGACAGTTGCTGTTGCCGCCGTTGCTGCTGCTGCTGCTGTTATTGTTGTTGTTGTTCTTGTTGCTGTTGCTGTCGCTGGCATTGTTGTTGGCGTAAAGACGTGTTACTTACTTACAACAGTCTTATATATTACATTGCCCACACACTCATATATATCGACATGCATATATAAGTTGCTATATAATATATATATGCCTTGCTGTTTGACTGTACATATTATTGTTGTCTGGGTGTGTGGGTGTGCGTGTGTGTGTGTGTGTGTGTGTGTGTGTCAGACACAAGAAACGATTTATCTCAATTTACATACTAAATGACAGGCAGAGGCAGGCTTTTGGAATGCGCCTTTGCTTCTTGCGGGGAGCGAGGGGATAGGATTGGGCGACGTTGCCACAGTGGATACAATACACATGGTTGTTGTAGCTGCTTATCCTGCAGTGTAATTTCGTCCTTCAGCCAAACAGCGTGCATCGACGCTTATTAAATGAGGCCCAAGTATTGATTTCAATTTTAAAGTAAATAAGATTCATTAAACCCATTTCTCGTGCCACATTACGGCGAAAATCTGTTAATTACAATCTTATGATTTAATCATCATTGTAATACGCATTGCAAACGGATGAGTTCCTCTCACAAGGATCTCAATGAATTAACACTTTGGTATTCAAATTGAAATTATGACAGCAGAAATGTTAATGGATACGATACAAGCCAATGGATGTATATATACATATGTATATATGTGTGTGGTTTAACGTAAAGTAAAACTGTTATACAAAAGCGTTGTGTAATTCTCTTTTAACATCATGATAGAGGCTATTGTGTAATTTATTCATATTGTAATCTTATCTGTGATGCAACAATGCGGTAAACTGCTGCGTGAAAAAACTGTTATACAAAATCGTTTTTATGTGATTCTCTTATATGCTTCTTTTATAGAATCATGATATAAGTTAATGGTGTAGCTATTCATATAGTCATTTCTGACAAAAAAAAACTGTTATACAACATTGCGGTAAATTATTTCGATTAAGCACTTCGTTATGCACATAACTGTTATACAAAAGAGTTCTTATATGATTCTCTTATGGAATCAGCTAATGGTCTAGTCATGTCTGATAAACAACTGTTATACAACACTATACACACAGATTTCTCTAAACACAACAGTCAAGGAAAAACGACCATATTTAACTGTTATACTTAACTGTGATACACAGCTGATATGCGCATCTGTTATACACAACTGTACTACATCTAACTACTAGCAGTCAGATCATTATATAGAACTCTTCTAAAAATCTATTATACAAAGCTGCTATACATAGCTTATATACAGAATTGTTATACAGAACACTTTAAAAAAACTGTTATACAGGATTAAATCTAGAAATAAACAGAAATGTTTCCCAGAACTCTTACCCCACTGTTATTTTAATTCAATAGAACTACGCCAAAATACCTGGCCTACCTGGCGACGGAATTTTCGTTCAATGTTTGCACTAGCTTGTGCCACTGTGCCAAACCCACGCTAAACGTGCTCGTCACTTGTCAGTTCTTTGTGGATGTAATGAAGGCGTTCGATGTAATAAATGCAAAATATTCTTTGTGACGCAGAAAAACGAAATTACATCGAAGCAGCAGCAATACCGGCAGCAGCAGAGGTAGAGGCAGCGGGAGCGCGAGTGGGAGCAGTCATCAACAACAACAAGAGACAGCAGACAGACGGGCATTTAGACAGCTGCCGGACAGTTGACGGCGAATGGTTTCACATCATATCACAGAGACGGCTGTTCCAAAAGTCAGTAAAAACCTCAGACTAAGACGCTGCTTAGCTGTGGACTTTGCACGCTTCAGTGACAAACAAAAAGAAGTCTGAGATGAAGAGGAAGAAGAAGCCGAGGAGTTCAAGTAATTCCCCAGCGTGGCGGCACGCACATGACTTTTAATAAATATTAAAGACGGCGAAAAAAAAAAAAAAACAAAAATTTGGCTGCCAACAAAAAAAAAAAAAAAAACGAATGAAACAAATATTAAATTAGACTAATAAAATATTGAGCGATTGTTTTTGTTGCTGCTGCTGTTTTTTGTTGTTGTTGACGGCTTCTTAAAGCTGCCAACTTGTGGTTCGCCAATTTGACAAATGTTCCACACACCCACACACACACACACACACATACGCATTTCGTGTTGTTTTGTGAAAGCTCCCAAAGCAGCAGCCGCAGTTGGATAATTTAATGGTCTTTTACTATGAGTTTTTGCGTGGTCTGCCCGACCGGGCGCCGTTTTGTTTGGCCCTTGGATGCGGATGCTGCTGGGGCGCTTTTGTAAGTTATTTCTTTTTACAAAAGAGGCGCAAAGTTGCGTAAATTATTGTTAACGGAGGCGTGTGCATTGAATTCTGCCTAGCGTCCCACCTTGCCAGCGCTTATGCTGCTCTACTTAGCAATGTGAGTCATTTCGAGTATATTGGCACTCAGCGACTTTAAAAATGAAGTACACATGATAGCCTATATAAATATACGTATATCTGATTGCCTCTGGCAGATCGAAAAATATCTTAAATAACAAATTTGAATTTATTGCTGAGAAATATATTTTCAAGATTTGTAATACTTGAACATATATCTTAAATATTTATTAACTTTAATCTACTCGAGGCGATCGGAGGCAATTTACATATCTAAAGAACAATATGCGGTCAATTTCTACTGACTTCCCATTACAAGCAGAGCATTGCTTAGTCGTTCATACCCATTCGTAATTGTTTTTTATGTTGCGGGCCAAGTCGATGGCAGAGCTTTTGTGTATTTGAACTTGGCAGTGCGTTAAATTGTAAAGACCCTGTAAATGCCACATGCTAACACACACACACACGCATACACACATAGCAGCACACACGATAACAGCGCACAGTCAGTTTTGGCATTCGCATTGTCGAGGCTAATCCCAGGAAGTTGATCAGATTTGGCCGCAGATTCCACGGCGCATCGAAAAGGTTGTCATGGCGTTCGCTGCTCTAATCGCCTTAATATTATTTTGCCTGTTAATCATTTCCAGCTAAAAATACACGAGTCGATTAAAGATTATTCCGATGCAGCGCCGTGATTGGGCACGTGTGTCTTATTCGCACGTGTGTGTTAATGTTAGTGTGTGTGCGTGTGTGTGTGCACAGGTTGCCTCTTGTATTTATTTACAAGGCGAAGTAAAGCAAAGCAATTGCAAATACAAATACAAATACAGGTAGGTAGGCAGGCAAATACAACTACAAATGCTCTGCGAGCCTCTCTCTCTCTGTGTGCCATGAATATTCATGAATGTGTGCGTGCGTGTGTGTGTGTGTGTGTGTGTGTGTGTGTGTGTAACTACTCAAGTTACTTGTGCGCCTCAGTGAAACACGAGCCTACGCCTCTGGCCCTCGGCCCGCCTCTGACCAGCTTCAATGTCATGTTTAAAGATTAACACACAACAAATGAACCAATATAAACACCAACTTACAACAACTAACTGCGCTTAAGCACATACATATATTAGATATGTATATAAGTAAATGGGTATGAGGTTTTATAACGTTGATTTGGTTATGCAAGACGTTAACATGAATGAAACACCTGTGTCTACAGGGCTTTACCCATACTTGAAAAAAACTCTGCTTTATATATGTAAAATATATCAAATATATTTCACACCAAGTACAGTATAGACAAAGATATTAATTACGGAAATTTAATATTTTGTAGCATACTTTTGAGCGCATGCTGAAAAGTTAGTTCATTAAAAGACTTTGACTAAAGCAAAATTAGTGTGAGATAAAGGAAGATGGCGTATGCGGAAGACATAAAGAAAGAGGAGGAAATATATATACGTATAGTAAGAGTAAGATAGACCCAGAGAAAGAATGAGAAAGAGTTAGAGAGGACGACACTTTCTAAGCTTACTTTCACTTCAAACAGATTTCAATTTGCCAACTAAAGAGTTGCTCGCTTGCTTAATTGAATTTCAGTTTTTTTTTGCGGTCCTGATTCGTTTTAATTCATCTCTCAGTTTCTTCGCACGTAATCGTTTACTTAAACTTTCAGCAGTTGACAGCTTGAATAAACTAAATTTGGCAATTTCAACGAGTGCAACTGATCGATTGCCCCTTTTGCTAGCAACAACAGATTTCAGCTCTCAGTTCAGAGTTTTTCTGCCCTCAGCTATTGCTGTGATGGTCTAGCTTAAGGCTGTCAATCACACAGCAGCAGGAGAGTGGCTCAACTTTTGTTTTTAATATTTTAAGTTCATTTTGTATGTAAATAGCCCAGGGCTATGTATAAATACTTAAAGTTTTGGCAACGGGTTTTGGCTTTAAGCGGATTTTTCTCCATTATAATTTAATGGGGCGTCTGCTGCTGCTGGCGTCATACAAAAAAAAAAAAAAAAATGTGTGGGTGGTCTTTTGTTTATCAGCTGTCTAACATAAAATTCAGTTAACTAAACTTAACAACTCTGCGAGAAATGTATATTATTTCAATATATTATTACACTGGGCCAACTAGCGTATACGTAATGTATTCCCTGACACATGCTGATTTATGGAGATGCCATTGAGCTGCAACAAAAGGCTATATATCAAACTCAAACACAAACTCACATACATTAGACTCTTGCAGAAATAAATTAAAATCAAATCAATTTGAAGTACAAAAGAAAATCTTCAACGTTTTGCTTAGGCAATCCGCTCAACTTATTCAAGAAATTACAATTGATAAAACTTTACTGCTTGCCTAAATTAATATTTTATGAAATATTTATGTAAGACCAAAAATCAAATCAAAAGCTTTTTAAGCAAATTCAATTGAGATGTGTCCGAAATCAAACTTATTGTCTTCACTTGGCACAGCTCGACTATTATAAAACTAAAGTTCAATTGCTTTTGTGTTACTTGGCAGAGTGGAAGCCAGGCAAGGCAAGGCTTCGACTCGATTGGCTGTGGGCGACGTTAATGACCGACAATAAAAGCCGTGCTCAAGTGGCAGTAACGGGACATGCCTTTGGGTGCGCTCGCACCACAATGGCAAAACACGGCCAAGCAATTAATGTCAAAGTCAATATGCCTTATCGCGCCGTTAAATGTAAAGGGTATTATAATAAAATAAATAACGCAAAATTCAGCACAGCTAAAATTAAATCGAACATCAACAATCTGTGGCGAGCACAACAAGCCCGCCAACAACTTTACATTGCGAGCAATCAGCCGGCCATGCCGCGCCACCCAAAGCCAACCATCACGACCACATGGCCTCGATAGCAGCAGCCTCTGCTGACGTCGATGGCGACAGCAGCGAAGGCAGCGACGGCGGTGGCAACGGCGACAGCCTCGCAGCAACGCACCGGGGCCAAAGGAATCAAGCGAAATCAACGAGGCATCCAGAAACTTGGTTATCCATTCCATTGCCATCGCCGTCGCTGCCGTCGCCGTCGTCGTCGTCAACGCGGAGCAGCGCCAGCAGCGCTCGCTATACACTATGCACAGGATATTTACAATTTGTTGCGAATTACGTGAATCGTAAAAGACAATTCTGAACTCTTATTTATATATGTATGAATTTAAAAAGGTTTGACAGCAATCACTGCTGCAAGCAGATTCGATTCGAATGCAATTTCCAATGATTTATTGCTGCTGCGAGCCGCAATCCAAAATAACAATCAAATGTGAACCGACTCTTAAATTCTGCAACTTCGAATGGGTCAAAATATTTGCAAATTGGTATATGAAATATCAGCATGAAATGTCCATGTTTGAGGAAAAAGTTTCAGTAACTTAAGGTAAGACACAACAGGGCTAAGGCTGGCTTGTAAATGCCATAAATCCAATAAGAAAAATTAAAAATATAAGATTAACTTTTAATATCTTGATAGCGTTGTTAAGCTCCTAAAAGGACCAACTGTCTAATCTTAAGAACTAAAGAATCTAGAGTTAAGCTACAAAGAGTTTTTAGCTGTTCATGAAAATGATAAATATTATAATATAAGACTTAAAAATATTAAATTATACATTATTTATCAATGCAATAATAAAATAATTTATATAAAATAATATAATATTTTCATTTTATATTCATTTAATATTATGGTATGATATATTGTAATTTAAAACCTAAAAATATTAAAATATATATTATTTATCAATATAATAATAAAAAAAATTATTCAAAATAATATATAAATATTTTCATTTAATATTAATTTGATATTATGATATGTTATTATATTGTCATATTTAAATAAATTTGTCAGTGTATTTAGTGTTCGGCAACAGTAGAAAATTGCTTGTGTATTTTGTTATTTATTTTGCGTTTTTGTTGTTTTCTTCTTTTTATTATTTTTTGCTGGAGTGCAGCTCGTTAGGCACGAACGAGCAGACAGACGAGTAGACAGCGTGGCAAGGACATAAACAGCAATGGCTGCCTCATCGAAGGGAGGCGTGGCAACACCTACACCAACACCAACAACAAGCTGAAGCTGAAGATGAAGCGAGTGAGTGTCGACACTTGCGCGCGTGATGCTGCCTGACGGAGATGGGGGGAAATCTCCGTCGCTGTCGCCGTCGCCGTTGCCTTTCTCAACTTAAACGTCAATGGGAAGCGGTGCATTCGGCACTCAAAGCCAAAGCCAAAGCCAATGGCCATGCCCATTCGTCGCGTCTGTCCGGTCAGGAGCCAATCTGCTTGCCACTTTATCTGTCGCCTCGTCTCCGGGGCCGCTGCTGTTGCTCCTGTCAACCCCAATTCACAATGCTTTTTGTCTGGGCTCGGGCTCGGGCTCGGGCTCTTCTGAGATGCCCGCCAGCTACCAATATATTTTGGACTGTGGCGAATATCGCTGACAGCCAAGTCATGAACGTTGGACGCACAGACGCCCAGCATCTACGCTACGCCAACCACCCACCCATCCCGCACCACACGCCGACAGAGCGAACCACATTGGCAGCTGTTAACAGGTAATCCCCATCCCTAGACCAGAGAACGCGGCCACGCCCCGCCATAATTCAAGGCAGCTCACGTAAATTTTTTAAGTTTCGTCATTAAGATTATGGGGACTAACGAATATTTCGCCAGAGCATGCACAGAATTTTTCATAAACTCGTTTAACGAACGAATGGCCAAAGAGCTAAAAGCTACAGAGCGTGCACAGTGGAACAAATAACAAAACAAAGTACTTAAAATGTAGCTTTCCCTGTCTCTATCTCTCTCTCTCTCTCTCTGCTTCGCTATGTATATGCTACTTTACAGTTTATTCAGCAAACTAAGTACATAAGCAGCTTAGAAGGTGAAAGCATTACGTTGTAGTTCATGCTATGGCAAATGTATACATTTAAAGGATTACTTTATCGTCAGGGATATGCCCGTAGATATCTGTCTAGGATATTTGTGACTTTCGTCTAACTAAATTTTGATGCAGGACCGATGGAACTCTTAGAAAAACTACTCCTAATAGGGGTTGGTTAACCAAAATGATCGATAACTCATTTGAGATATATAGTAAGATTATGATAGTCAAGTTGACTTGCTTTGAATAATCGATATCATTTTTTTTGTTCAAATCTCAGCTTATTGATAATTTGCATTAGCCTTAAACATCTTACTCTTGAATATATTTGATATTCAAGATTCGCTTGAAACATAGATTGCTATTATTGATTTCTGTTTTAGATTTTAGCGGAGAATGGCTAGTAGTAGTAGGGATACTCCCGCTCATTTTTAGCTTCTATGAGAATTCGACAGTTCTTTTGTTTTTATGCTCGACTTCAGCTTAACAGCTTATCCTAGCTTCCAGTCTCCCACATAATGGTTAGCATATATATTTCAAATTCCGTTTAACTTGTTGAATCTATTAGGAGTGGAGCCCATTACCCTTAGCTATTCCATTGAATGCCTATTGAATAATTCCAAGTATTATCCCTTCAGTTATCGAAACAATTGAGAATCTCACTGAGGCCACTCTTTGACTTATCCAAAATGTTATTAAATAAATTTTAAATTAACTTTATTGATGAAGGGAAACGCCAATCTCACTCTATCCAACTGCCTTCGTCTCGCTCTATTGCTTTGTCTGCGCCTTTCTTTGACTTCTCTGGAGACGCACGTCTATGCCACTTACGAGCTGAATTGAAAAGCCACGCATTTTCTTTGAGCTTTCCACTTTTCTCGCTCCAGCCAGGGAGCGTCAACACGTGCCACAAACCTTTTGCCGTACCCAAAATGGTTATCCAACACCCAACTCAACTTGGACTGTTGCTACTTTCAGTTTCTGTTTTCTTTTTGGGTTTTTCTATTTTCTTTTACATTTTTCGTCTTTCCTTTTTCATTATACCCTGCAACCGTTTAAACTGTGTAAGCCGGGGTATAAAGGATTTGTGTTTATACACGCAAACAAGCAGAACATCAGAGCGTGCTCGGAGGTGTTTATATCTCCCTGCTCGTGTGGATATGTGTTCCTGCATCATCCCACGCTCTCAGATTTCTTGCTTTCGCATCTACATTTTTTCTTGTATTTCTTTTTAAGAATAACAATAATAATATTAAAAATTCTAATTTGATAGCACAATGGCCCAGTCATTAGCCAAGACCTAGAGCTACAAACTCCAAAGAACCTTAGACAAACAGCGGCAACAAAAAAACTGAATAATGCATTTTGTAATGAGTTTTTATAATGCCTGTAGCTACACCTATTATGCACGATGATACCTCTTTGGAAATATCTAGAGGATTATAACATATAAAGTTCGTAAATTCTACATATTGGTTTAGGATATCTAGATAAAAATTCGTCATATTATTTCTTATAAAAATACTAACAAATATCATAGATAGAACTTGAAGGTCTCGAACAGAAAGTTGAAAAGTTCTCATCGAATGAATTCAAATGTAGAGGAAGCACACATATGCCAGTTCCTCTTGCTGCATCTCTTATAGAGTACTTCCCAGTCCTAAATGCTCGACTAGTATCTGCTCACTTGTTTGGCTTTCTCTCTTTCTGGTTATTCTTGAGCATTTTGCTTGTATGGTTATTCCTGTTGCCGTGCTTGTTGTTGGTTGTGTAAGCAAATTGCCCAATTTTTTGTTGGCCCACAATAGCAACAGAAGGGGGGTTAGCTGGCGAGTCTGAATCTGAGGCTGGGGCTGGGGCTGGGGCTGGGGCTATCAACGTATTATCTTGTCAAAGGAGTGCAGTTCGAAATGGTTATAGAAGAAAGAGGAACAGACGCGCCAACAACAATAACAAAGTTCGACAAAATCTGAAGAAGGAGCAGGGGACGAGAAGGTCTAGGGAACTGAAGCCCAGTAAAGTGTGTGGCAAGTATGCGCAAAAGCATTTATCTATCTATCTCTCTCTCTTTTTCACTCTCCATTAGTCTCTCTCTCTGTCTCTCTCTCTGTCTCTCTCTCTCTCTCTCTCTATTGCAAGTTGGGCCCTCTACTAGACTAGAGAAGAGCGCTGGCTGTTGCTGGAAAGCAATAATCTAACATTTCAGCACATTTTACAGTTCACTGAATTAAATAAAGAAACTTTGAGCATACACACACATACGCACACACACACACACACACACACATGCGCGCACGTATGTGTGCGTGTGTACAAGTTCTCTCAAATGTATCCACAAACTCAAATGGGACAGTTAACAGAAGACAAGCCCTGGGCTGGAGCCTTCAACTGCGTCTTCGTCGAACGGCTGGTGCCCTCCCCCTTTCGCTCCCCCCCCCCCCCCCTCTCTCCTATTCCCCTTGAGCAGTCGCTGCCGCAGCCGCTGTAACTGCCAAGCAAAGCAATTTTTATGGAAAATGCTACGAAAATTCCACATTATGAGACTCCAAGCCGGGCACAAGGGCACACACACACACACACACATACACGCACACACACACACAGACAAAAAAAAATGCTGAGCTAACGATGTGTGATTTTTTTTTCTGCATGGTTTGGGTTTTTCGTTTTTTCTTTTTTGTGGGGCAACAATTGGGCGCTGCTGTTGCGGGTGTGGTGGTACGGCGGGCGCTGCGAGTGGGTCGGGCGGTTACTTTTGGGTGTCGCGAACCCGGGCATAAAAAAAAAATAATAATAAATGAAAGTGTTGGCGCAGGGCCGACGCTGCTGCCACGTATAATAACATTCAAGTACGCCAAGTTTAATCTCTCAAAATGCTTATGCAAAAAAAAAAAAAAATAAAAAAAAAAAAATAAAAAAATATGAGAAAAGGGCAAGAGCAAAAAATCAAGAGCATTGCAGTCAAGTTTCAACGACTGTCTAATGCACTGTTTGCTGTTCGTAGAGACAGGAAAAAGAATTCAATAAGGCCAAAGGCTAAAAGTGGGCGTGGCATATCATATACATATAACTAACTTAGTAACTAACTTAGTCTAGCTAACAAATGCTTCGACTTTAACACTTACGACTGCCAACTCTCTCTCTCTCTCTCTCTCTCTCTCTCTCACTCTCTCTCTCACTCTCTTCTCACTCTCTTCTCTCTCTCTACACTCTCTCTACTCTCTCTCTACTCTCTCTCTCTCTCTCTCTCTCTCTCTCTCTCTCTCTCTCTCTCTACTCTCTCTCTACTCTCTCTCTACTCTCTCTCTCTCTCTCTCTCTCTACTCTCTACTCTCTACTCTCTACTCCCTACTCTCTACTTTCTACCTCTCTACTGTCTCTCCCTCTCTCTATCTCTCTCTACTCTCTACTCTCTCCACTCCCTACTCTCTCCCTCTCCACTCTTTACTCTCTATTCTCTACTCCCTACTCTCTCTATGTGTGGAATATGCTCGCTTCACACCTTTGGAGCGATGTATTTAATATATATGTATATGCCACAGCGAAATGTGAGGGTAATTTACGTTTAAAGCCTGCAAAATTATTCAAATTAAAATTGTAAGTATTCCAATGCGTTGGACTGCGTCAGCAGTTGGTTGCCGCTGGAGCAGCTGGAGCTGAGCCGCGCAGCTGGAGCTGGAGCGCTTATGCTGGACGGCGTTGCTAAATTAGCTGGGACACTTAATTTCTGTTGACGCGGAATATTTTTCTATGGAAATTAACGCTAAATAATTTTTGGGAATCATTTGTGTTGTTGCCCCAAGGGCTAAAGCTGCGCCACAACCGAGCCGAGTCGAGTCGAGTCGAGTCGAGTCGAGCTGAGTCGCGTCGAGCCGAGCGGGGCTGAGCCGTGGCTACGTTGGCTATGTGACGGCAATTAGGCCCGGGGCGTTTGAATTAGTTTCGTGTTTTAATGAGTTTCATAACTTTTCGGTTCCGTTGTAAATTGTGAGAGAGCACACGCACACACACACACACACGCACACACACTAGCACAATCATACAACATTTTTGCAATTGTATGCGCTAAACCTATTCACATTTATATGTATATGCGCCTCTCTCTGTCTCTTTCTCTCTGTGTGAATATTAGCTATACCCAGTTGACACAACCAGCCAAGTGGCATTCGAACAACAACAACAACAACAACAACAACAACAACAGCAACAGCAACCACATTTAAGCCGTGAAATATGCAATGATTTATGGTAAGAAGTCAGCAGTAAAGTCTCAGTTGTGGGCCACGTGCATGTTAATGACATTTTAAAAGTGTCTCCTACGGGCTTTCCATTAATATTTTTTCAGCTTCTCCCTCACACACAGTTCTCCATATATAGATGTTTATATATATATATGTATTTGTTTTATCATATATGCTGGTCATATGGGGGCAGCTGTTTCCTGTACCCCCCTCCCACCCCACAGCAGTCGCTTTGTAATGTGATTCGCCAGGCTTTTAGCATACTTCTTTGCGTTGTAAATTTGTTTTGCATTTCTTGAGCGCATTTTTAAGTTATTAATATGTTATACCCTGTGCGGGGAGTGTGAAACGGCTATAACAGTGGAGCATGTGAGATATATTCGGGTAGCAGCCTGCGAAATTTATGACATTTATGACATTTTGAGCTGATTAAATATTTAAAAAGCTCTAAGAATAGGCAAAAACTCTATATAAAACGAAAGTGATTGTAAAATAGGAATTTATATATACTTTCGATTATACTTATAATCAATGATCGATTTATCGATGCTAATCGATTACAATAACGTATATGGGTATGGAACGATAAGAGGAACCAAGTTTAATAATCAGTAACAATTTATAAAAATCGTATATATACCATAAAAATAATATTATTAATAAAGAACATAAGTATTCATCGATAGTCGTTAGTGCATTTTAATATCGATTGTTCAAATTGAGCAATTATATAATAATATTTATAAATAATCATTAGGTTAGGTTAGGATAGTACTATTGAATCTATATTAATCATTCTGAAATAATAGGTGATCAATATATAAACTACATTGATAACTAATCATCGTGAGATATTGACATCATCAATCATATCCAAGAACATATAAATATATAAAACTAATGAATATTGTATTAATGTAGTTCTGAAGCCTATCTTCATATTGTAAGATTATAATAATTATGATATAATTCTCCTTTACATTCTGCCTGAACCTTTAAACTACAGCATATCTCGTAGTCGATCAATCGGTCCATGAGCTTTGTTATTTGTGTCACTGTTGCTTTTCCGCTTGCTCTTTATTCATTTATACATATTTAATGTGCAGCAATTGCAATATTTAATGGTTCGCTCATTAATTAAACATTACGTAGCCGAGCATAAGGAAAAAATCGAAAGAACAAAACAACAACAAAAAATGCTTGAAAAACAATGGGAAAAACAAGCGAAAACAAATCGAGAAATTTTCAGCACCGATGACAAATGGTCAGTCCGGTATATCTGTTATAGAGCGTCGGATGGAGCGCAAATATGCACAAAATGAGAAAGAGCGAGAGAGAGAGCAACAAAAAAATAGAAAACATATTTGTGAACAAGCTATCTCCCTTAGTTGCTCTCTCTCTCTCTCTCTCTCTCTCTCTCACACACACACACACTCTCTGTCTGTTTGTCGCTCTATTTTTTGTTTTTAGTCACAATTCAACTGTAATTACGTGGCAGGTCCATTACCCACCCGCAATGAAAAATAAGCTTCTTTTAGGCAAAGGGCAAATGAAAAACGAAAAAACAAGAAGAAGACGATGAAGAAAATACTTTTATATTTTCCTTTAATTTTTCATTGTTAAATTGCCGTTTATCTGCTATTTGCCTATTTGGCTATGTGTGTGTGTGTGTGTGTAAAGGATGCGCGACACAGCAGAGAGCAAGAGGATAAAGCGAATCGCCGCACCACATTGCACCACAGTTGAAAAAAAAAAAAAAAAAATAGAGGAGAAAAACAAAAAGGTTTGCCTTTGTAAGAGCCTTTCAATGGCTAATGAAATTGTATAGCCAACTGATATGGCCGCACAGTTTAGGCCAAATACAGCTGCAGCGTAGACACAGAGCCAAGCGAATACACACACAGGATCTATGTATGTACATATGTATATATATACATAGCTCCCTGCCGTGCAGCACAGAATCAGCCATTAGCAAATACATTTTTGAGCAACTTTTCACTTTGAGCAAATGAAGCTAACAACAACAACAAAGCAACAACTTTATTGTGGGAAAACAGACGAAGCCTAGATACCCTGCACTTTAAAGTCTGTAGAAATACATAGGTCTATATATAAGCTTAAATATACATCTGTAAACATTATGATCTATAACAGGTTAGAATTTTATTGTTTTCAGAAGACGACACTTAGATACCCTGTAAAAGTTGTGGCTTAACAAGTTTGGAACAAACCTACTAATATACACAGACCTACTAATATACAGCATACGGATGAAGCAGGAAACTTAATGCTGGATAGCAGTGGATACCCTGTACTTTAAGTCTAGTCGAAATGAAACTTAAAAACTTTGAGATGGGAGAGCAGTGCGTAAATAATATTTATGCATCTAGGCAACAGTAACCGACAACAGCTAGATACCCTGTACTTTTGGGCTTTAGTTAAAGCTTAAATATTTTCTCAGGAAACAGTTAAGAAGTAGTGCCTGAATATAATGATAGAGACTGTAGCACCGTGTACTTTAAGACTACTTACAGCAGAGCTTAAGAAACTTTCGTAGGCAACAGTTGGGCAACTAATACTGGTATATTTCTATATATTCCAGGTAAGAGCAACTTTTAAGCAGCGTGTGGAGCTGGCTAGAAACTTTGCTGCTGGCAAGCAGGAGACTGCCAGATACCCTGTATGTATGTAACTAATCAGGGAATACTTTAAGAGCTAAGAGCTAATCAGTGAGTAATACAATATGAGTAGAATATGGATTACTATTAGATATGCATGAGCACCTCTATTTATCTAGTAGTTAACTCCCAGTGCAGCTACATTTTAGCTAACAAATTTTCCTACAAAGTTTACACAACACACAAGTCGAAAACCAATGTGAAATAACAAATAGGCAAAGTAAACAGTTTTCGATTCGTTTGATCTACAGGCACAACTTTTCGTGACATCTTCATCTGTGGCTTTCAGCGCTTCAGTTTGAGTTTGAAAACTAGTTTCGAATCCATCACACGTCATTCATGGCTCTTGCAAATAACTATTTTCGAGTCACTTCATATCACGAAATGCAATATATATTGGCAATCTGTGGGCAAGAGGCAACGAATTGGTTCGATAAAAGATTCCTATTTGCCGCCATGAGCAAATTTAATAAATTTCGCTTTTGAGAGCGTAAAAAAATGGCTGTTAGATCTAGGCAGCGAACTGTATCTGTACAATTGGCAAATTTGTTCAAACCAGCCAAAAGATACAAGATACACACGTCATGTGGCTCCATGTGTGTGTGTGTGTGTGTGTGTGTGCATTTGTGTTTGTGTGGCTTTGTATCTACATGCTGTGGTCCAGCTGCAGGAACGCCCCACAAAAGAACAAAAATCAATATGTTGATTTCAACTTTTTGCGTATGAAACACACCAAATAAAAGAAATGACAAGAAGCAACCAGCAACAAATATATATAACAAAAAAAATTATATATATATACATATATATATATATCTTTTTTCTTTCGCATTTGTTTAGTAAGGGCTGCCAAAATCGGGCAAATAAGATGTAAGAGAGCGTAGGAAACTAAACGACGGCCATCATCTGTTTACATATTCATGCGTCCCACAAATACACTTACATATACCTTAGCCGATATACATATACATATGTATATCTATATATATGCACACATGTATATATGTTTTACATACTTAAGCGGATATTTTTTGACACTCTAAAAATTGGTATGCGGTATATCGGAGGCAGAGCATTGGCGACAGGCAATTTCTCACACGAAGCAAGGCTGAATAAAAACCTTATCAAAAGTGTTTTCGCCCAGCTGAGGCCAGGAGCAACAGCCTAACAGCCCTCTGAGTGCTCCTTGCACAAATCACAATCGAAGCACAGGCAAGAGGCTGGAGCAGCAGATGGGTGCCAGCAGCAAGTGGAATATGTCATGTAGCCGGGCTCCTAAGTCTGCCTTATCAGTTGTGCTCTGTGTTTGTGTTTGTCTTTGTATTTGTATTTTTGTTTGTATTTGTATTTGGCATACACTTTGCCACCAAAGGGCTACAGCTGCTTTGTCACGTTATTGGGCTGCTAATTTGCCTGGAAATGGAATCGAGTTTCTATGGCAAAATTGGAAAATAAATTGGTTTAGAGCAATCGAAAACTTGGCCTAAATGTTGTGAATTGCTTCAATTCAAATGCACTTATGACAGTTAGAGTATTTAGCAGTCGTTAGAACACAGTTCGCTTGCCTCCCTTCCCTTCTTTTTTTTGTTACTTTTGCCTTTATAAATATGCATATATGTATGTATATATACATATAAATACATACTTACTTCTGGCGCTGTTGTCTTGCGTTTTTATTATTTGGCAAATATCGATAAGAGAATGGCGCGGCAGAGCGCTTTGTCTGCAGCTGTATCTTGGCCTCAATGTTGACTAAATATGTTCAGTAAATACGTAAGCGCGTGCCCAACTCATTCCCTTAGCACATACAGAGACACATTCATAGAAACGTATCGCTTAAACGACATGTGCTTCAGCCAAACTGGATAAAATTTGGGGGCATAAAACGTAGCGTAAAAATGTTTATATATTTTATATATGCAAATAAGCATCAATGTCAAAAGGCATGTTTAATGAATTTCATTTATATATAGGCGCGCACACACACACACACACACACATGTGTTCATCTATGTATACAAATTTAATTAGGTCAACAAGGACAGAAGCACACACTGCGTATGCTTAATGAGCTCCAGTGTATTATTCAATTGCCGGGCAAATAGTCAATCCATGGCCGTGACAATAAGTAATACCCACAACAATTAACCGCACACACTCGACCTTCGGTACAAACTCTATTCAAATTGTACATAAATAAAATAAAAATCCAATTTAATTTTATTTATTGTGTTTTAATTAAAAACCATTAAATTGATCAAGATGTGAGGAGAGCAAAGCATAAGAAAATTCTGTTGTACAATGTGAAGAGGCGATGCTGCCCGAATAGCCAAACTCCAGTCTGGCAAGCCACACCCACTTTTGGTGTCGTCCCAGCAAAATACCAAGCAGACACATTACATATACGAGCCATGAATAGTTGGCTTAGTTGACGATGGCAGTGGTTTAACGTTACCCTACTGAAGAGGGCATCATGACATTCTCGGAACACTTGTAATTGGTCTCTAGTCCATGTACATAAGTGTGTCTTATCGTATATTGACTAACACCAGCAGCTGCAGTGAAAGTCTGAAATATAATCTAGTCTGCGCTGATTTTTTTTTTTTAATTTGATTTAACATGAATTTTACTCTTGTTATTCCTAATAGAAGGAATGTCATACAAATATACTGAACACAACTAATCAAACTCCCATATATGAAATTATACTTCTTTAAATCTAAAAATATACTAAAAAAAAAGCCATTGTACCCTGATTGATTCCTATATTGGTCCAAAATATACTCAAATTATACTAAAATATGATTCTATTCAATGAACAAGATATACTAATACTAATATACCCTCATTTTCCATTATCCATTTTTAAACTTATCTCATGCACTGAGTCAAAAATATACCAAAATAAGATCCTCCGCTAGAGTCTTGAATTTCTTTGTGAATAAAACTTGCTGACTAAGATCTAAATACCAACGGCTAAGCCAAGCTCCACTATATACATAAGCAAGGTATTTGAAATTCGGATAAGAACGCATAAATTCGGTTTTATGTGTGTGTGTGAGAGAGAGTTTATGTTTGTAGCTGTTGGCGTTCATTAGAGTCATCTGACCTCCCCCAGCCAAAAGATGTATGTGCGTGTGTGTGTGCGTGTGTGTGGCATGCAACGCGACACGGCCATGAAACTGCAGGAAACAGGAAAATGAGGGCGCAAATGTTTTGGCCAGCAACTGCTTAGCGGCTTGATGTGGCATCAAGGAGTACGAACTGGGCTAACGGGTGCGACTGACCACCGAAACGACTGGCTGACCGAATGGCCGAATGACTGAATGACTGACTGCGCTGGTCTGGTCTGCTCTGGTCTGGGTTGTTGGGCTTAAAGCACTGGCTGCCTTGGCTTGGCCAGCCAGGCTGATTGTTAGATATTATCGGCAAAGTTATTGGTGGCTGCTGCTAAGCATAAAATTTATTAATGCCCCAAACGAGCAGCGGTTCTTCTTCCTCTTTCTGCTCATGTTGTTGTTGTTGTTGTTGTTGTTGCTGCTGTTCTTGTTAGCTGTTTTGGACCAGCCACGTAGACGCTAACGGAAGTTACGTGACTCGTGGGAATAAGCCGCACCACGCAAATGGCAACAACAACAACAACAACAAATAGCCGCAGCTAAAATGGATGCCACCAAGAAACGAAATTGCACTTTACCTTAGCTTCAGTCCGAGTTTCGGTTGCTGCGACTGCTCCTGCTGCTCCTGCTACTCATGCTGTTGCGGCTTCAGCCACTGCTGCTGCTGCTGCTTCATATTCAGCATCTGCACTAATGCGGCAACAAAAGAGCGACTGTGATAAATCCCGGCAAGAGGAAGCTCAAATAAAAATGAAGTAGCCAAAAGTGCTTGGCCAATGGATAGCGGCCAGTTTGGCCAGAACATATCATCATCATAATGCGCTGCCCAACTAGCAAGGGCATAAAATGAAACTGAGGAAGCTCTTTGCAGTAATATGGAATGCCTCCCATACTGTATAGTAGCTACTAGGGGTAATTTCCTTCAAATTGAGGGCATATTAAGTTTGCTGAGTGTGTTTGCAACGGACATATAGTTAATCAGATCAGGTTGATTAATTGGGGCAACTGGAGTTAGGGTCATCTGAGGTGGTACGACTATTAGACACTAATAAATTGACGTTAATTATATAACATTTGTAAAAAAAAAATATGTGTATATAGATTCATATATTCACTCATGTATCCCATATGTATGTATATGATTATGCAAATGTATCCTTCGTTATCGTTCCTTTTATCGAATCGATATAAATCGATATTTTGCCCAACTTCACTTTAAGTAAATATCTGAAATTTTCCAACTTCAAAATACCAAATTTGGTTTATAGCTGTTACTCAAATCCACACTTATATATAAATATAAATTTGTCGAGAATTTTATCCATATTTGTATTAAAATTATTTTATATCTGTTTTTATCCGTTTCCAGCTGATTGAATACCAACTGATTTTCAAACATTTATGCAAAAATGTTGCTTAAAAGGCTATTTACCAATTACAGAAATATGTAAATGATTACAGACATCTGCGCATATCTGCATGCAAATATGCACTCAATTCCGAGTATAGAAAAATGTATAAATCTACTCATTACATATATGATTGTATGTATGTATGTATGTAATATATCTTCACAAATAATAATTAAGTTTATTAACAGCTGCACTCGTATGCACACATGAGGCATACATATTATAGCAATAATGCTCTACTATGCGATTCTCACGAATGAATGATGCCAGATAAAAAAAAAAAAGTTGCTTAAATAAAGTGATTCTACCTGACGTTGGTAATTTAATTAACTTTATCTCTGCTCAAAGACGAGCTCTAGTTTAAACTTTATGGCTCACTTCTTCTTGCTCTCTACCTTTTTTACTCACAGATTCGTTTTTGCCTTCCACTCTCACTTATTTCAATTAGTCTGATGTGTGTATACAAGTATATATATATATGTATGTATGAGGAAAGTAGCTTTTTCTGCAGCTAATATGAGTAAGTTAAATGAATTCCGTGCTTGTAAATTAATTTACATAGAAATTTGCGAGCTGAACGTAAGCTACTTGACCACTTAATATCCAGTGGTCTGACCTTAACAACAGCATTAACGAGAGCTAGCCAGCAACAAGATCTGAGAACTTTATGGGTATGCTGAGCGGAAGCTGCCCTAGAGCAGTTTCGTATCTGGTTTTTGTCTTCATTTGGCAGATGCGATGAGATGACAATAAACAGGCAAGGACAAACGCGTAAAGTGCTCATAGTTATGTAAATAGCGTTGTGAATTACATAAATTGCGTATACGCAGCGTCGCCGGCATACGCTATAAATTTTGTATATATTCAAATGGAAGCACTTGGCAAGCATTTGCACAACATTTAGATACCCGTATGCTGTACGAGAATGCTGCACGAGAGTGTGCGGGCCATTGATAAATGTGGCTCGGAAAACAACAACACAAAAGGGCCTGCAAATAGCGGAAAATGTTAAACGCTTGCCGCTGGCGTCGCTGCCACGACGCGACGTAGGCGTCGGAGGTGCGCAAATTGATATTTTTCTACAACATGCAAATAACAAGAGTAATGCGTGGCGACCTTCCAGCAGCCATAGAAGCAAGAAAACAAGGCCCCCCACCCCCCTCCGCCCCATCACAGCCGCCCTTACTCTAGTCACCATAAATGATCTGATAAGACAACAACAAACGTAAAAATTTATGCATACCAACTAAAACACACACAAGCGTACACACACACACACACACATACGTATACTCACACACACGTACATGAGCCGTGTGGCAGGCACGTGTCGGAAGCTGTGGAAAAATGAAATAAAGTTAAACAGGATATTTCAACATTCAAGAACACAAAAACTCAACAAATGAACGCAACGACAAATGAAAGTAAAAGGCGAAGGCGCCCAGCTCACAGCGCCTTGGGGGTGTGGCATTAAAGGGGAGGCCGCACTGGAAACGACAACGGGACACATTCCGATTCGGTGTGTTAAAATGTAATAGCAACGTTAATGAACACGAACGCAGCAGTCGCAGCAGTCGCAGCACTGTGGAAATGGTCACATAAAAAGCGACGCTGCCTGCAAGGTTGTGACCCGCCAAAGCAACCAGCAGTTCGTCTCCTCCACCGACTCCTGCGCCGCCTCCACCGCCTCCTTCACCTTCACCTCCGTCTCTTACTCCACCTGCTCTTATACGCCCCACTAGCTGTGGTTGTAAAACAAATACTCACGCACACACAAACACACATATATATATATACACACACACACACACACACACATTGAGACCCTCTGTATATATGTATATACATGCCGCACATTAGGCTGGGTGGTGACTGCTTCAAACGCAACGCATAACAAATCTCAGCAAAACGCACGTTCTCCGGCAGCGCCACCTAGCGACCAGCGTCTGCGTTGTTGGTAGCCAGTGCTGCTTATGCTGTTGATTTATAGCCAGAATTTAGCTTCTTTTGAATGGTATGAGTGCAGATAGTTTGAATTATAATTGAGACTTATGTAATGGCGATTCTCGCAGATGTTCTGCTTCTGTTTGCCTTGCTTACAAGTTTTATTTAGGTTATGTATTATATGAGCTGTTTAGAATTTAAATTATGAAAAATATACTGAGCTGAATAGATATTGACTTTAATACTTCAATATTAAATTTTGGTTGAATAATTAAATTAAAATTTATACTTAGCTTTGATTTTGGCATTTCCTTATATTTTTTGAACACTTTTTTGTAGACGTTTTCTTTACTATTATTATATGTATATATAAATAATTGTGTTAGTATATTAAAATTATTTTTTATTGATTATTTTGTATTTCTTATTTAATTCTTAATGAATTATAATTTGGTAATTTTTTTTACAATTTTTGTTTATACTCTGAACCATTTCAAATGGGAAATGAGTGTTTAATGGAAGGTTGAAAAAGGCGTGTCAGATTACAAGGAAGCGTAAAATTATTGGTATATCATTTCTCTGCAGGGTTCAGGGGATCTCAAGCAGTCTTAACTAGAGTACACTTACTTGTTAATATTATATGTATTTTCTTTATAATTTTGGTATTCATTATTTTAATTTTATTCCCTTGAGATATTATTTTTATTTTCATTAAATTGCTTTCCTTATTTTATATATTTTAATATGAACCTTTTCCCAATTTAGTTAGCCTTTTTTTCCCATACACAAATTAAAGCAGCCCTGTTTAGCCACATTCCCGAAAAAATGGAATTACACCGCCATCGAGGCCAACGCAGGCCGTTGTTAACAAAAAAGAAGAATACGCCGAGAATAAAAAAACGTAGCTCATCAAAACGCCCCCACTTTGCACCCAATACCAGACAGACAGACAGACAAACAGACAGCGCGCGGTTTTCATTGGGTCTTCAAAAGTAATATAGTATACACACACACACACAAATATATATACATTCATCTATATATGTTTATATACAGAAGGTAAGTAGTGCTTGGAGACGTCGCGCAAGTATTCAATGAGGCATTTTACACCATTTGCTTGGCATTTGATGAGCATCTCGTGCCACTTTGTCAATGTGAGTCTGTCTCCACATCCACCCTCTCGTTGCCGATTGCCCGTTGCCCGTTTCCCGCTTGTTGCTGCCTATTTAGAGGCGCCTTCAAGGTATTTTTATGTCATCGGATGCGTTTACAAAATTTCCAATATGCCATTTGGATTTTCGTGAAGGCAGCTCAATTTGCAAAACCCTCAGAATGACAAAATTAAAAGGTTTACTCCCGGCCGACATCATTAGCAAACAAGCCAGGGGCGTCCCAAGCAAACACACACACACACACACACACATTCAGAAGGGGGCGCGGGCTGTGCAGGATTTGAGATGGCAGCAACTAAAAATTAATTGCAAGCACAACAAACTTTTCACACGACTAAGCTGAGGGATCTATATATAGAGAGAGATATGAACGTCTATGTGTATGTGTGGGCAAGGCTTGTCATGCTTGTCATACACTGGGAAAAAGAATTAAGAATATTTCTATGCTCTTCCTATGATAGGAATACATTTAAATATACATATTTAATAAAAAAAAAAACAAATTTTATATTCTGTAAAAATACATTGAATATAATTGTTAGTTAGGAGGTGTGGGAAATATTAAAAAGGTATAGAGGTATATAATTTGTTAAATCAAATATTTTCTAGGATGAAAATTCATAGACTTCCAGGAGTCCGACTTCTAATTCAATTTCTTAACAATTGAAAGCATAAGGATTTGTTTCGCTCAGTGTACATACATATCCTTTTAATAACCGTTAAGTATCGAACTACGCCCGTGGGGCATTAAGGCAAACGCGCCGACAGTGAGGGGTGGGGGGTCACATGTTAAATGTTCGACATGTGCAACAATTTATGAATACCCTAATTCAGTTTGCTGTAAAAATGTTTACATGCCAAACAAAATGAAATAAAACAGGATGCTAAGCAACGTGAAGCATATAACGTGTACCCGACAACAACAACAACAACAGCAGCAGCAGCAACAACGGAAACAGCAGCAAGGACAACAACAAGGATAACGTTGACACGATAGACATTGAGCAGTTGGCAACGCCTGGCCATCAAATATTAAATGGAATACCTACGTAATTAAAGTGAAATGAATTTAAGTACACAAATTGAACGTCGAGCAAGTGAGCCGTGCCCTGGCTCAAGTGCCCCGCCAGGCACTGTTGCTGCCACAGCATACGTCCTGCCACGGGTACTTGCCACGTGGACGTGACTGTTCCGCACACACACACATTTACACACTCGGCTACGGATACACGGATGTTTGTCTGTTTCAAGCACTCGTGTAAAGCAGCACAGCAAACAAACACACACACACACACACACAGACACAACCAACGGCGACGTGATTGTGGCCAACGTGTCCCAGCATCTGGCCAAGGCGCATCCATCCCACTGGATGCTTCATTTGACTTGACCAATCAAAATATTGTTGCTCTGGCGCGTTTTAAGCTTTATTAAATGGTTATTTAAATGTTTAATTTGTGGCTACAAATAAGTTCTTGAATTATATCAAGTGCAAGCGAATTTCCAAATCGAGTCCAACTAACTACATAATGCTCTGTGCTCTATCAATAGCTGAGGAAAATGTCAATGGCCAAGGCCACTAGCTAAACTAAGTTATCAGTTTGTCTATAGAACTTCGGCTTTAGGTTCTACTAGTAGCTGTATACTCTCTTAGACAGTGACTTTACACTACCGTGCCTATAAATTATCTCGACTGTTTTATTGAAGGAACTTAGCAAGAGTCCAGCTGTCAAATTTTATAGCTCTGCTCCATAATTGTAAAATATGAGCTGATATGAAAAATGTGAAATACGAAAACAAAAACTAATAAAGGTTCCTTGATTCAAAACGCGCTGCCTTAACAATATGTCTAAGAACTTCTTTATATATCGAAGAATTTTCATTACTTCTTTTAGGACAGTCATTTTTTTTAAATTTAAGATTGTACGCAAAACCCTTTTGGCAGTCGTAAATAGAGAAATATAGAGTTGTGTAAAATGGTAAATTATTAGATGGGAAATATGTGTTTGTAAATCAGTTAGAGTTTTCATGGGCGAATATCTAAAGTCTTAGTTTTTATGTGGTTTAGGTGAGAAAATTATTGTAGATAATTATGTCTATCACAAAAATTAGATGAAAGTTAGCTCCAATTTTGAAACAGATCCTGAAGAGTCTAGTTATGACAGATAAAGCTTAGAGCTCCTCAGGAGTTCAGCTATCAACTTCAGGCAAAAGCTAACATTAATTATCTCTTACATAAAACTTCAGTATTTATTTATAGTAAATCTCAACAGTCGTTCATCTCCCATATCATTGGATCTAAGCTTATGCAACCAATACAACCCATTTCGGTTGCACAAGCAGTGTATTTAAAATTAACAAGACTCCAGCCAATTAGCATTTCAAACCATTGAGCAGCTGAGTGTATTGAGTGCATATAACCTTTATAAATATACATATGTATGTATGTGTATAAATGTGTGTGTGCATGTTGAGTTAGATATGGTTTAACTAATGCTCTCAGCAGTCTAATTGGACTTGTTGACGCATAAACATAAGTTCCAATAAAAGTCCCCATGTGAGATGAATGTACTATATGCAAATAGGAGTAGCTCGATGAGCAATCATATGCTTGATTAAATTCTGTTTGAATAATCTTGACAAAACAACGACAGATAGATGATAGACAGAGGGAGACAGATTGAGTGTGGACAGAGAGAGAGAGAGAGAGGGATGGTGAGAAAAGGAAAATACTTATATGCCGGTAGCATGATGAATGTATGCCTCTTATGGACACTTTACTAAAATAACAAAAACTCAGCTCTTGGGCTCAGACACTCGAAATGCGACCAAGGAAAACAGACCGAAATATACACAGCTTCTAACAAGCTGCTAACACTTTTTGCTGTCGATACTTTTTCTACACACACACACACACATATATATATATACACACACAGCCGTTAACACACTCCCACTTCCATTCGACTTATCGCATGCATTGGCAAATTGTCGCCATTATTGGCGGCCAAAAAGATACGCAGTTAACCGTTAGTGATGCACAGTGGTGCAAAATATATTGCACAGAAGAATTAGGCTCATTCAATTGATTTTCTTAGAAGAATTTATTTTTATTATTAGTATTTATTTATTTATTTATTTATTTATTTTATTTTATTTTTTTTTTAATGCATAATATTTTAGGCTCACGGTAAAAAATAAATTGATGATCGAAAATCGATTACTTTTTATGGTAGAAAACTTAAGGGTTAAGGATAGAAAAATATATGTATTACAAATATTTTATGTATTACCTCTAATCATATAAGGTTACTGATATAACTATAAATTTAGTATCGTTAATCAATACATTCGAATAGTTTTGCCAATATGAGAGTTATCGATTATCGATGTCCCATATTGCTTTCTATATATGAACCAAATTCGATTGCTATGAAGAAATTCTAAAATGAATTATAAGTACATAAATTCATTAGTGATATATCGAATGTGATATACCGATGCGAAATTCATGTTTCTTTGCCCACTGTGCAGCGCGGCGCAACACTTACTACGTTGGCAGCTACTTGAGAAGCGATTTTGTCTTCATCTTATTCTCCAGCTGGCTTACCCCATTCCCACTCACAGTTGCCCCCATTCCCGATTCGACTGCGGTTTCATTAGCCGCGGTCTTCGACTTGTTGTTGTTGTTGTTGTGGCTCTAAATGCGGTTGTGGTGGCTGTATCTATGGGCTTTGCCGCTTGGCTTCCTTTCATTTCGTTAAGTTTGGTGGCCGCAGCAACGTCTATTGAAATTTTTTTCGCATTTAATGCTCCATAACCATAACAAGTTGAACTCACGATGCCACACCAAGACCAAAGCGCGCCACGAAGTTGCCCAGAGCTCGATTTATACAGAGAGATGTGTATATGTGTATATGTATGTATATATGCATATGTATGTATATGTATATAGCTAGCAACCGACTCGGACTCAACCCGCCACGATTACAGCTGTGGCTCGTTTTTAGCAAATGCAATTAACAAAACACGCTTCTAGCATAAAGTCATTAGTTATTCCATTTCATGAATACGAGTATGGCCCTCGAATTCGAATGCTTCAATGACTGCGCCGGCGAGTGTGTGCGTGTGAGTGCGTGTGTGTGTGCATATGCGGGCCTCGACCATGTGTGTGTGTGTGCGTATAGTTACAACATTATTTTGGTGGATTTTTGGGCAGCTTCGGGCTTGTGCTGGCCGGCCAGCAAACGAGCGACAACCCTACTCGACGGCGACCCTACGCTAAATTGGCAACCAATGTGCTTGACCGAGTGTACATAGGCTACCCCTGCCCCTGGCCCTGCCGCTGCCTCTGCCGCTGCCATCGTCGTCGCCATCGCCGTTGCGTTGGTATTCCGGCGCCATGTTGTTTGCTTTCACCTCAAGCAGAGAGCTGATATGTGAAGGGAGCGCTGGAGGCGTAGGCGGAGGCGTAGAGCAATGGAGGCTCGACCGGATAAAGTTTTCGGCGTGAGTTCTTACTTATGTAGTATATGCAAAAATGGTATTCAATACTTAAAGATTTATGAGTCTATGAATCTTGCATGGTATCTGTATGTGTGTGTGCGTGTGTGTGTCTTTGAGTGTGTGTGTGTGTGTGGCGACGTGAAATACTGATACGCCTAGTGGCTCACTGTAGGCACCACAATCCGTTCCAGGCCAAAGTCCGACGCACTGGCGACCGCCCAGCGGCTCAGGCTCGAGCTACGGCACATGTAGGGCTTTGCATAAGCCAAAAGAGCGTCGGCGAAAGCCGAAAGTCCAAAGCAAACACCACAAATTAGTCGACGCAAAAGCAACTCTCACCCACACACACACTCTCTCTCTCTCTCTCTCTCTCTCTCTGTCTCTGAATGAGAAAAATATTAAGAAAAGGCAATAGAAACAAAAAAGATAAAGTTGAATTCGATTGCTTAACTCGCAGTTACCCTAAAGGCCAAGAGGTGTAATTCGAAAAGTTACCTGGAATATAGATTCATATATAATCGAGATTTAAACCAAACCCAGGAATAACAGTTCGAGCCGATCCTAAACCAAAACCTGTAGATTGTTGCAGACAAATCCCAGAACTTATGATAATTCACCCATCAATATCATCCACATGTGAGTCGTCTATATTTGTGGTTTATCCTTGCTCACATTTTACAGGGTATACAAATCAAGCGAAATTCCTTAGGCTCTGTTCGCTCGAGGCAGAAAAGTTTGGCACAGCCTGGAAAAGTAGCAGCTGCCAGGACACATGAATCAGCAGAAAGTCCTGCGAAAAGTTGTTCAATGATTTAATTAGAATTCTTTAAGGTAAATATCCACCTCCTTTGTGCTAAAGTTTAATTATGAAATTGTTGAAGGTGACACAACAAAGCGCCTAGCAGCGCCGTCTGCTCCACATGGGAGACATCTCCAATTACCTCAAGCATCTGCGGTGTATTAGCCCAAGACACTTAACCGATGTGTTTATATGAAATGCTAATGATGAACAACATTTCATGAATGCCCTAATGAATTGCCATCATCAAAGCGCGTTATAGTTGAGTACTTAAAGCAAAGTAAATAGTTTGAATTAAAATGGTTGGGGTATATCGGGGAAAGTTCGGCGATAGGCAGCCGAGCTAGAAATTTAATATTGAATTTTGATGTTCAGCTAATCAGAGCTGCTTGCTTAGTTCGTCACTTGAAGTTTAGAAGAGCTAAAGAGCTCAAGTTCCATAATTGTTTTCCCAATTCCAAACAAAACTTAAACAATTTCGTTTTTCAAAAGTTGAGCTCAGCTCTTAAGCCAGTTGCTGAGTTGGCTAGCACTTTGCGACCTTGTACAAATTGATCTCAGCCTTCCAGAAAGTCAACAGAGCTCGGAGAAATCCTTTGCATACAGCACGCAGCAGTTTGATAATTGTGGGCCAGATTAGTTATGGCTCATCTTTCAACTGGCGAAATTACTCGAGATTTTGGTATCCAATGGCAACGCGACAGCGGACTCGCTTGACACTGATAATTGACAAGGCGGCAACTGAGCTGTGCTCCGCCAGCTTCCATTAAACTTCAATCTTTCATCGAACTGGCAACAGCAGGAGCTGTGGCACGAGCACGAGCACGAGCAGGAGCAGGAGCAGGAGAAGCGGCAGCGGCGGCGGGCAAATACGCAAATGGCGCTGGATAAAGGCGAAATCACGTCAAGATTAATGTTTATTGATTTTCGCGGCCTGTGATAATATTACGCTTGAGACCGGAGCCAGAGCCAATCGAAGGAGCGCCTTTGCTCATCGGCTTAGTCAACGAGGGATATGCAAAGCCTATTTTAAATTTGTCTTCTGCTCTGCAGACTCTCGCTTCTATTTACATTTGCACAAATTCTATTGAAAGCATTTTTTGATATTGGTTTTGGTTTTGGTTTTGATTTTGGTTTTCAAATTGGGTTTGAGCTTGCAGTTTGGGGTGGGGGGTTTGTTCTTGTATTGTTTTCTCTGTATTTATTTTATTTAAGGTCTAGCGACGGTTCCCAGAAACAAAAGTGTTTGAAGGTATTGAGCGACTTAATAGTACTTACAAGTACTATTAATTATTTTAGGCAATGCCAACGAAATTTCTAATGTAAGTAAAAATAGATAGTTATCATATTACACCTGTATAAAGTTATCAAGTTTGTTTCCTTTGTTGTCATTCACATTTAGAGAGAGAGAATTAATGAGGTATACAAAGCCAAACCTCATTACAATATATATAGATCAATTTATCTAATTAGCTCTTTGCATATGTATGTGTATTCAATATTTTTAAGGAGTGTAATTTATTCAGCTTCTTGATAGGAATTACGCATCTGATTGAAACTAATTATGTATCATCAAACACTATACTCATCTTATATAAATTTATTAGGGTATGTAATAGAATTCATTAGAACAAATTTGCTGCAAATAGACATTCTTCCTATAAATAGCTCAATAAGCGAAATCAGATATGCAATCGAAGCTATAAACAGAAACACTTGAGAATTTCCTTGGAAATACTAAATTTACATCATTGGGAATATAAAAAGTTCACGATAGACAATTGGCAGACAGCATGTCGGTTTCTGCTAAATTACTTATAAAATTAAAATTAAATTACATATAAATTAAAGTGATTAACAAATTATTTGAATTAAACTAGTTCCGATTTGAAATATTTCAATCAGAAAAAATATCTAAGCAAATGACTATAAATAATTGCAATGCATATACTTTGGGAATATAGCTGACAGTCTACTCATATCTTCAATATGGTATCAGCTCGATGGGTCGCGGTGTCTTAGATTAAGCATATCGTTTCATTTTGGCCCGTGTCTATTGTATATAAAAACGATTTCAACTGTTAAAACTTTGTCAAAGAAAAAATCGCAACGCATTTCGCATGCCAAAAACAATCTGCTGTTTACATCTGGAATCTGTTCATGTACTTCTCATTAGGGATCAACGAATTATGGAAATAAATTCGCTTTTCCAGGAATTCTCGCAGCATTCTCGAAAAATAACAGAGTCAAGCGAAATTGGCCACGCCTCTCCTTAACTAGCCTCTGCTAAAAAGCAATTCAGAGATGGAGAGCTTCAATTGAGTTCTAATGATACTACATAGCACTGCATGAATGGAACAATTTACCCAAGGGCATACTTATTGGCAACTTTGCGGACTTGGGCAATTACAATGAGTGCATTGGCATTAATAAGGCAATATCGTATAACTATTATATCCAAGGCAAATGCTGCCGTGTGAAGATACCTTTATTCACTAGTTCAGCTAAGAGGCCTTTTCGCCTTCTGTTGGACCACTTATATGAACAAGTTTCTGAAATAATTGCTACAGAAGTTATTGAGAGTTAATATCAAAGCAGAAGTAATTAAGGAAAATACCTTTCAAAACTACCGATTGAAAACCTTTCGATAAGTTTAACCAAATGTACAATTTAATTGAAAATCCTTTTATTAATACTTTTCCCTAATATTATTATTGCAGACTACATACAATATGGTAAGATATATCGATAATACAATTTTTTGTATTTATCTATATTTTGTCTATATTTAGATCTTTATTTTTCCCCATTTTCAGTTGCTTTACTTTTCGGCTGGCTTTAGCCTAACTCTATTGTCCTATGTACATCATCATAGAGCCACCATTTGTCGTGCTAGAGATTATGCTTATGCACAACAGGCAGGCAAGCCCAAAGCCTGAAAGCCCAGTTAATGCACAAGTTAAGTCAACAGCTGCAGCCTCCAAAGTAGCATCAGAAGTGAAAAAGGCAACAATTAGCTTAGGACAGACTTAAGGCACTCTGCTTGAGTCTGCTATTATTTTAATGCAAATAGAATTAATAATGATATATGTTCTTTCATTTGACTAGAAACTGATTCTCTTAGTAATAAGTTTTGTTAGTCAGTCAAGACTGGTGTCTGCCTGGGTGCTATTAAAAAAGTTATTCAAAGAAATGTTCTATTGTTCTGTTTTAACTTCAGCTTATCCGTTTTTATGCTGAACTTAGATAGGATTACCTCAAACCTGATCAAATATTTATGTATTTTATTTAATATTGTCTTGAAGTCACCTTTGCATCTCTGGACACGAATACTACGCACGACCATGCTTAAGATTATGGAAATCTCATATAATCCTAGCTTAAGCACTACATATGCAATCTTTGAGGCTTTTAAGACATAGAAGAGCTTCAGGCTCTCCCATAAAAAAGATTGTTATAAATAAGAGGGCTTCCTAATGTAGTTTTAACATATATAAATACTATTCTAAATACTATTCTAAATAGGTAATCGATTAAAGCTATCTTTCAATACGTACTACTTGGTATTTATTTGCTTAATGACTCGTACGACTTTCCCAGTGAGTCAGCTCACTTAAGCGTTTGATCTATCCAGACGCTATATTCTATACTACTTATATAGTGTCAAATGCAGTGATTAGTAATGCCAACAATCTCAATGTTGAGTAGGCTCTCTAGATTAGATTAACTGCATTCCCTGATTAAATACTAATTGATATGAAAATGAGTGAATGCGAATTGAGGACTAGGAAATTATGTACACTGAACTCAAACTCGGAGTAACATTAAATTAACTAAGAAAATAAGGTGTACATATAGTGAGTTAATTTTCAGATTGAGTAAAAATTGGGCATATATGTATATAAGATTTAAGAAATTCTAAAAAATTTTAAATATTTTTAAGATCTTCTTCTCTTCAGCTTCTTTTTGATAAGCGATATAAATCGATCCAAGATAAGTTTTTGATAAATAAATATGTATTTATCATTATAAACATATGACTAAAATTATGAAGAAAGAACTGAAAATCTATTTTTAACAAATATCATGACATATTTATATATATCATCGTTAGACCCTTCCCCGCACTTCTAATACAGGTTATCGTAATGACACTTTGAAATGTATGAAGCGAGCTGCACGCGCTGATAAGCCAGTTACCAAAGTACTCGAAATTTATCAGCCACAGTTTAGTTGGAGGCTTATTTTCCACGAAGCTGAACTGTTATCAAAATGGCATTAGGATTTGTGCGCATATATAATGCTTGTCGACCTGCAAAGCGGCCCAATACTCAGAAATCAATTCGACCATTAACATGGTCGAAATAATGGCAATGCTGTTGGTTACTTGGCTGGCTTTGGCCAGTTCCTTGCAGCTGGAGTTCGATGAAATCGATTCCCTGGAGGGCTATCAATTTATGGAATTACGTCCACTTGCGATGGAGTTCTCACAGCACTTTAGGAATATAACTGAAAAAGACCTGGATTTACCTAGCAGCAGTCAGCAGGATTCACAATGCTTGGCTGATATGACACAGCTGCTGAGTGCGTTTAGATTGAAAAAAATTTGGGCCTTAAAGAGTAGGTACAGAGACCTGAAATTAAAAGCATGTATTTAAATTGACTTTTCTCGTTTTGTAGTGTTCGACGCATGGGGCACATTCCCCAAGGGTGTGCTGTATGGCAACAAAATAGATTTGGGCAACTATGATGAGTGCATTGGGATTAACAAGGCTATTAGTGATAACCACGCTATAAAGGGCAAATATTGCTTTGCTGGCGTGCCTTTCGTCAGAGGCATTATACTAAGGACAGCCGTTTGCTTTCCCGCCTCCTGCAACGCAACGCACATGGATAAGTTTCTACAGCCCCTGCTGGAGAAACTATTAAATATAAAAACCACAAAAGCCCTGGTAAGTGAAGACTCCTGCAGAACCAAAGAGCGCATAGAATACGATGGTCTTACTATATTTACTATGTGAGTATGTCAACTTAATAGTTTAAAGTTCTATTCTAAATACGTTTTTTTATTTGAAAAAGTGTTATCGTCTCATTACTGCTCGCTGCCGTTGTTTTGACAACGGCCTACGATTATTTCTTCTGTGAAGATCAAAGTAAGTATAGCAAAGAATTACCTAGATATTTTATATATACCCTACATATAATTGTATTAGAAAGAGTACTCATATGAGACTGAATAAGGGATTCATACAATAGTAAAAAAAATCCCTATAATTATATATGTATATAAAAATACAAAGAAGGAGAGGAAGAGAGAGAGAGAGCAAAAAAAATCTAATCTAATCTTAATTGTACAGGATATTTCCTAGTATAGGTTTCAAATACTTTCAGTAAAAATACAGAGGGAATTATAGACACAACATGCTAGAGCAGCATAAATCAATATTCGGTTTGAGTATAAGCTAGAGCTGCAATCTCGACAAGAACACGTATATTTATGTCTAATCCACTTAATCTCTTGCAGACCAACTGCCCGCCTTGATTAAGATCTTCTCAGCACGCGCCAACTCCCGTGTGCTATTCCGCCTCGTCCAGCCCAGGTCGAATCCAAATGTTATCGATTGTCTCAATGGCATGCGGTGCATGTCGCTCATCTGGGTGCTCTTTGGCCACCAATACTTGTTCGCCTTGATGGCGCCAAATATCAACCAATATCAATTGAAATGGGTAAGAGATTATTGATTTGCTTTAAAGCGAATATAACTGAGCCCATCCCAAACCTTCTGCTTTTGCCCTTTTATTGTTGATTAGTGGTTCGGGAAGCCCTTCACAAGCTTTGTGCTGCATGCTGGCTTCTCTGTGGATACATTCTTGTTCCTTAGTGGCCTCCTGCTGGTCGTGATTTCGATGCGTTCTCTTGAAAAGTGAGTTTGAAGTGCACCGGCAAGAGCTATTCATCAATTACCAATAACATTTTGTATTTTAGATCAAAGGGTAAACTGAATATTCCTATGATGTATCTCCATCGCTATTTGCGCCTCACTCCAGTAGTGGCTCTAGCCATACTCGTCTACATGACTCTATTGCCATTTATGGGTGATGGTCCTCTATTTGATAGCATTAAGTTCGATGACTATAATCATTGTAAAAGCACCTGGTTCTGGACTTTGCTCTTTCTACAAAACTATGCGACGCCAGACCTAGTAAGTGCACTAAACACTTCCATACACATCTTTTTTATCTAATCTCCATTGGCAGTGCATCAATCATAGCTGGTATTTGGGCGTGGATATGCAGCTGTATATACTCTCTCCCATATTTCTGCTTTCCTTGTACAAGTGGGGCAAGAAAGCTGCAGCTGGAATCTTTGTGCTAATGCTTCTGCTCTCCGCATGCCTCTTTAGCACAATGATGGTCAAGCAATATCCCATTCATATAGAGTGAGTACCATTTGAACTACACATAGAGTTCCCTTATAGCAAATGTTAACTTCACAGAATTGGCGTCACTCCGGACGAAGCTCAACGCAAACTCTACTATGCCACCCATGTGCACGCAGCTCCTTGGCTGATCGGCGTACTCTTTGGCTACTTCCTGCATGTGAATCGCAGCAGGAACTTTCAGCTGAATCGCATTGAGATCTGGCTGGGTTGGATCGTCAGTTTGGGTTTGATCTTCACATGCATCTTTGTGCTATATCCATTTGCCGATTGGCTTAATCCGCCATTGAGTATGCTGGAAGAGGCATTTTACTACACGCTAGCTCGCATCGCCTGGCCCCTCAGCTTGTGCTGGGTGGTCTTTGCCTGCATGAGGGGCTACGGTGGCTTGGCCAATAGTTTTCTCTCCTGCCCACTGTGGCAGCCGTTGTCAAGGATCTCATACTCTGCCTACATATTTCACATATTCATACAGCAAACCAATGGTCGACGCATGCGAACCGGCACATTTTTCTCCAACTACGATGTGGTAAGTTGAGTTTTACTTTCAAAGAATTCTCTTTGATCTACTTTGGTTTTTTAGATGTTACTTTTCTGGAGCGGCTTTGGCTTTGTTTTACTTTTGTCCTACGTTGTCTATATTATTATGGAGGCACCTTTCGGCGTGCTAGAGAGCATGCTTATGGCCAAAAGGAGAACTAGCTCCCGAAACGAACCATCATCAACAACAACCAACAAACTAGAACTGAATCCACAATTGGACTCTGATAGACCCCATAATACATAAATCTCTGCGAATTTCTACAGGCCTAGACACTTTATGGATTATATAGTTAAGTATAGATTTCTATTTATAAAACTACTTTTAATTTACGAATCTTATCAGGTTCTTTAATGATAACTTTGATTTGCACTCGTGAGCTGTCAGAAACGTGAAATTGTCACAGATATGCGTTGATAGATATGCGACTTGATTATAGTTCAAGTTAGAAATCCCCCAAGCAACGACTAAAGTACAATAAAAGCTAATTAGGCTTAGGGGAAAAGGTTTGAGCGCGAGAAGCGTCAGAGGATTCTTCCTCACATCAATAGGAAGTTATATTATACTTTCTCTTTTTAATTAACTTAAGTATTTATTATAATATATTCGGTTATTTGTCTAGTTCAGTAAGCTCGATCATTACGTTTCGGACCATCGATTGGTTAATGAAATACACAAATAATTAGCTAAGAGAATAGCCGCAAACTGTGTCAACATGGCATATTGTTGAACTTGCATTTAGATTAAATTAACTGGAAAGTGAAATCGAAACCAGAAAACAGAAAATGCGCGAATTGGCAACAAGGCGAAAACCAAAGTCAACCTAGTTTTTGGCCGACGCAACAGACGACAACGAATGCAAAGCGAATACATTTGATATGCTATTGGCTGCAAAGGGTGTGTGTGTATGTACGAGTGTGAGTGTGTGAGTTTGTGTTGGAGGCGTGCAACGGGTGAGGGAATTGTATTGGCGCCCTCTGGCGGATTATTGAATTTTCCAACATTTGACTGACACTTGGCGCCTGATGCGCTTCGCTTACCTTTCACGTTGTTGTCCTTGTTGTTGTAGAGCGCTGTGTTGCTAGTGTTGTTGTAGTCGTTGCTGATTTGGATGCGGACGTTTTGAGTTGACTGATATTCCAAAAATGCGTCTTTACATAATTTACAGGTTTTTGTTTTTGGAATAGTGCTGACCGAACAGCGCGACTTTTCTACGATAAACACAAAACTATTCTATATACATATGCATGAATGTGTGTATGTGTACGTGTATGTGTGCACAATGATACATGGAACAACACAATATAGGCTGCGGGCAGCGGCAGCCGCAACGAAATGTATACCCGTTTACTTTTTTCTTTCGTTTTGCCTAAGGGAGACCCACTTTTTTTTTGGCAAATTTGTAGCGAACGCGTGTAACGGTGGCTATTATGCCGCTTTGCACATAAAATCTGGCAACACTTAAGTCTCACTCGCACACTTGACGGCGATTAGGATGGGCTGCTGGGTGACAGTTAAGACGCAATTTTTGTCTTTGGCACCTGATGCAATGCACTGTGCGTGCGTGCGTGTGTGTGTTTTTTGTGTGTATGTGTGTTGTTTTCAATTAAATGTGATTTAATTAATACGGAAATCGGCGACGGCACTGCACACTGGGACGGTCAGCTGCCAAGTTGAGCACTCGACGCGCAACGAACAAATACTGAAGAAACTGGCGATGGATGGCATAAGGAGCAACGGTAAATTTCTTTCGGATTTCGTTGATGCTGCGCGCTCTTTTGCTGCGCATGAACAGTGCTGCCCAGCGCGGCGAATTCGCTTCCGCGTGTCTCAGCTCGCCGTAATTGTGTGTGCGCTCGTGCTTACATGTGTGTGCGTGTCTGTGTATGCGTGTGTCCGAGGAATGCGATAAAAAACGAAACGTTAGAATGAAATGAAAATGTAGCATAATTTATGGCTGCATTGTCTTTTAAATAATTTCACGCACACATTAATATACAAACAGACACACACACATATATACACTAACAAACACTTAGAGGGCAAATTTGTTATTTTTTAAATGGATTTGAATTTGTAGGGCAACCCACCTGCAAACCGTTGTCTCATCTTTATACGGCCGTTAACATATTTCATCTTTTCAAATATATATATTCTTAGCTTTCTTATATAATTTATTGGATTTTTCTCAAAGTTCAAGTGAAGTCATATTTGTCTATATATGTTTAACTCTACAAAGGGATTGTAATTCTAAGCGAATATGAAACATTTCATTATAACATTACTTTTTTATTTGAAGATTAAATTAGTCTAAATTAAAGTTGTATATGTTAAAGCAATCTCAGGGACATATCATATGTAACAATTGCTAAGGATCAGATTGCATTTAAGTACATCATCTAGTATCGAACTTCTATGTAGATGTATATTAATGAACGAGGGATGCACTAAAAATTATTATTTATTCACTTTTTGGCATATTATATATTTATATATTATGTGGAATTAATTAGGGTCGCAACTATAAAAGAGTATACTTAGTTCGTCTTGCGGCTAAAATCAACATATTTCAGTTTCTTTTGTATTTGTCATATTATGATGGATCACATTGAGAAAAGTTTGTCATGCAAGTTAGATAATCGAATAAGCTAATGACGATTATGATGATTATGTTGATGCATTGGCCTTAATATATGTTAACTATAGTTCAACATTATTCAAATTGGAACCGGATGATGAAGGCAAATCCACATCACTGGGCGGCACAAAGGTGCCTTTGGTTTGAACGCCCTCGTGCTTGGCGCTAAGTTTTAACATCTCTGATTTAAGCTTATCAAGAATGGCATAGTTGGGTTGATTAACAGCCGCTTTGCTCTGTAGCACAGTAATCTCCTGTTCCTCAAGTTTTTTCTCCTTAAATGTTTTGATCGAATTGTTGCCATATAAACGCAAAAGCGAGCCCCACGTCTGAATATGTGGATGTAAAATCTATAAAATATAGAAATTGAACACACGTTTATATATTTTATACTCATATATAGGTAAATGGCCTTGATTTTACCTGCAGAATAGCCTGAGATGCCAATTGCTTGCCCTCGCGTTTGTTCTTGCAGACAACCTTCGCCGTATGCTTGCCCACGGTCATGGTGAATTCGTTTTTGTTATTTGCCGTGCGATTGATTTCTTGGGTGATCTGAACATCGCTGCCGTAGTTACGCTGCAAGCACGTCAACAATATGGCGTTGGGTGAGGGCTCTGTGGTCTTATTGCAGAACTCGGTCACTCGTGGATCCTCAATACGAATGTCATCGAATACCTATAAATGAAGAGAGAGAGAGAGAGAGAGAGAGAGAGAGAGAGATAGAGAGAGAGAGAGAGAGAGAGAGAGAGAGAGAGAGAGAGAGAGAAGAGACCCAATTATTAGTTGAATATATATTCTTTCTTCATTGCAAACTCTTACAGATAGATCACTTTGGGGTTTCTTGGCAGTGCCAGTCTTCGAATCCTTATTGTTGCCCGTGATTTTATCCTTAACATCGGGTATGAGTATCTCCAGTGTTTCGCGTGCTGCCTCCGACTTGGCCTGCTTTTTACTGGTACCATATCCGGTTCCATACTTGAGATTATTAACAGAAACGGTTGCTGAATAAGGCGTAGCTGCGTTCTGTAGCTCTTTGAATTCATAAGTGGGTTGTGTCTTTAGGGCATGCTGTACATACTCATGCAGTATGCACACAAAGCTTTTACCATTGGGGTTCATGATCCACTCTTTGCGCCCACGCGTATTTGTACTGCCCTCCGGGCCGCTGGCCGCCAAAATGGGGAACTTGATGAGCTTGGTGCCATCGGGTAGCGTTGGTCGTTGTATATTCTTAATATGCTTCCGATTCTTCGTGAACTTGCGCCGTGCATTCCAACTGCGAAAGCGCAGCACGCGTATCTCCTTGAATCGGAAGAGTTTCTGGCAGTATTTGTTCAGCTCCTCCGGTGTCACCGACTCTTTCTGTGTGTTTTCATTGACGGTAACGATTTTAGCAGCCGGTATAAGCGCCTGGAGAGCTGCAGATGCATTGGCTGCTTGATCAGTTTTTGGCTCCGCAACAGTCTCGTCTTTTTTCTCCTTGTCATCCACTTCCATAGTCTGCTCGGTGCCTGCGTTGCCATGCGCCACTGGACAAACGCCAGTGGGCGATTCGTTACTGTTCTCTGCAGAAGGCTGTGCCGTGTTGTCTGCGCTAGCTGCCCGCTTCGCCTCCGCTTCCTCGTCCAGTGCACGTTGATAGTTCAAACACGGTATGGCACCCAGCGGCACGGCATGCTTGCGTGCACTGCCCGTGCCCAGAAAATATGGCCGCGACGCTGAGCAGACACGCGTCTTGCGGTGAAGAAACAGGGGCATGCCGCTATTATGTGTCACCTGTACCCAGCCCTCGGGCAGCACCTCAAAGTGATTATGGCGCTTCTCTAAAACAATATATACAAAATTAAAGCGGATTAGCTTAATCTAGATATTTATTTTTATTATCTAACCACTTACCTTCCAGCACAGTCTTAAAGCGCTGCTCGTACTTTGGACGCTTCGACTCACGCAGATCGTCTGGCAGCTTTTCATCCAAAAGATTCTCAATTTCCTCGTCGTTGAAATCCGAGGAATCATATTCGTCACCCTCACCATCATCATCGTCGCCGCGCTGCTTGTCGCAGTTATCGTCTGCGGAATGTAAATTATTATTATTTATTTTTATTTCGATCAATTTAAGTGTATAAAATGAAACCTGATCCAAACTTTAGTCTTTCATGATGTTCCAGACGCAAAATGGGTATCATGCGCATCTTTTCAAGCAACGAGTTTAGACTAGTTTCACATGGAGCTGCAGTTGCTAGAGACTTCGGAATGTTTTAAGCAAATGTGCTCGCTCGATAAACATTCATAAAGCGAATCTTGCTGGCAACTACAGTGAATTCATGATCGAGCGAACAGTTTGGAATTAGAGTGCTTAGGGTGAAGCCTCTGTTCTTTATGATAGATTTACACTGTACAAGTGCTTTATCAGCCTCAATGGCATATTATTTACACAATGATAAGCGCTGGTAAGATCAACAGATAAGACATGTAGAAGCTGCTTCTTTCAATTTTATGACTAAACACCATGTGCCCTGGATAGTCGGCAAATATAAGCATCCTCTACATGCAGTAAATCTCTTCGTTTATTCTTATCGCTCACCTGAATCATCATCATCACTGGCAGTGCCCACCTCGTCCAGAACCTGAAACTGTCTAAGCTGTTGATCAATTGGTTCCGAGAGCAGCTCCGCATCACGGGTCTGACGCATCTCCTCAATTGCGCTGAGCGAGAAGCCCGCCACCTTCAGTGCTTGCTCCTCCTCGTCCAGGCGTGGACGCTTGCATGAGGGTTGCGGCCCCATTAGGCCGGTATCTTCGGCTTGCTTCAATTTAGTGTCTGCCATCTGATTTATTGTATGTGCTTAAAATCTATGCTATTTAACTTCAGAGCTTATATCATGTATTTGATTGTTTCGTTTCTTATAGCTGTGTTTGAGCTCTTCTGGCCAATAACCAATATCGAGAACATCCAACGATTTCGAATTGATTTTTCATTGGAGGTGCCACATTGGTTAAGCTAGAAAACTCAATCGTTCGCTTTGTCGTCGAGGGCTCGTCTCCTCTCAGCTCGAATTTCAAACGCACTTCACATCATAAATAGAGCATGCATCAGCATAACACGTTTTCATTTTTCTTTTCATTGTTTTTTTCAGTAATTGTAGTTGTATTTGTTGTTGCAAATTTTGGTAGCCGGCTTCGATCTAGAAGCTGCTTTCGCAATGGATTCTGTGCTGAACAAAAACCAAGGCAAAAGTTGCTTAACCTGGCTCACTATATTTATTTTAATAATTATAGACATTTATATAAGCGTAATAGTTGTACAAAATTAAGTTAGAAAAAGGTATTAAATGCACCAACGACGACCACGACCACGCTCAGACATTTTACCGAATAGGACAGCTGATCAGTAGTAGCGCTGCCACACAGCTAAAATTTCCCAGTAAATTTCCACTCGCTTATCAGAAAGGCGCTTCATGTTCAAAAGTAAACATTTGGAAGCTCGCCAAAATCACTGCCACTGTATCGCAAATTGATATTACTAATCAAACCGTATTCAACATCTTTGCTCTTTTTTATTGAATAATAAACTACAGATAGATTGTAATTGTCGTATTAACCACGCTCAGGCATTGCCAATTTGCAGCCGCTTATAATGTTTGCCAGTGCTGCCAAGTCATTCAAATTCCCTTTAATACCAATTGGAATGTAAACAAATAAATGTATGTGTTTGTATTTTAATCGGCCAGTAACAAAAAATTAAATATATGATTATATTCAACATGTTCCGTGTTAATCAGAATCTGTTATTAATTTGATTCCAATTGGCAGGGCGAATTGTTTGTTGTTTTGCTCGAATTTCCTTTCCAAATGATGAATGCTTTGTGTACCGCTAAGGCGCCAACACTTTCAAAACACACTTCTATGTGATTGCTAAGGACCAAAAAATTGAAAATTTAGTCAAAATAATAAGAATGAATTAGTAAGGAGTACTTACCGAAACAACTTTAATTATGGAATCAGATGATTTGATGAGTTCATTCTGCAAAAATCAATTATGAATCACTAACTAAAATTCGGTGTCATTTACGTTACCTCCCTCATGCCCTCCGTTACGCTAGTTTCATATAGTGCCGCGTAGAAAGGCAAGTTGCGGCAACTAATTGATTGTCTAATTTCCTCCTTCAAATACTGAACAACGAACAATATAAACTCGTCGCCTACTTGATTGCACTGAATAATATACATAGTAGAAAGGAACTTAAGCTGAATAACCAAATGCTTAAAATCAGTCCATCGCAAATGATGGCCAGACGAAATGCTAAGGACACGTAAATTGGGCAACTGTAGTATAACAGAGTTAAGAAAATGATAGCAGGGTCTGTATACGTTCAATAGTTCAAGGGACCGCATTTGGGCAATATACTCCCGGTGTTCTATTGGAACTTCCGTTCCAAGGCGCAAATGGAGCAAAGCATCTGGACGCAGCTGGGCGAATCTCTGGAGCAGCTTACAATTGGGATCGACATAATAATTAATATCCAAGCTTCTTATACATGGCAACAGAACAAGAAACTCATAATTGGGATGAGACTCACAGTCGATCACGAAATTCTCTAATTTCTGCATATGCTTACAGATCTGAATGATAATGCAAGTCACCCTATAATCTATGGATAATATCAAGGATCTTAGATTTTTCAAATAGCAGCACACATTGATCATTTGCTGGGCCTTGCAAATCAGTGGCACTCTGTCCGCCCCTTGCACATCCGAGACAGCCAACATGCGCATCTTAGGGCCATTCAACTTAAAGAATTTTTCCACTTGTGGCGTGGTCCAGGAATGCATGGGTTCGTTCCACGCAAAGCAACGGAAACGCTTACTAAAGGCACAGTCGTAGATGTGCCTAAAGCGAGCACAGGTATTTGCCAGTTTGCACTGATTTATCAAATCCAAGTGCCCGAATATCCTGATCAGGCAGTCGTCAGGCATGTCCAAAATCTGCATAGAGTTCATTTTGAAAGATTTTTTTTATTACTGTACTTAAAAATATATACGTATCAAAATATAAATGTTTTCTCTTCGAAAACTATGTATATTATGAGGAAAAGTTCAACAGATTCAGAGCATACGTGACATTATTTACTTAGTTATTATTAGCTTCATGAATAATAACTTTAAACAACGTCTTTGTTAACCAAAAATATGTAAGAAGGACATGTGAACAATGAATTTCTTTAAAAAATTCTACTACAACTAAGTCTAGTTAAACTTAGTCATTCTTTAACTGAGCTTACAAACTAAATTCACGTAGACAGAGATTTCACTGTAAGACACTTTCGATATCGATGTCCACAGCATTAGCCAAGTCAGTGAAATTTTGTGCATTCTGTTCGTGTCCTTTGGAGCGATAATGAGCAGTTAAATGTGGCCGCCGAAGAAAGGATACTTTGCATATCTCGCAGCTGTAAGAAAAATACGTTTAAATGAATATGTGAACTTCTTTGGCTCAAAGCAAGATGTAGCCTAAAAGAGTTAGAGTGACATCAAAAATTAATAAACCAGCCCGGAAAAAGGACTAAAGTCTTCAACAGGAAAACATCATCTGATGTCTTGTAGCTTTAACTTACGGAAAACTGCGTACGCCGGAATGGCTGAGCATATGCCGCTTGAGCTTGTTGCTAACAGCGAATTCCTTTTCGCATTTGGTGCACTTGTATGGACGATAATTTGTATGTCGACTGTGAATTGTATTTACAAAAATTAAATAAATAAGCACAGGGACGGAGCACATTATTTACACTTACTTTCGCTCGTGCTGAATCCTTCCGCTGTGATCGGCAAAGGTCTGGCCACAGTACTGGCATGGGTAGGGCTTTTCGCAAAGATGCGCCAGCTCGTGGCGCCGTAGTAAGTGTGGGGTATAGAACTTCAAGGGACATTGCTTGCAGCTGAAATTCTTTATGCCAGTATGCCGCAGCAGATGCACCTTGAAATTGCTGGGGCAAGTGAAATGGCGGCCGCACAGCTCGCATATACAATCTCTCCTACGCCGCTCACGCTTGAGCGCGACAATCTCTTCCTCCGACAATTTGCTCCAGTTGATGCGTGGTGTATTCCTTGAATTCGTTGCAAAGTTCACAGTTGCATAGAGCTTGGATGGAGATTTGCCTGGTTTGCGTGCTATGCTGGGTGCTGGAGCGGGAGAATCTACAGTTGATTCTTTATCAATCTCGTTCTGTTGCACATACTCTTCCGCCTGTCCATCATCATTTAATTCACTTTGCTGTTGTATGTCATCATTTTCGAAGGAGGTGTCATTTTCTGTTGGTTCTTCCTGCGTCGTCTCCAGCTCAATATCTTCGGCATCTTCCTCAAGCTCTAGATTTTCCACCGAGTCGATTTTTCTATACGCTTCCTCAATGTTATTGCTGTTGGTCAAGAGCACCTTTTGAGTTCTTATAATGCGCTCTCGAAAGACGATCGCTTCTCGTAAAGCCACTTCGCAGGGTCCACAGATATGTGTCGGAAACTCCATATTTTCGGTTAACTATTACAAATATTGATAAAAAAAAAAAAAAAAACATATTAACTTTTCACTTGGTATTGATTCAAATTTAATGCTTACAAAAATTCCAGTTAATGCTGCAATCTGATGAAGCATAATATTGTCGGTCTGTTGAAATAAATTCTTCGCGTTCACACAGTAAATAATCTTGCCACAGGTACGACAACGTGCCGACATTTTTCAAATCATTTTCCAAATCAAACGAGTTGTTTACTTATTTTCTTACCATCGCTCGCGTCTTTTGCGGCAATCAGCTGTTTTGGCTCATCATATGGCAACGCTGCAACTATTGTGGTTGCCGATATATTTAAGAAGAGACGATTAAAGCTCAGCTGTTTGGTTTGCATTTCAGTTGCTATTGTTTATTTTTAATTATTCACAAAATTATTCAGATTAGATGCTGGCATTTACAAAATTTAAGCCAATTTTAAAATGCGCTTAAATGAGAACACAAAACTAATTGGCCAGCGCGTTGTGCTGGTGCCCTACGAAGCCCGACATGTGCCCAAATATCACGAGTGGATGAGCAGCCCCACACTACGAAGTCTCACGGCATCCGATGAGTTGACGCTGGAAGAGGAGTACGAAATGCAACGCAGTTGGCGTGAGGACCCTGACAAGCTTACATTCATTGTGCTGTGCGCGGAGACGTATGAGAAGACCAATGATGAGATTGCCTCCATGGTGGGCGATACAAATCTATTTGTACGCCAAGATGACGATGAGCCGCAGAAATACGTTGCCGAGGCTGAGATAATGATAGCTTCATCTGCGGCACGCGGAAAAGGATATGGTCGTGAAGCGATGCTGCTGATGTTCAAATATGCCCAAAAGCACCTGCCACTACGAAAATTCGAAGCCAAGATAGACATGGACAATGCTGTCTCAATGCGCCTATTCGAAAGCTTTCAGTTTAAGGAGGTGCGTCGGGTGGAGGTCTTCCACGAAGTGACGCTCGAGCGGCTCATAACGGACGATTGGCTGTCCTGGCTGGATGCACAGGTGCAGCTGAGAGCTGAGAAATATGTTAATGCTTGACACTATTTATAATTAAGTTTATGCTGTTTATTACATTTATATTACAACTACTTTTTTATGCCTTACACGCCGTCAAGATGTTGCACACTATCTGTGCTCGGGCTGTAGTCGTTGCGTAAGTAATGCTGAATGTCTGTCTGTGTGTGGGTGGGTGGCAGGAAAGACATTACATGACACTTGCCCAAAGTCAGTTATCGAATGTGTATATATATGTGTGTATGTATGTGGGTGTCTGTATGATACATAAAACTAGTTGGCTTAATGTTTGACAGCGATTTTGTTTTGTTTCAATTTTTTATAAAAATTATTATTAAATAATTAAAGGCAAACAGAATTCAAGAATCGTAATTGCAAATCAAAACTAAATATTTCATACCCATTGTTTTCTTTGTTTTGCTTTTCGCTTAACTTGAACCTAACGATAGCTGCTCAAACTTTATGCTTAAAACTAACATTTAGACGTGGTGTGCTGCTTGCTATGAATAATAAATATGCTTGTGTGTGCTTATGGGTGTGTGTTGGTTGTTTGTTTGTTTCTGTGTTGTTGTTGTTGTGTGTGGTCCGATCATTAGGCAGCGGCTCCATCGATGGGCATGGCATGCAGCACCTCATCGAGCAGCTGCAGCGCACGATGCAAATGCACTTCGATCCAGCAGGGTGTCTCCTTAATGGATTGACGTGGATAATCAGGTCCCCAACCCTTCACAAAGCTCAGCCGCAGTATGCACAATCGACGCAGATCATCCACACCGATGCCAGCAGCAGCAGTAATACCTGCAATATAAAAATATATATTTATTTTAAGAGTTAACTAGGAGATGAGGTAAAAACCCACTTCTACCGCCGCCGCCCATTTGTTGATTGGAAACGCCTGCCACGGCGGCCGCTTGTGCTGCCGCAGCAGCCTGTGCATTGGTGGCCAGCGAGTGCATCTGCTGATGGCATTGACGCAAGTCGAACACCTGTTAACAGTTAAATGAGTTACACATTAAAGTTTCATTTAATTAGTTTTAGAATTTACTTTGATGCAGGCAGCTGGGTAGATCTTGTGCACGGCATCGCCCGGCGTGCGACCCGCCTCGCGATCCAAATAATAGCTTTGTACGAACACAGAATTATCGCTAAGACAGCGCAGCCAGACATCGCCCTCTCCGCGCAGATCCAATTGCACTCCCTTGCCTATGTGTAGCCTGCAAATGGATTGTGCATATAAGTAACCAATTTGAGATAATAGAAAAACCAACTATTCACCTGGCCCGCTCGGACTGCTCAGTGCGGTGGACATTGCTGAGAGCGCCAAGACAGAAACGATTGCCTCCAGAGGGATCTACGTAGCCGTCGATGATTACATTGGGCTTGGCTGAGGGCACTTTGAAAGTCTCGCCGACCTGTGTGTCCAGCTCAAAGTAGGCAATGGAGCACCAGTACTCCGGCGCCGGCTGGCGTGACAGCAATCGTGGCTGTTGCTGTTGTTGCTGCTGCTGTTGCTGGGGCGGCGCCTGTTGCGGTGAGGCCAGATCCCCAGGCAACGCCGTACTCCCTAAATATAAATGAACAAATGTTTAGTAAAAGGGAATGAGTTTCAGAGATTCCCCTTCACACTCACAGTAGCTGGCGGGTAGGGAGCGCGGATCAGGCGGCTGCATGGACTGTGTGTAGGTGAGCGTATTGGGTCCCGTCCAGGTGCCTGCTGCTCCACCGGCACCAGCACCACCACTGGCCTGGGCAGCGCCGCCAGCATTTGGCTGATTGCCCGCTGTAGCCTGTTGCTGTGCAGACGGAGGCTGAGATGAGCCGTAGCTATTGGCGCCAGCTCCCTGGCCACTCGGTTGAGGCACATAGCCATTCTGTTGTTGCTGGGCATGCACGGTGGTTGGTCCAGAGCCACTGTTGCCGCTGCTGCTAAATTTACCGACATCGTTGCCCACGCTCTGCATTTGTGCGCCAGCGGGCGGCGCCCCATAGTACTGAGCGGAGCTGCCAGCAGCTCCTCCGGTTGAATTGCTGGCCACATTTGGTACATTGGGTCCGCCACCCGGCGGCGGTTGCTGCTGCTGCATGGCCATCGTGCCTGGATCTGTGGGTGAGCTGGCCTGGGCATGATGCACGCCATTACCTTGTGCGTTCTGTGCTTGTGTGGGCGGGGGTGGGGGCGCCATAACGGGACCGGAGCCAGGATTCATGGCGCTCATGCCCGGCATGCCATGAGGTACGGCTGCAATGCAAACGAATTCCAATTAATTGGCTATCAATGCTCAAGCTTACGCAACTAATTGTGCAGAAAAAATGAACTCAAATTTCAGCAACAACGAAAAACTCTTACAAAGTGCGTGCGTCGCTGGCTGGGATTGGGTCTGTGGCTGCTGCTGTGGCGCCGCCTGCTGCTGCTGTTGCTGCTGCGGCGGTGGCGGATGTCGCAACATCCACGAGCTGCGCACTGGCCCGCCGCTGTCCGTTGGCTCAATTTTTGGTATTGCGCGACCGGCAGCAAACATTGCACTCATTTGATTAGCATCGGTGACTACGAAATTAACGGAAAACGGAAATGAAAATGAAAACAAAATTTAGCAAAATTAAATCGAAAACTAGAAGCAAATTACATAAACCAACAATGTCTACTTGGCTAAATCTTAAGGCCAAATCAGTTATAATATGAGTCTACTATAGTGCCTATCCGTACCGTATTCACCGGGTCCAGGACCCTGTGGCGGATAGCCATAGCCACCCGGACCGACCATCTGCGTGGGATGATGCTGAATTGTACCAATGTCGTTGCCATCAATGTCCATGCTGCCAACGAGAGAGCCGGCTGAGTATTCATCTTTGACCAATCGACTGGGTCCCGACTGCAGGCTCAAGCCGGACAGATCGATGCCCGGCGAGACGACGCGCTCGTAGTGGTAGGGATTCACACAGACTGAATCGCACTTGAGATCGAACGCAAAGGCGCAGTACTTCACATGTTTCAGCTCGTTCTTGTGCAGATCTGGCCAGCGCCAGATGCGCGCATAGATCACATGCGGGAAGCCCTTACGGCCGGCCACCTGTCGTCCAACAAGAGTAAGGAAAGCGTAGAATGGAAGAGAGAAAAGTAAATGAAAATCAAATCGAATGAAATAGTAAACACGTAGACGCGCCGCATATCGCAACCGGAAATGCCACAACGTAAACGAACAAAACACATCAAATGCATTGGAAAGAAGAGCCTGACTTTAAAATACCGTGTTGTTTAACAAAGGGCTGTTAAATATTAACTAAGCTATCTTTGCGGAAATGCTCTATAAAAGAGATCTGATTTCGTATTAGGCAAACGTGATAATTATCAATCAATTAAAAATTAACACTTGACATATGACTAACTTAGCTTTTATAATTTATATATTGGCATATGACTGATATTATCTATATCTTAGGTACACTTTTAATATCATATATTCCCTGATTGGCAACAAACTAAAAACTTCCTTAACTCTCCCATCGGCACATCTGCAATATACCTCTTTTACACATAATTAATGGGTGCAGGGTATAAAAACATATAGACCCCACACATTGCCGGGCGATAAGAGGCGTTACTGAAACTAAAGCTGAAGCTGACGCCGACGCCAGCGTTGACGTTGACGTTGACGCTCACCTGCAGTCGGCCGTCGAGCGTACGCTGTATGGTGACGCATTTGCTTGGATGGGCGCCGTTCGTGGTAATTGCTGTTATCAGCGAATCCAATTCGTCTCGCTTCTCCTTCAGCTTCTTAACGAGCGACTCTATGGCGCGCTTTGCAAAGCCCTCGCTCTCCCCACCCTGCCGATGGCACATTAGCGAATGAACGATGCTCAGGCAGGCATCCGCCGAGGTGGGCGCATTCGACGGCGGTGGCGGCGGCATTTGCACCATATCCCGAACAATTACTGGAGGAACGAGTGGACAAAAGAGAGGGAGAGATCATTTAGTCTTATAGAGAGACATATAATTATAGGCTTGCACTCACTGTCTTGTTGCGCTATGGCGCCATACATATGTGCCGGCGGACCAGCGGCCGGTCCGGCCATGCCAAAGTCCTGGGCAATGCCCAGGCCACCGCGTGCATGTGCATCCACTTCGGCGTTGTTGGTCTCGCCGCCGTCACAAAATCCGTATCCAGCTGATGGCCACAAAGCGAAGCTGTTCGCCGCTAGCGTTGCACACTCACAAAATAAATATCACAAAATAAAATAAAGCGCAGCGCCCAACCGAAACAAAGAGAAGCACGCGAATGTGCGCACAAAACAAACGACAAGTCAGCGAACGGCAGTCTCTCTTCTCTTTCCCCCTCTTCACTGCTAACAAGCAGTTATTGTTATTGTTGTTATTGGTGCTACCGTTGTTGCTGTTGTTGTAACTTTACAACTTGTGCCAAAGAGAGCGCCTTTGGGGGTGTTACGCACACATCGAAAATGATTGCACACACACACACACGCACACACTTAGAGGCGCGCGCTGTTAAACTTGAACTCCCACAAAGCTACCGTAATTATGGCAACAGCAAGGCTTTTCTTGCAGCTAGTTCTTCTTCTTCACTCCCATTCGTTCTGCTCTCCTCTGCTCTTGCCACTTCTTCTATGGCTGAACGTCCGGCAGCAGTAGTAGCAGCAACAGACGCAGACATATACACTCACAATCACTCGGCGAGCGGTGTTTCCTAACTTTTAATTTGGTTTCTATTGCCTTGCACTATTTATAATATATCTTAATTGTAGCGTTTTTAATACTCGACCGTTAAACTGCACTAAATAATTTTCCGCACATCTACGCCAGTTTTCCACCCAATTTGCTTTTCTGTTCTTATGCTCTTTCCAGAGATGGGTGCTATTTATATTTGTAATGGGTACTCGTTACAAGTAGCGAGTGGAAAAATTGGGACATCGCAACAAACGTAAACATAACAAAGCATATGTACATATGAATGTCAACTTAATATTCACATAATACAACATTTTTAATTGGAAATATTTAATGAATATTTAAATGAATATGTAAACAAATTAGTGTATTTCTATTAATCCTTAAATATCAAAGTTAAAACCTATTGACGATAGTGCCATCTCAAGGGTACAGTAGAGAATAATGCACATCTCTATCACTTGTTGGCTAGCGCAGCCCTGGTTTCACAATCTGCCATTTGCTATTTGAGTGAAACAGACAATAATTTGTTTTGTTGATAAAAAAAAATGAGCACGCCTGCAAAAAGCACTGGCACCGGACTGGAGGATGTTAATATACCCGGCCAGGCGTTTCTACGTGAAGCGCTCACCTCATGCACGGATCCACTGAAAGCTATCGAGAGCTTTCAACTCGAAAACGGTGTTTTGCTGCCTTCTCTGCGTCCGATGTTACCTTTACTGGATTTGCATGGTGTGCGACGTCTGGACTTCCATACTTCGCTTATGGAGGAGTTGCGTGACAAACTAATCGCGCACATTAACGAGCTGGGTCAGAAGGATCCACGCGAGCGCGAAAAGAAACTAAAGGACCTGTTGGTCAAGAGTTTTCCCGTGGTGCGTGTCAAGCATTTGCGTCCTGTTGTGATGGCCATACTGCGAAATACCCAGCACATTGATGACAAGTACTTGCGCGTCCTCATGCGTGATCGCGAGCTCTATGCGGATACAGACACAGAAGTCAAGCGGCAAATATGGCGCGATAACCAATCTCTTTTTGGTGACGAGGTGTCTCCACTGCTATCGCAATATATTCGCGAAAAGGAGCACATTCTCTTTGATCACACCAATCTGAATAACTTGTTCTTCCAGCCCACACCGAAGGTTCGTCGGCAGGGCGAGGTAGTCCAGAAGCTGGCCAACATGATTGGAAATAGCGTTAAGCTCTACGATATGGTACTCCAGTTTCTGCGCACTCTCTTCTTGCGCACACGCAATGTCCATTATTGCACGCTCCGGGCAGAGCTGTTGATGGCACTGCACGATCTGGAGGTGCAGGAGATCATATCGATTGATCCGTGCCACAAGTTTACATGGTGCCTAGACGCTTGCATTCGGGAGAAGAATGTTGACATTAAACGCTCGAGGGAACTTCAGGGATTTCTGGATAACATTAAGCGCGGACAAGAGCAGGTGCTTGGCGATCTCTCGATGACACTGTGTGATCCGTATGCCATTAATTTTTTGGCCACCTCGGCAATCAAGATTCTGAATCACCTGATCAACAATGAGGGCATGCCGCGAGACAATCAAATTTTGATACTATTGCTGCGCATGTTGGCATTGGGGTTGAGTGCCTGGTTCATGATCGATACCCAGGACTTTAAGGAGCCGAAGCTCGATAACCAGGTGGTGACCAAGTTTCTACCTGCCCTGATGTCTCTCATGGTGGACGATCAGTGCCGAAGCCTGCACGCCAAACTTCCGCCCGATGAGCGCGAATCCGCATTGACGACCATTGAGCACTCTGGCCCGGCGCCAGACGCCGTAGAGGCCTACATCCAGGAGAGCTCGGTGGCCAGTATTTTGGCCATGTACTATACGCTGCACACGGCCCGCGTCAAGGATCGCGTCGGCCTGTTGCGTGTTCTGGCCATACTGTCGTCCTGCAAGGACTATCGTGCCTATGAGGATCCCTTCCTCCATTCGCTGATTGCTCTGCTCATACCTATGAGCGAGGAGTTTGCCACCGAAGACTTTTGCACCACACTCTTCGATGAGTTCATTTTCGCGGGTCTAACGCGCGAGAACGTCACCTCCAGGCACATGATGAAGCTGCTCTGGTACATCTACAATAAGTTGCCCGCTGGCCGCCTCGCGACACTGATGAAGGCCATGCAGCCAACGACGGCACACAATGAGCACATCCACAAACTCTACGAGACACTACAGGAGCGCATTGGCACGGCCGTGGCACCAGATACCGCCACGCCCACAGTACTTGATCAGCCGCCCCCTGACTACGATTCGCCTTTGAAGAGCGTGCCCACACCAGGACCACATTATAGCACACAATAGACTACGTAGAGTATCAATTATATAAATAGGCGTAGTTATAAAGCTCTGAGCTAGTCTTGTCTACAAGCATACATAGACATATGTCATATATATATATGCATATGTATGCTAACTGCATAAGTTGTCTGAAAACAGTTTCATATTTGTTTAGTGCATAGAGCAATTCGATCAGCTTTTTACAGTTTGTTCTTTGTTTATAGAGAGCATAGCTAATCTAAACATATACTTATTAAATTTTTTCAGATATATTGTCATTTCGTTAGATCAATGTTATCAGATCTATTGATTATTGTTTGGTTAAGTTTTATATTTTCATTAAAAATTATACAAATATGTATATTTAAATTCCGATAATACAATTTGCTATTATATATCATATAAGTATCTTCATTCAGTTTTGTATTTTTAGAGTTCTTTGGAAAAAGAACAACTCACAGTGTCGAGCTTCTTAATTCCAAAAAAAAGACTAAATATCCATAAGATTGACTAAAAATATTTGATAGCTTCTAGAGAATAGAATACATTAGATAAATTTTTTCTTGAAATAAATACTTTGTTTGCATTTATGGTTCAGAGTATCATTATGTTCTAGAAAACATGTAAAAGTACTCCTTTTTTAAATACTTAAAAATTCAAACTTTGGCTGCAACATCCAAAGCATTTTTGATATCATCGATTAAATCCTCGGCATCCTCCAGACCCACCGAGAGGCGTATCAAAGCGTCCGAAATGCCCAAAGCTTTACGATCCTCTGCAGGCACTGAGGCATGCGTCATGATGGAGGGCAGCTCGGCTAGACTCTCATAGCCACCCAGGCTTTCGGCCAACGAAAAGAGTTTCAGAGCTTTCAGAAAGGCACTCGATTGCGGTAAGTCGCCTTTGATGTAGAAAGAGAAGACGCCGCTGTAGCCATACGTCTGAGCCAGGGCCAATTGATGCTGCGGATGCGAGGGCAGACCAGGATGTAGAACCTTCTCCACGAAATCATGTGACTCCAGAAACTTGGCCACCTTGAGTGCATTCGCTTGATGTTGTTCCATGCGCAGCGATAAGGTTTTTAAACTGCGATTCACCTGATAACAATCAAAGGGCGATGGTACAATGCCCAATGAATTTTGTAAAAATTTCAGTCTGTCATAGAGCTTATCGCAATTCATTGTGATACCGCCCATAACGACGTCTGTGTGGCCGTTCATGTATTTGGTCAGGGAATAGCAGACGAGATCGGCGCCTAGCTCGAGCGGCCGCTGGAAGTAGGAGGTGAGAAAGGTGTTATCCACGGCAACAATCACATCTTTGCAAGATTCCCGACTGATCTGCACCAGAGCCTTAATGTCCCCGACTTTTAGCAGCGGATTTGTTGGCGATTCCAGCCAAACGAGCTTTGTTTCCGGTTTGAAAGCGGCACGAAAACTTTCCAAATTTGTGGCATCCACAAATGTGGCCGTTAGACCAAGGCGCGTTGCCACCTGGCGGATTAAGCGATTTGTACCGCCATAGACATCGTCGCCCATCACTATGTGATCGCCACGGCTGAGCATGGTCAGCACAGCGGTCGTGGCGCCCAGGCCAGAGGAGAAGACCAAACCATACCTGGCATTATCCAGCGCTGCCATACACTGCTGCAGGACATTCCGCGTGGGGTTGCCACCACGCGAATAAATATAACCTCGATTTTGTCCTGGCGCATCCTGTTTGAAATTCGTGCTCATTGTTATGGGCGGTATCACACAGGCGCTGTTCCACTGCTCTGGATCCTGGCCAACGTGTATGGCCTTAGTGGCGAAGCCTTTTGGTTGTTCTTTGAAACCCATTTTTATCAGATATAAAATTTAATACAGCCGCAACACCTTGACATTCAGTGCGTCAATGACAAGTAAATTGTTAGATTATCTATTTATAGAAAAAAATACCATAAATAATACTAACAGTGGCTTTTAACATTAAATCCCGGGGATGACAAATAAATCTATTGTGGTTTATACCATCAGCCAATATTTAGATATATGAAATTCGGAATTCCAGTATTCATATGAACAGCGATTAATGGCTCACTCACTCGAAACTGGTTCCGAAGAACCGAATTGCCAACCAAGGCACTTGCCAGCCCTTGAACAGCTCATTTCATTTAGATATTTACATATATTTGGTCGTGTCGCAGTTCAGAAAAAAAAAGACAAATACTGATTAAAACGCAGAGGCATCCGGGTAAGTTATTAAAAAAAATAATTAAGAATACTAATATTACCAATTAAAAATTGTGTAACAATGCCAAAACGACTTTGTTAGCGTTAAAGTAACTGAGCTAGCCGAGTGCCTTACGCCACGCGTTTCTTCCAATAAGATTCTATGTGTATGTGTGTGTGTGTATAGGTCTGTGACGAAATCTTGAATAAAAGGTTATTTATATTGCTTTCTTCATTTCATTGAGTTCTTGTTGAAATTACAATTTAAAAAATAATAATAGTTTGTCAGATTACAGCAGTGCATTCAATAATGCTATGAATATGGCGAATAAAGCTTGTTACTGCAAGTTTCTGGAACCACCTATACATAAGCAAACATATTTGTGCTTGTATGTGTGCGTGAGTAAGTGTAAGTGAATAGCGAAATTGCTTCTCCCCGCCTCCACGGGTTCATTCACTAAATTGCATAGCAACAGTTAAAAAATAGAAACAGATTTTTACTATTTGGTGAAAATTTATACTATGCGTAATAGTAAACATAAATATGAGATGAAATATGAATTCGAAATTACTAGGTGAAAAATTGATTATAAAATATAAAATGATCCATGAGAAGTATTATAGATTTAATAATTTCGAACGTTGGTGAAATACATACATGATAGGACAAATATATGTACATAAGAGACTTTAATATACTTATTCTATTTATTCTCAATTTGCTACTCATGCAATTTTACTATAATTTAAAAAGGGCCGCGCATTTAAAAGCTGCCACCTTATGGATATTTTGCAGAAATGCCACCAAAAATCTAGCATCTAACAAGTGGCGACTCATTTTTCTAAAAAGAACAAATTTTACTCAAATTTGCAGTATTTAAATACTGCACTGAATGTTTCTCAACACGTACAGATCTCTTGGGCAAAAGCAGTGCAGCACGAGTGAGCAACTTTTGTTCACTCTTTCCAACAAGTCGTTTTCGTAGCAACATGAGTGAGGCAACATTTGAGTGAGTGAGGCAACATGTCCATTGGCTGCCAATGTATGTTTTTTCCCCTGTTTGATGCCTCAGTTTACATTTGGAAGCAACAAAGCAAAGTACCGTTTGGACTGTAATTGAGCGTGTGCGTGTGTGATTGTATTTGAATGTGTGTGTGAGATTTTGCATTAAAAAAAAAAATTGTGTTATAATTTGAATTTTAATTTAAGTACTTGCAAGACCAAATGTATATTTAACATAAATTAAGTAAAGTAACGTAGTACACAAAAACAGAATTACGATGTGCAGCTGATGGGAAAAAACCTACCACTCTTAAATTAGTGCGTGGGAAAAATCGATCCACAAACTGTTTGCAAAGAACATGAAAAATGTTGGCTTAACCGATAAACTATGACAAAAACAAGTTCACTGTGATACATTTTTGCAGTACAAATTAGTTAACAACAAAACACTTAGTATAGTTCAAAAGAACCAACTTTCAACTATACACCTATTTTTCGAGTGCAATAATAAAATTTTCGCCAAGATTCTCAACTAACTCATCTCGAAACATTCCTGCGCAACATAAAACAACAAAATGGCTGTAAAAACGTAAGCATAACTATTGTTAAAAAATAAAAAAAGAGAAATTACAACAATTTCATTGCGTTAAATCACAAAAAGGCCCAGTTTGTGTGTTCCTTGTCAATTGTTTTTTTTTATTGTAAATGTATATACATACATACATATACACAGTAACAATTGAGTATGCATTAAATTGAATGCAAAGCTGATATGAAAAAAAATATTGTAGAAACAATTTACGTGTTTGTTTCAACTCTCAATTCGTCTCCCAGCTGTTCGAGCATAAGAGTATCTACATAAATGCATGTGTATGTGTGAGTGGGGTACAGTGGAGCTGCTATTCATAGGCCCATTGTGAGAGAGACAAAGAGAAACTGTGCTGGTATCCCAATAGTACAGTTATCCAATCAATACGCACAACATTTATATTAAACAATTTAATTATTGAAATACCTTCAATGCATTTTTATTTAATTTCATATTGTGTGTGTTTTGTGTGCAATTGTATTATTAATGGTGTTTTATTGTTGCGACGCACTGGCTGAGATAGATCCAACCAGTGGAAGTGTTTCAATTCCATAATGTACCATTGCTCCTCTCTGGCTCTCTCAACTTATACACTCGCAGTGCGCAAACAAAGAGTTTGTTGTGTGTGTGCGTTATGTTCGTGTTCCCATTTGGGTTTTTGCTTTGTATTCTTACACCAATACCAGTGCATAAGATTTGAATGTGTTAGTGCAAGCTCGAAAATTGCGTCAGCCAATTGAAAAATTTATTTATACTTGCGCATATTTACATGCCCCAAAATGTTAGCTAGGCTTTTAACTCGTTTCCTTTTTTTTTTTTTTTTAACTTAGCATAACTTATAGAAAAACTTCAACTGTCTTAGTTTTCGGACTTTGCTTATATTGATTTCTGTCTCGCTCTCGCTCTCTCTTTGCTTGATTTCACCTTCAGCATTTTTTTCTTTCAGTTTTCGCTTTCTGGGTCATATTTGTTGATTTCAATTTGCTGGTGGCGTCGCAGCAAACATATTTTATTTTATATACTATATTTTACATATACATTTTCGTTTTAGCCATGAACAAATAACCTTCGTAAGGGCTCCCACACATGTGTATAATTTGTATCGATCTGAGAGTGTATAAGTCTTGTGTTTGTGTGGGAGATGCTTGGCTGCATACGTACCGTTGCTTTGCTTATCCCTTCATTTACCTATGCCCCTCCTATTATATTTTCAACATACCTTTGCTTTGTCTAGCGTCTTTAGCGTCTTTTTTGTTGACTTCGAGGCGTTGGCGCGCATTTCGTTTGTTTTTTCATTGTTGCGTCTTAACATCGTTTGATTTGTAGCTTCCTCGGCCATTTACTATGTATGTATGATTGTGTGTGTTTTACTGTTGTTAGATAGGGGCATTGAGCGAGAGCATGCAGAGATGCAGAGAGAGAGAGAGAGTTGCCATCTTGATCTTGACTGCGGTTAGCCGCCCCTTAAATAGCCCGTAATTCCGTCTCTGTTAAAAAAAAAAAAAAATTTCACTTGTATTGCTGCACAGTTATGTCTTGTATCCAACATGTATCTTCGGTTACTAATCAAGATATATATTTGTTGACAATATCTCGTTACTCGCCAGGCAAATTTTGACAAAACTTTCGTCGCGACAGTCTCAAGTGAAACTTGAGTCTACAACCAAAAAAAAAAAAAAAAAAAAAAAAAAAAGAGTATAAAAAAAAACTGTATTGAACAGCTGTTGTCATGTAGGAATACACAGTGACGCATATTTTTATACATACATATATAAAAAATAAGCTGACCTTTGCTTCTTATCTATGCAGTACCACTGTGCAGCGTAAATGAGCTCAATAAGCATTTCAGAATGCGCACAACGAAAGTTAATTTATAGAGCTTCCAGTTCAAATAGGCTTTTCAACCCCTCCATCATATTCACATCCATATATAGGTAATTCAAGTTGCCTCTGGCAACAATGAGTGTCAACTCGTGCCAAGCAAAAAAAAAAAAAAACACAACTTTGTTCGGACCACCCCTTTTTCAATTGTTGCTGCCTGTTAGTTGTATTTTCCTTTTTTTCATGTTGGGTTTTCTATTGATGTCGTTTTTCTAATTCAATTGAAAGGTGCTGAGGCATTCCGGGGCAGCTGTTAGCCCGGCCCTGGCAGCTGCCTTTAAATCGTTGCAACGACTTATCGTTCTGAGAATGGAATGGCAACTGGAACTGGAACTGATACTGGTTCCACTTATTGCAATATGTCAATGCTGTGGGCGGGCGGGATAAGTTCGAATTGTTTTTATCTCATGGTAGTACTACAGTACTACAAGAAACCCATCCGACATGAAACATTGTGGAATGTTTTTGAATTGGACGTCATATTCAATAACATTCTGTGATTTGACCCTAGTTCAATAACCTATAACAAGTGTCCAACTGTGCTTTCAGTACACATCATTTCAATATATCTTCAATAACAATTTACAGCTTGCGATAATAATGTATCTTATTGTTACATCCGCTGTACGTTTTCCTCTATCTAATGGAGTTAACAACTTGATAAACATACATATGAATATATATGTATTCCGAGCCCACTTATCAGTTCCTGTAATTTTTCCTCTTTGTTTCCAATCTATTTCGGGTACAAAGTGCGGACATGTTTGTCCAGTAAGGGCTTATCTAGACAAGTCCAAAAAAGACCACTAAACCAATTACCTCTAAAATTGAATACAGTTCGCGATTGTAATGACAATTGCAATGAACGAAAATTCCTCAATGCATTTCTCGTTTCGCTCGTCGATAATGAAAACTAATTTAAGGCATTGAAATCGCGCGATAATAGAAATGTAAATATATGTATTCGTGTATACGTCCGCTCTATTTTAGTGAGTCGAGTCCATTGACAGATTGTCGAGACAGGCCGCAGACATATGCACATTTAAAGTACAGGCATACGCAGATAGTGAACATAGTTCCGCTGGGATCGAACTAGCGTCAGACAAAGTTCAATGCTTGAACTGAACTTGCAAACGGAACACGAAGCTAGACGCGTGATTCGGAATCACGATTTTAGTTCAGCTGCACGCAAAGTGATAGAATAATTTTATACGTAACGAAATTCTGGCTTTCTTATTTGTTTAGTCTTTTCTTTCTACTTCTTTTATATACAAACGATGCGTACAGCAATTTTAGCACTGCCTAAATAAAAAGTAAAACAATAGTGCTTCCATTCCATTCCATGGTAATGCAATAATTTATCTCGCAGCGCATGCCACAGGACAGCTGCTGCGCCTGCGCCCTGTCAGCGGGCAGCATTTGATGTTTCCGCTTTGTCTGCCACTTCGCACTGTACGCTATAAATATTTACATATATGTGTGTGTGTGCGTGTGTGTGTACAGCTGTTTCTTTGGATGTATGCGCTTGGGGTTGAAAACCAAATTTGGACGTCGCGACGTCGTCTGTGTGGCTTCCTGGTTGGGCAGCTTTGGCTTTGGTGGTGGTTGGGGTAACGGACACCCTGGTTGACAGCCCTTAACGGTTCAGTGCGCAATTCTATTTGTTAATTTCATCAAAGTTAAAGTCGCCAGTGGAACGTGTTGGTTATTTTAAGCTCAGCAAAGGGGTTGGTCACTTATTAAAAGCAGAAGGAATGCTGGCATTGGCACATGTCGCGGATAAAACCAATTCACGCAGGGTGGCAACTCCAACTGTTGTGTACCTGTTTGGCGTCACGTATGACGCGTACCGACGGCCCTGTATGCAACGTGATGCAAGCAGCAAAGCAGAAATTTCCCGAGCTGCTGTTGTTTGTTGTTGATGCAACTGCTCGCTGTCTGTTTGCTTGCACTCAAAAGCTCTATAGGTCTCCTTTTTATTTATTTTAATGTTTGTACATTTTGAACAGTAGCTCCAAGTGTCTTGTCATTTGTTGACCTTCAGTAGCTTTAAATACGCAGTCCAACATCAATTAAGCGCTGATAAATGAATAAACCGTTCGACAAAATGAAAAAGCATAAAAGCAAAAAATACAAAAGTACTGCTGAATAATAGAGGGCATCTCGCTCGTGCAGGTGTTTTTTGACACTATGCACGTCCCTATCGCACTTGCGTGCATCTGCGTTCGCGTCTGTTTATTAAACAGCTTCACAAAACAAAAGCAACAAAATAATGGAAAACATTTTGCAAGCTCTTAACTAGCATTTGTTTTGGTTTAATGCACTTTACCTCAAGCAAATAGAGAATATATGAACACAAACGCAGACATAATTCACTTTCGTTTTGAAGCACTTAATGTATGTGGATACACATACAAATATATTTATGTATAAGATCAGCAGTGTTTCACTCTCCTTGCCTGGCTGCCTCTCTCTCACTCTGTGATGATTACCTTTTTCTTTTAGTTAAAGGTTGTTGTCTGTGCTTACTGAGCAGAAACAGTAAACGCTTTTTTTTATATGTATGTACTTACATACATAAGTTCCAATATATGTATTTTCATATTTCACACCTGAGCAGGCCCAACCACACCCCCCAACTAGCATTCGTCTTCGTTTAACTCGCGTATTTTAGTTACGAAAATAGGCAAAAAGTGAAATTTTTTTACAAACTCGTAAATGTTGGCCAAGTTGTTCGAGCAGTTAATAACAATAACAACAAGTAGCAGCAACAGCCTAGGTAAAGCTCATATAAAAATAAAAACAACTACACGCATACACATAAATGCAAACAGACGTGTACACACATACATATAGCTGTAAACGTGTGTATGTGCGGTATGTATGTGTATGAGTATGTATGTGTACGTGCTTTGCGTCAGCGGCACCCGTAACAGATTTTGTTTTTCGTTGACCAAAAGATCAACAACAAAATACACATAGACGAAACACTAAAACCAAAAACTAAAAAAATAATAATTCAATTTAGAAATCATCGAATCGAATTCCGAAATATGGTACAAACCGATATTTACATATGTATGTATGTATGTGTGTAAATAATTATAAAAGTATGAGCCTTGAATATGATCAACAGAGAACATTTGATATCTCTCACTCGCACTCATTTGTGAGAACGCAGGGAGGCCAGCCTAATCCAAATAAGCATAACCAGCAATGCACACACACACAGCTCGCATAAGATGAGACAAAGCTCAAGCTTTAGTTCTCTGATCTGCTGCCTCTTTTACACTGTTACGCTTTGTATGCAGCTTTTTATGCCCATCAGAGCGTCAAGCTGAACTTTGACTTGATGCCGTTAGTTTGTTGCTTTGGGGCTTAGTGCAGGGCTGCATCGTCATGTTTATGACTATCGAAAACTTGTTTCTGAGTTGGGCGACCTTGAATTGAAGCACTTGTTGATCCATAGCGAGTGGGTTTATTATTGTGTTTGGTGGACGGAAGTAAAAAAGAGCGTGAGTTGTATGTTTTCGTCAACTGTTGATGTTTTTATATTATTATTATTGTTGTTTTTTTTTTCTTCTTTTTTTTTTATAAATTCTGCAAATGCGTCAGATATGTGGATATTGTGCCCTCATCAGTTTGGTTGGTCTGATTCACATTCGAAATATGATTAAGGTGCGGTCAGTTTCTTAGGGGAAAGTTCAGTCGTATGGATCATCGCATTCTGAATTGTATATTGTATACCTGATTCATTGGTCGTTTCAAAACGAGTTAAAATTAATTCGAACTTGAATTATTACTCATTAGGGTATTTTTAACTCAGTTATGTTTAGCCTTCTGAAAACGGGGTCTTAAGCTGCTAGCCATGGCCAGGTTAATGACAACTGTTTTGAAACACACTGTTCACACTTGTGATCGGGTTTTCATTTTTAATTTCGTTTCTTTTTCTTCTCTGAGCTGTATGTTTACAATTGATATTCCCTTTCAACTATAAATACCAAACAGTTTTTCTTAGCACCATTTCCCGCAGCTACTTACAATATTTCATACGTCAATTGCCTCTGCAGCAATGGCAGCTATTTTCCACAATGCCATAAACATTTATCTCACACTTTCAAGTAGCTCCGCTCCACTCGTCTGCACAGCTTCAAATTTCGAAACTGTGTTTGTTAGTTTGTTAGTTTTTATGTCATTTATCATTTGCTTCTGTGTTTGGATTATTTAATGTTTTGTTTTCGCTTCCTCCATGTCAATTGCTAGCCCATGAGCATTAGAGAAAGCTTGCCCAGCCCTGGCACATTTGCTATTGCTGTTATCTCTCAATCCCAGCGTATCCGATTCTGTGTGTTGCTCTTATGCGTGTGCGTGTGTGTGTGTGTGTGTGTGTGTCGATTTCATATTATTAGCTGTAAGGCGAACGCTGAATTGGAACAAGATGGCGGCCACTTTGTTTACTCAAGTGTGCGCAGTGAGCTTTTGTATTGAGTTCTTTGTTTTTGCTTTCTTCATTTGCAATAGGAAATCAATCAATGTTGAGGACTTAGGGAAGTCAATATATTTTTGTCTCGAATTCTTAGACATTCTGCATAAATATGTGATATTTCCCAGACTATTTATATGTGGTTTGCCTTGAGACAGAAATCACGCCCAGCCCACCCCACTTGCAGCCTTGTTACGTTGTGTGATTTGAATAAAAATGTAAGCAATTTGATGTGAGGTCAGGCAAACATATATAAAATGTATTCCAATGTCAAAATTGCTTGCCACACTGTGCACTCGACTTTTATGCTCAGTTTATAACGCTCAAAGTTCGTTCAACGCATTGTAAATAATTCAATATATATTGTATGTATATAAACAAAAAATGAAACGCAACAAGAGCAATGCTCTTTGCCAAAATAACAATAACAATAATATTTCAATTCAGTTTAATTTGACATCAATGTACCTCATTTGACATTTAGCATTTATACAGTAATAAAAATTGTATATTTTATTATTTAAATATTTATTTATTTATTTATTGATTTATTTGACCTAACAATTAATAAATATGCTTGCATAATTTTGCAGCGTGTAAGTTTTTACATATTTTAGCTAAAAGAGAATTTTTCGAAAGAAATTCAAAGCATCTACAAAATCAGTTCCACTACGAACTGAATACACTGCAAACAATTTCAGCGTCTAGCGTTTATTATCGTACCAAGCATTGAGCGAACACATAATAAACCACATTGATGCTAGAAATTATATAATTTATATATTTATATATTATTTAATTAAATATTGTTTCACAAAAGAAGATAAAGACAATTTGTACACATTGACTGACTGATAGACAAGAAATCTAGATTGTCTTTCGTTATTGTCATTTGTACACTAAACACAATTGTCACGCTATATACATATGATATATTTGTTTCAATATATGTATATATTGCATTGTTGAGGGCGTTTTGTTTGTTAACTGTTTGCAAATTGTTGAAAGAATTGCATTAAGGTTTTTGTTCGGCTATTAACAGAGCTATCAATATATACAGTAATCTATATATATATTTGGATTTCGGCTCTGGGCTACTTGAACCGGTGTATGCAGCACAAGTAGCAAACAGTTTATTTTATTTTCGGTTGCATTTGCGCTACCAGTGGATTATAATAATATAGTTGCTATATAAAGAGGATATAGATATCTATATAGTCCCTGAAGCGCTGCATTTCTAGTCTTGAATTTCGAGCTGCAGATTGAGAGAGCATTTAGTTGTTTTTCTGAGTGCACTCGTTGATATACTGCAAAAAAAAAAAATAATAATAATTAATTGGGCTTGAAATTCAATTGCGTGGGCTTTTTGCTGAAAATAAAATCATATCAAACAAGTTGATCAAGGGACACATTTATATATATAAATCATACATATATTTGGCCTTAACGCAAAGAGATTTTTGTATCTTTTTGCTGTTTTATTATACAAAACAACAACAACAACAAAAACAAACCTTGCCATATACAGGTACTAGGCCAGCCCTCACAATGTCTGTCCCTGTACGCTACTCTGCTGCCGCCGAATACGCCGTCGTTGATAGTGGTTTGGATAATACTCTAACCCAAGAAGAGCAATACCACCAACAACAACAGCAACTGCACCTGCACCAGCAACAGCTCGAGCACCAGCAACTGCAATACGCGCAATACCAACAGCAGCAACAGCAGGAGGAAGAGGAGGCTCTATTGTATTGCCAATTGCAGCAACAGCTGGAGGCAGAGCAGCAGGCGCTGGCGTTGCGGCAGCAGCAGGAGCAGTTGATGCAGCAGCGGTCATCGATGTTGATGTCCTCAACGGTTATGCCATCACTTGATTTGCCCCACAACAACAACCACAACATCACCAACAACAATAGCAACCACAACATCAACAACAACAACATGGATGCAGTTAGCATCAATGCAATCCTGGTCGATGATGAACAACCATCCACATCGGCTCAGGCAGCGGCGGCTATTTTGAGGGGCGAATCAATTAATGGTGATGGCATGAACTTGGTGGATCATAATACAGAGATGCCAACTGATTGGATGAGGATTGCGGACGAGGGCCGGTATGGGACACCGGGTGCTGCTGGCTTGGAATATCAGAAGTACGAACAACAACAACAGCAAACACTGGAAACAGAAGCAGCAGCTGGACAAGGAGCTGGAGCTGGAGCAGGAGCTGGAGCAGCAGAGCCCACAGCGCTCAAAATCCTAGAGGATCAATTACATGCGCTCAGTTCGGATGAGCTGTACGAGACCCTGAAGGAGTACGATGCACTGCAGGATAAATACCATACAGTACTGTTGCTTCCCAAGGAGTCGAGGGTAAGTTAATAACACTGGTGATAAGATAATCTAAGACTGAATCAATGACTAACAGAGTGACTGACTGATTGACTGGGAAGTCCGATTGATTGCATGATAAACATTGATTGAACTCTTTGGGAATGGCTCAAATTATCTGACTGACTAACAGACCAACTATATTTGACCGCATTGCCAATCTAATCTTATATAGAATATATGGAACATCATTTATATATTGACATCCCATTATATCAATATCATCTATATTTATCATTCCCTATATATTTACAGCGTGAGGTGACTGCCGGCGGACGTGATGGATCGGCGTATGTGCTGCGTTGTCTGAAGATGTGGTACGAGCTGCCATCGGATGTGCTGTTCTCGGCGATGAGCCTGGTGGATCGTTTTCTCGATCGCATGGCTGTTAAGCCTAAGCATATGGCCTGCATGAGCGTTGCCTCCTTCCATTTGGCCATTAAGCAGCTGGACTTGAAGCCCATACCAGCCGAAGATTTGGTTACAATATCTCAGGTATGTCACACATTCACGCACACTCGCACACATTAGGGTAAATGCCATTGTCTAACATTCTGAATTGTTACAGTGTGGTTGTACCGCTGGCGATCTGGAACGCATGGCCGGCGTCATTGCCAACAAACTGGGCGTACAGATGGGGCATGCCCCGATCACATCCGTTAGCTACCTGCGCATCTATTACGCACTCTTCCGCAATTTGGCTAAGCAAATTGGTGGGGATTTCTTTAAGTTCTATCAGCAACTCATTAAATTGGAGGAACTGGAGAATCGCTTGGAGATCTTACTGTGCGATGTCAAGACGACCGTGATAACGCCAGCGACATTGGCTCTAGTGCTCATCTGCCTGCATCTGGATTTCCACATTAAGGAGTCGTACACACGCGGCAGTCCCGAACTGAAGCATGTCTTTGAGTACATACTCTATCTGCAGGAGTACATGAGGGTATGTTTGATAAAGATGATGAATACAAATACAGAAAGTTATAAATCATTTATATATATTGCAGATACCCGATCGCGTTTTTACCTGCGGCTTTAGCATTGTCTCGGGCATTCTGTCCCATTACAATGGACAGAATAAGGCGCCCTACAAGCAGCGGCTTGTCTGGAAATTATCCAGTCGCACGCTGCGCGTCCTGCGCCCGATCAATCGTTTCTCATCCGATTTGCCCACCATTGAGGAGGGCATATCGAATGCTCTAGACGATGGCCTGCGTTCAAGGTAAGTGAAATCAAAAGAAATAGATCTTTATATAATCAATATAGAAAGTTTTGATATGTAAAAGAGCATAGCTAGGCAGGGTATAAATCCTAGTGTTCTTTAGATAACAGACCTATTGTTTTCTAGAACATTTCTGTTTCTGTCTAGCTGAAAAGGTCCGTTAGTTATTTTTAGCACTATTATTGTGTAGTCTTTGGACTAATTTGTATGTAAGCGAACGAGTATGTGCTGAGTTGTGTTTTTTGTTTTTGGTTTTTCGCGTAAACAAGTTTTTAGAATTGACGCGATTTTATTATCACAACAACAAACACCAAACACCAGCAAAACAACAAACAACAACAATACGCATTGAAAATATAAAAATCATGAGACCCATTGGCTGGTTTTGCGTGGCCCCCGCTCTGCCCCCTGCCCATGCCCATGCTCAACTTGTCGCATTTGCCAAAAGTGGTTCGACGAGCAGCAGCAGCAGCAGCAACACCTACAGCTAGACAGCCAGACATACATATGTATGCATAAATGTCCAAATAGATGTGCACACATATGCATACATGCGCACATAGTTATATGACTGTTAATGCGACTGTGTGTGTGTGCCTGTTATTTTTTCGACAACAATCTTATCAGAGAGGCACGCCAACCAGGCGCGTGTGAGCGAGAGAGGGGGAGGGAGAGTGAACTGAACGAGGGTCGCTGTTAAAATTGAGAAAAACAAATGTGAAATTCGCCACACATATCTAGAATTCGCTATGCCACTGTGGAATTCGCCGCGATGTGCGTCAATTGCTGGGCGGTGCGACGTGGGCGTCAAACCATCGATTTCTTTCGCCTTACATAAGTTTCTCTATGCCATTTGAAGACCTTGACATTTCATGCGCTAAGTGCAGCATATTGAACATATTGAAAACGACAGCTACCGTAGAATATGATAAACAAAATTATTAAAATTATTTCATTTATGACAAAAATATTTATAAACTTATTTAATATGAATATTATTAAATCGTAAATGGCATAAATGATGAAATGAGCATGACACAATGAAGTTAAAATGTATACATGTTAGTAATTTATATTTTTGGCAAGAAAAAAAAATTCCGTATGTACTTGACATTGAGACCATCGTATTCTGAAAAAAAAAAAAACAAATTGTATATATGTATATATATATATTGTATATATTTGTATACATATTTCAGTTTTTTTTGGCAAGAGTATTAAAAATTCATTGCTATGCCTAATATTTGTTGTTATTTTTTAGCTTTTTAATTTGTGGGCCTTCAGCTGTGTTGTTTTCTTATCTGATGAGGTGTTTTTATACATATACAAATATATATACCTTTGTTCCGTTTAGTCATAAACGTTTCGAGTTCAATGCACTATTTGACTTTCGCACTGCGTCGAAACAACTGATTGCACTTGCGCAAAGGCTTAAATCAGCTGATCAGCTGATCAGATATATAAAAAATGACCTTCAACTTGAGTTGGCAAAGTTTAGCGATTAAAAAAACAATGCTATAATTTCTTTGCTCGACTGCTAATTGCTTTAAGTATACTAAATATTAGATCATTTTTAATCAAATAATATTGCATTTCTTTGTTTTTCTTCTTCTTATAGAACCGAGAGTATTAGCTCCGAGGAGGAGGAGGACTGGCCAACTTCACCCATTATTCCAATTTTCGAACAATGTTAGTAGCATCTACTCACCCCCAGCAGCAGCAGCAAATTTGAGCAGCAACGAAGCAAACAGCAAACAGCACCCAAAAGTCAAGAAACAACGGACAAGTTTTGGGTAGCCGGATCGAAGCAGGTGCAGCAGGCAGGCAGGCAGGAATCATCCATGCAACACAGCAGCAGCAGCAACAGGTGCCACACACTTGTGGCAGCAGTGGAAAAGACATATCTACAGCCACAACAACAACAACTGAGTAACTGCTCCACAATTTTGTGAGCCTCTATTGTGTATGCTTGTGTGTTAGTAATGGGTGTGCGTGTGTGTATATAATGCTAAAAGAAAAACAATGATGCATCATAATTTGTTTAGCATACGCACATATATATATATATATATATATATATATACATCTCTTTATATATATGTATATGTATGTGCGTATATATATATAATTTACGCTGGTTCTACCATTTAAGAAACTATTGAGAAATGCGAGAGGTCAGCCAAAAGCCAGGCACAGGACACGGCACGAATATATAATTTTTCGATTTAATTTTGCGGCAAGACAGTAAAAAACGTAAAAAAAAACACAAAAGCAAAAAAAAATCCAAAAAAATATACATAAATATAGAACTGATGCGGACCATCATACAAAAGATTGATGTTGTTCCGGACCAATTGAGATCGATAAAGGAAAACGATTTAAATGATAACTGATTATGAAACATGCTTACGGAATGGAACATTAATTTTTTGTGAAAAAAAAAACAACAAAAAAGAAAAAACCAAACAAAAAAAAGTATCTATCAACCCAATTTCAAATAAGTTTAACGTAACTTTCTGTTATCCATGTTTGTTTTGTAAAACACTTAAAAAAAACACTGGACCCTTAAAAAAAGAAAATGAGAAAAAAAATCAACAAAAATCTAAAAAAGTACAAAAAATCATTAAATATAGACAGACTATTAAAATTTAAGTTAAATGTTCAAACTTTACCCCCTAAAATCAAACATAAAATTTGGTCGCGCTGAGGATTCAAGCAAAACTATAACTAAGCAAAACGTAATACAGATATATAAAATAACCCCAATATGTAGTTGAGTGTGTAGTCGATCATTTTTCTGCTCTATAAAAATATATATATATATATAAAACAAAACGAAAAGAAACGTCTATATAGAAAACATTCATAATTATTTTGAGCTAAGTGGAATTTGTTATTATTTATTTAACAACAAGCAAGATCTTTTTGAAATGAAATGTATTTAGAACAATGCAAAACAAAACACAGCAACAAAAACAAAACAGTGATAAATTTTGTCTATATGTATATATATGTATGTATATAGTTGCATATAACTTTTAAAGTATGCATACTATATGCATACATATACATATATATCTCTATTTATATCTATAAACACATTTCACTTTCATTTTTGTTATATAATTTAATGCCTATTTAATTTATTAAAAAACAGAACAAAACTTGTAAAAAAGAAAAAAACATGTACTAAATATACTATAGATATTATTATAGCAAACCAGCAAAGATTAAGAAGAAATCAAAAATCAAGCAACTATATCTTAAAATATGTTGTCTTTGTTTTTGGTTTTGAATTCAATTGAAGCGCCGCGCTCTTTTTAAAAAAAAATTATGATGCATTATATAGGAAAGTATATATATATATACACGGCAGAACAACAACTATGAAGAATCAGAAAGCTCTTAACTCGAGCTAGCAAAAACTATCCGCAGAAGACAAAAAGCAAACAGCAACAACAAGAAAAAGAAAAAGTTTTTACATTTCTCTTAAAATTCTTTTCATTTTTAACAAGGAAAAACAAAAAATTTTTAAAGCAAATGCCAAATCGAAATAATTTAAATTCGATTTAAACATTTTCTCTGTAAATTTTAATAAAATGCGCGTGTCACTGTGCACAGTGGCATACAGATTTCTAATTGAAATATTCGCAACAAATCCAAATGTTTTATTTACCTTTGTGTGAGTGGCTGTGTGTGTGCGTGTGTGTATAGCTGTAGCCAGACTAGCAGAAGCTCCAACTGTATCTTGGAAACACTCGCTCTCACGATCTCTCCTCTCTGGTCAAATGTGAGTACACCTAGAAGAGTAACGAAAAAAAAAAACTTAACAAGCCGCACTCTGCACACTCTGCAAATGTAAATAAAACATTGATAGTTGTACAACAGTTTTAACTTTTTAAATGAATGTGCAATAGTTCAACTATTATTTTCCCCCAAAACATTTTTAAATCTTTCATGGCAATACTCATATATTTTTTTAAGCTTAAGAACAAACATACACAAACGAAAAGTGTAAATGATTTTTAATATTTAAGCGACGAAGCTAGAAGAGAAAATTGTGTGTTCATTGCCAGGCTGCATGAAAAAAAGAAAACATTGTTTTTTTTTTATACATATATTTTTTAATCTTAGTCTAACTTTAAATAATGGCAAAGTGACAAATAAGACAAACAACAAGAAAGAAATGGAAGTATAGACATAAGACTTTCTACAAGTATGCCGCCAGTCGGTTATTCTGACATTAATTGTAACTGTATTTTAAAACTAGCAAATTTTACACATTTTTAGAGCGGAGTTAGTTAAATATTTGCAAGCGAAGTTAAAACAAAAAAACACAAACAAAAACAAATAACGAATCTTTTTAACTAACGAAATGAAATCTATATTAGTATTGTATAATTATTTCACTTAGTAGTACAAAAATAAGAGCAAATGTACTAAATTCTCTTCCGCATTACAATTTAAATTTAATTTTAGTTTTAGTTTCATCTTTGACAAAGAGATCTTAAATTGTACATTTCATTATCTCTAGAGAGGTTTTATAGTATTAGAAATCAATTCATTTTGTAAATTATCATCCATTTATTTAAATTATTCTAAATTTGAAATTTATAAGTTTTAAACGATTCGTCGTGGCAGGCAAAAGAGAAAGAACAATTAAGATAATTGAAGATTGTGTATAGATGTTGAAGGAGCTGTAAAAGAACAACAAAAACCGTGATTTAATTCATTGTATACACATGAAAACAAATAAATGGAAAAAAGTATTATTAAATGGTAAAAGAAAAAGAACTTTGAATTTCATTTTGTTGCATTAATTAAAGAGCAGTTGTTGTGTAAATCGATTCTATGACATCTTCATCATCGGCACTGTCCAGTGTCATCGGTTTATTTTAGATAGTCATCGGAACGAGTGTTGGAAAACATGTAAACTCATAGCTGCACGGATATTTATCGATAGCAGCATGTCGTGTTTTTGCTTCGTGCTGGCAATGCCGTGACACATAACCTTCCTTTTCTAAATAATTTTTGTGCTGTGTACACGTGTTCTCCACAATGGCACCCATCGTGAAAGCTAAAAAGGTCGCCAAATCGGCCAAAAAGGGCAAGAAGCATCCCTTGAACTCATACCTGAAGGGCGGTATCCTGCGATACTCCAAAGCCCAGGTAAAAACAAAATGAAACACACTCAGAAAATACGGTCACAAAGTTTGGCATCTGCAGTGACGCGCCGCCTTTGCGTCGACAGCAACAGCGTGTGTGAATAATGTGATTAATTAGTGTTTTATATATTTCTTTTGTGCTGTATAGATGTACAAGCGCCGTGCGCTGTACCGCCTGAAGGGTAAGAAGAGTCCCGTTGTCGAGAAGGAGAAGGTGCCCATCAAGAAGGTGAAGAAGATCGGTGGCCCCAAGAACGGTGGTGAGCGTACCGTCTATCTGCGCAAGCCCAAGGCCAACTATCCAACCAAGACGTTCGTCAAGAAGCGTCCCGGCAAGGCCAACTTCAGTGAGCACAAGCGCAACACTCGCCGCAACCTGCAGCCCGGCACCATCCTCATTCTGTTGGCTGGCCGTCACCAGGGTAAGCGCGTTGTCTTGCTGAAGACTCTGGCCTCCGGCCTATTGCTGGTCACTGGTCCATTCGCCATCAACTCGTGCCCACTGCGTCGTGTGTCACAGCGCTACGTCATTGGCACCTCAACGCGTGTGGACTTGAGCACCTATAAGGTGCCAGAGCATTTGAATGACGCCTACTTCCGTCGCCTAAAGGCCAAGAAGCAGAAGAAGACCGGCGAGGCCGACATCTTCGCAGCCAAGAAGGAACGCTTTGTGCCCAACGAGCAGCGCAAGAAGGACCAAAAGGAGGTCGACAGCGCCCTGTTGAAGCTCATCAAGGCCCATCCGGAGGGAAAATACTTCACGAAGTACTTGCAGAACATGTTCGCTCTCCACTCGTCCCAATACCCACATCGTCTGCGCTTCTAAACAACGCGTAGCCCAAGAAAAACTTCACTTTAAGGACTTTTTAAATACTTTGTACAAGCCCCGCTGATTACAAACAATTTTGTAAAAAGAAAATAAAACATTACAGAACCGGAACTCAGTGTCGAGGTATGAGGAAAAGAACAAACTAAGTGTGGTCTTGATTATTTTGCAGGCGCCTCTTGCTGACAAGTTTCTTCTTCTTTGTGATCTTTCTGGTCCTCGTCGTCATCTTCATCCTCTTTATCTGGAAAGTACTGCATCTGAAGATTGAGTGCACTTAAGAATTTCCGACGTCCGTGTATATACCAGAGCATCTCACGATACGATCCCGGCAGCACCTCATCCACAATGGTGTCCGCCTTGAAGGTGATGTAGAATATGTTGGTCGTCGTATGCTCTTGCCTGTCCGTATTGAAATTTTGTGCAATGGTCATCAGCTGCAGGTAGTTGTGCGACGTATACACCACATGGGCGTTCATCTGCAGGAAGTCGGTGACCATAACAGGCTTCAGAAAACTTATGTCCGATATGCACTTCAATCTTGGCGTATCCCCCACATAGACGCTGGCCATGACGACGGTCAGCTCGACGGCCTGACGCATCAGGTAGCCGCCGAAGACCGTGTTCTGTGAATTGCGATTCTGTGGATATGGTTTCAACAGGGTCGAGCACATGCTGTCCTTCATCCAGCGGCAACGGTGCGGCAATATGCGTTTGTTCAGCTCAAAGGTGTATGGGGGCGTGGTCCGCTGGAGAACATTATACATGATTGCCTGCTCATGCTCCAGCGGGGGTGAAATGAATACACTTTCACCTCTAGCTCGTTTGCGTTCGATTTGTCGCTCATTCGCCGCTTCCCAATATTTTTGCTCCATTTCGTCGGCTGGCTTCAGGGTGTTCGCTGGAGCTGGGCCCGTGTTGGTGGCGTTCCGAGCAACCATTATGAACAGCGCTTTGGTCACATTCACATACTCGCCATCGACCGGCTGCCGCACATAGATTGTTATCTCCATGGAACTGCTGCCGGTCCAGGAAACAAAGCCGCTCAGCTCCAAGTTCTTGTTCAGGGCTAAATACTCCGTGTTCTTAAAGTCGACGCGATCCACGAGGATTGTGACGAAGGTATAGGGCAAGAACACATTCTTGGGCAGATTTGGCAGCTGGATATGCTGATGACATATCCAGACTGGAGCAAGGCGATTAATAGTCATTATATATTATAGTCGTGGTGCTCACCTGCAAACATGTCCATGTCCTCCATCAGGCGACCCAAACGCACCCGGCCCAGGTGATTAACGTAACGTTCTCGGATCAGCTCATTGCCGTACAACGGCACAGTTACTATGGTATAGGAATCCTTCATGCTGCGCGTCGGCAGCTCCTCCTGCTTGGGCTGGTACTTGAGCAGATTCTCTCGCGACTTGGGTCTAATGTGATACCCAATGTCGACGCCCGTGCGCTCACGTAGCTTTATTACGACTGCGTGGAGGAGCGATCAGGAGTGTTGTTTATCTTAATGGCTTTCGCTGCTTACTGTCATGGATGGTTCCAGAATTATGATCCGATTGCTCCTTCATATATTCATCCATATAATAGTGCCTGCGCGCACAGTGCAGGGGCCATCGCGCTTGAATCCTATTTTATTTTGTGATTTCATTATGTATACACAAGATTACAGAAATAGGTGGCTATGCCTCACCTGATTAAATATTGCCATCTTCTAGGGGTCCAGAGACTTTGACGCTTCATACGGGAATTTTCAATTTAGAATTTGCAATTTAAAAAAAAAAAACGACAAAATTTTAAGGGATAATCTGATTGTGAAAATACTACATAGCTATATTCATATTAAATAAATTCACTAAGTGCTTGTTAACAAGAATTTATCTATATAAATGGGAGATATACAGATTAGATATGCGAAAGTGATGAAACATACAAAATATTAGTTATTAATGCTTCGATGATTGCTAAAAGACATCAGATATTATAGATGGGGATGATTTACAGTTTCATTGACATTATAGATTCAAAACAAATAAATTTATTTTAAATCTAAGAATTGGTAATAATAAACATTTTTGCATTATATTAGGTTGAAAGTTCTTTATTTAGTAAATTCCATTTTTTAAAAAAGAGATAAAATATTTGTAAATTTTACAATTAAACAGAAAAGCAAAGGGCAGATCTAATGTTGTGTTGGTTAATCTGAAGAAGATGTATTATTTATCGCCACTTTAGTATTGCCTCCTTAGCTGTAGCCCCACCACATACTGCGTTATCCAGATTCATTCGTAATGTGGGTCTATATCCATGCTGTATTTGAATTTACGACGTCCTTGAATGTACCACATAGTCTCGTGATAGGAGCGTGGCAGCACCTCGGTCACTGTGTGCGATGCCGAGAAGGTGTAGTAAAAGGTGTTGGTGGTCACCTGGTTGCCCGAGTGCGGATCCAGCACCTCGGCCACAGTCATAATTTGCAAATAGTTCAGCTTCGTGTAGACAACATAGGCCGTCATCTTAATGAACGAGTCAACGCTCACGGGCTTCTCGAAGCTAATGTCCGCAATGCGTTCCAGCTTGGGACGTGTCCGACAGTAGAGTACTGCAGCTGCCCAGCTAATCTCTAAAGCGCAGCGCATGAGAAAGCCGCCAAAGACGCGATTGTGATGATTACGATGTTCGGGAAAGGAGGGTATGGTGCTCATCTGATACGAATTCGACATCCATCGGCAGTTGGGCGGCAAGATTCGTTTGTTCAGTTCCATGGTGTCGTTGGGCGTTGTCCGCTTGAACAGTTCATACATAATGGTTTGCTCCGGATCGTTGGGCTCCACCTTGAAGATAGACTGGGCGCCAAGCAATTGACGTTGCTTTTTCCGTGCCATGCCGCCATCCAAGATGAGTTGCTCCTCCTCGTTGCCGGGTTTAATGGGATTCACTGGCGCCGCTCCCGTATTTGTTGCATTCCGTGCAGCCATCAGAAAGAGGGCACGCGTCAATTTCTGATAGCTGCCGTTTTGCATCTGCTCCAGCCACACGACAACTTCCATGGAACTGGTGCCCACCCACGAAACATGCCCGGACAGACGAATATCGGCAGTGCCGGAAGCAAGCACATCGGTGAAATCAATGCGATCCACCAGAATAGTGACAAAAGTGTAGGGCAAAGGCACATTTGCCGGCAGATTGGGAATGACGACATGTTTGTGACAGCTCCAGGCTGTAAGAGATAATATAGCCATGAATATCCTGTTAGATTTCTATAGGGTAATGTATTCCAACCCGCAAACATGTCCATATCCTCGAGCAGTCGACCCATACGCACATTTCCCAGATATGTCACGTACCTGTCCTGCAACAAGAGATTCGTGCTGAGTGGTATGATGGCCGATGTGAAAGAGTCCTGCATTGTACGTGCCGGCAGCTCCCCCAACTTGGGCTGATATTTAAGGAGATGTTCGCGCGACTTTGGCAGGGGATGATAGCCGTGTTCCAAGCCCAGGCGTTTCATCATCTCTTCCTTGACTGAGAACAGAGCGGAGGACTAAAGTGAGCATTTGAGATAAACCTCGGGGATTCACTTACTCTCCGCCATCGTGCCCGACTCATTGGCCGTCGAATGCTTGATGTGCGTGGGCGGCCCAAAATGACGGCTACAACATTCGCTATTTGTTTATAAACTAACATTGAATACTATTTGCTACTCACATAGAGACGACGGACGCAACATTGCTAGGGACACACAGCTTACTAGGTGTTCTTTTAATCAGTGCATTGCTGGCCAGGCTTACACATCGTTTTGCCCCTGCTAAATGGCGCAACATTATTGCAAATTTTGTTTAAAGATTGCCGAAAAGAAAAATGGCGATTTTTCGTTGACCTAGAACTAGTTGCTGTTACGTGTGTACATACTCTACTGACGAACAGCTGATTCGCAGGCTGCGCACAGTGGTTTAATGTTGATCGTAATCGTTGCATTTAGTGTGCTGCTTGTGGAAATTTTCGCGTGTGTGATAAGGTCGTTTGTTTGCTGTCTTCTTTATCTAATCTAAATTATGAGCGTACAAGTGTTCACGATTTATTAACAACACTTATAATGTTTGCATACGCCTACATTCAATAAATGCATGATTCTATGCTTATCTGTGACAAGTGCACCACGGTTCATTAGCGACATCTGGTGACGTCATCAATAACGGTGATGATGTTCACGTTGATTAGCAGCAAATCAAGTTTGATTATGATGGCACAACTAATTGTCACTATAAAGAGGGTCACTTATTGAAATGTAATTAATTGAATATAATCAATAAAAAATATATACATATCTACAAATACATGTATACATATTTCAATAGGCTCTACCATTCATCAGGCAAAATAAATGCCTCATGTACTGTATAGGACTAAAAATAAGCAATAAGTGTTTTCCATATTTCAATATTCAATATATTTAATATTCAAGTTAACAATATAATATTCAATACTTTTTACTAAATATGCTACATAGATTTCATGAAATGTGAAAGTATTTAAGATTATAATATTATTTAATATTCTTAAGTAAACAATAATACATTCAATACATAGTATACTGATTAAATTAATAAATGATACTCTAGAGATTCAGTTCCTTCAGGGCAAAGTTAAGAACCATGGGCAGCAGGCCCGCGTCTTCCAGATCCAGAATCTGCTGGCGTAAATTATCCATAGGCTTGGACGTGATAAGCTGCAAAGAAAAAAAAATTAGTTTAGAAATTAGGGAAAGTAAAACTTAATCTCGATTCTAACTTACTTTCTTAACCTTTTCGCGATCCTCAGCGCTTTGGCAGAATATAAGTACAATGGCTGCCATGTGTGGACGTTGGATGAGCATGCAGAGCTCGGCAAATTGATAGAGATTCAGGGCATGCACAACCGGACAGCCCTGCAGACGTAGCAGCGTCTTTTGCAGTCGCTCCTCCAGTGCATTGGAGCGTGTCTGCACCGCATTCTTGAGCGGATGCGACAGCACACAGTCCCAGGCCAGAGCGAGGCCATCGAGATGCAACAGCTGCCGCTTACAACTTAGTACATCAACCAATGCATTGAGCTCGCGCACCATATTGAATATAACCATGCGCTTCAGTATGCCGTTCCAGATCTTGGGCAAATGTATATCGAAGCCCAGGCAAATGTCAGCCATTACCTCTAGTGAAAGGGAATTCTGTGCATTGCGCTGCCAGAGCATCTTCAGGATGCTAATCTTATCGCAGCTATCGTCCGCAAACTTCTCTATGTTTGAGTTGTAGCCGAGCGCCTTCAGTTCGTGGACACACTTGATCGTTATAAACTGTCGCTGGCTGATGGTGTTGCTGAAGGAGTTGCTGCCATCGTTGAGCTTCGAGTAGCATTCGTACATTTGCAGCTGCGTGGAGGTGTTCACAGGGCTGTAAAGGTAGCACAATAATCAATATATGATATCATCAGAGTAAATTTCAGACATACCCGCCCTTGAAGATCAGGCCAACCAGGAATTGCACCGCCTCCGATTTTGGCCAGCTGCTGAGTATATAAAATGCTCGTACAACATTCTCACTGGCATTTCCTGTTTCGTCGCCGCCACTGCCGTTGGTACCATTCTCTGGCCAGTTGTGATCCTCGAGGAAGGTCTCCTCCATAATAGTGCCGTCGGTAGTCTCCATTGTGACGGACAGCCACTTCTGCAGCAGCTTAAACTGTATGGCATCGAGGCTGAGTTCGTGCAGCGCGCAAATCTCCTTGACTAGGCCGTTGATGTCCACCTTACTGGACTTGAGTATCAATTCGTGATGGTAGAGGCAGTGGATGAGCTCTGTGGGATGCTCGACGAGACGCAACAGTTTCTCATCTGTCATGCCATAAACGTGGAGCAAATGCTGTGTCTTTTGCATGGGATATCTTCGCTTGATCTTGACCAACTGTTCCTGACATTTGGGATCTTTGGTCAGCTCTTCGTGCTCCATGGCATATTTCCAGCACTCGTAAGAGGCCTCCACCTGATCTGCACCCTCTGGCGCATAGCCAGCAACGAAATACAAGATTAGGAACACCTTGCTCGGACTGTGCACATTCTTGACCAAACGAAGTATCTACAAAGCAAATGCGATTTGGTTCGATAAAAAAAAAACTACATTAAATTTAGCTAAAGCTCCTACCGATTTAAGGAATGCATTATTTGTTGGATGCAAGCTCCAAGTTTCAGAATCGTTTTTCGATTTATACTCGGCTATGGAGTTCTTGACGGCTGCCATGCAGAAGTAGTCACAGTTCTGTGAGATTTCCTTGGAGTTTTTCAGCGCAATGCACATGAGTATAAGGGGAAACCAGCTCTGGCAGTTGTCCACATTCAGCTCGCTATCTGCAGCCGGAGACATCATAGAGATAAGATTAATATGGGAGTTTCATATATACAGCTAAGATAGAATCACCCACCGAGTATGTCCTTCAGAGGCTTCTCCACAATAGGCTTGAACGGCAGTCGATAGCGCGCTATCTTGGGCAGCACACCGTTCTCCTTCTGGGACTGCAGCCACATGTCCGTCTCCAGTTGGCCTGGCCGATTACGACGACGTTTGTTCATCTTGTGGCGCAGGAAATGCAAAATATTTATCCATGTTTCCATCTGCTTGGGCGCAGCATCGAAAAATATGAGAATCTCAATGACGCACAGATACAGTTCATAGAAGTAGATGTTGATCTCCTCAATGAATTGCTTCAGTTTGGCTATAAAGAGATCCACGTTCTTGATCTCGTTTATGTACGGCTGGCACATATCGCGAATCTCCTGCACGCTGCTCAATATCACCAGCTCTTCGTCCCCAAACGTATCGGTCTTGATCTCGTAGCGCAGCTCCTGTGCATTCAAAATGCTCAATATTTGTGTGATGAGCATCTTCTGATAGTCCAAGCCGAAATCGGAGCTCATGCGCTCCAGCAGCTGCACATTGAGCCGTTTGTTGTGGAACTCCTTTAGCAACTGATCTATGTTGTCCATTTCGGCATTGAATTTGCCTTTTATGCTAGGATCCTGCTGGCAAAACTCCAGATAGTAATACAGCTTGTTGCGTCTGTTGAGGTAGAGTTATAACATTTAAGCACAAAAAATTTATAATCATCTATCATACTTGGCACGCAATATTTGCACATAATCCATTTCATCAATGTGCTCATGGTACATGGCCGAAAGTGTCAGGAAATGTATTCTTTGCTGATCCGTTTTTATATCCATGGACAGCTTATCCAGCAAGGCACGCGACTCGGTGTCAGCGGTCAGCATGGTGAAGAGCTCTAAAAAGGATTAATGATATTAGATCAGGAATTGGAATAATCAGCTAAAGACTTTTACCAATCAGATTCGCATCCTTGTTGTTCATCGCATTGCGTAGAATGCGTCGCAATTGGAGGGTAATGAAGCCCTCATTAATGATCTTTTTGCTGTGATTTTGTTTTTGATAATCCAGCAAATATTGGGACATAATGTACCAAACATCATGCTCCTTGGCTTTGGTCAAATGCTCCAGCGACAAGAAGAAATCAGCGCGTGCTCCATCAATATCGTTTCTAACATTTTCCGGCAGTAGTTGCTGCAGCTGCTGCATCAACGAGTTATTTGAATCCGTCTCAATGATCATGAGCAGCAGTGTACGAGCCAAAAACTTGACAATGGGCAGACTGCCACTAATCCGTTTCTATAAAGACATTATATAGGTAATAAAATGATTTTGAATGAATTTTAGCTGAGATGATGTCACCTTCTTTTGGGGTTGCTGCTGTGGCTGCACATCGATCTCCTCGAACATGGAGACGGAGTAACGTTTCTTGGAAGTCGACTCCACGTTGGGCTTCACATCTATGGAGTTATTTAGTGCCATAGAGAAATTGAGTGTTGTATCGCCCAAAGCAATGGGAGATCCATCCAATGCGCGACAGATTTGATCATTAATTTTCTGCTCCTTGCCCAAATAGTGCGTCTCAATGGCATCCATTGGATAGTGTATGACGGCAACGCGCACATACTTAATCAGCTCGTTGAGATCGCGCTGACGACGGTGCTCGTGCAACATGGCCTCGGTCAGCAGCTCGTAGGCCAGCGGAAAGCACAGGGGATCAGTTTCATTAAGCTGCTGCAACGATGAGTGCGTATCTGTTAAGAAAAGGGAAGTCAATTAAATGAGGTCAATTGGCATACATTCATGCATAGACTTACCATGCCCATTGCTTTTGGCTTCGCAAATTTGCTGCGCCAGCAGCTCAATGGCAAAGTTAATAAAGTCGTTGCTGTTCGCTGGCACACAGTCGATAAACTCCAGAATGTGATGAGCGAGCGCACAGCTGAGTGGCAGGCAGTTCATGCGCTGGCTAATGCACAACAGTCCCTGAACCTTTTGCAAATTGAGTGCGGCGCATAGTTCACTCATTTCGTTGACTATAAAGGCGCAAACATTCAATGTGGCCTGAGCTCGTGACATGATCAGCTCGATGCCCTTATTGAGCAGCTCCAGGCGCTTGTGCATCGGTATCAATTCACTGCTGCTCTGCAGCTGCAAATTGAACTTTTGGCGCAGCTGGAAGCAATGCTTAATGAGCAAATAGCGCTGCGTGTAAACTGGATCCACATGGGGCAGCATAAGCTTGAAGAGCTCTAACAGATTAATATGCTCCTGTACCTTCGCTTCGTTCACAAAAGAACCGGAGCTCATTTCGAGCATATTGGTCAGGATTTCAACCACATTGCCGCATTTATTATCATTGCTTTTTGTGTTTAACGACTTGAAGAACTCATAGGCCATTTCGATTTGACCACGTCGAGCCATCTGATAGCAACAATTGAAATTGGCGCTCGTGGATATCACTGGCGCTGCTTTGGTCAGCGTGTGGATATCCTGCAGCATGTCCGGTAAATTTAGCTTGACAATGCGCATCATAAACAACTCCAGATTGATGTTAACAGCACTGTCCGCTGGCCAGCCATACTTCACCTTCATGATCTTTATCACCTGAATCTCATATTCGGCATTGATCTTAATGCTCAACGGATGCGTCGAATTGCGCAGCTTGATGAGAGGTGCCAGCGATTCGGGCCAAGGCACGGGCGCGTTCTGCAGTATCGAGAGAGCGCTCTCCAAACGACTATCCTCATTGTGCAGCAACTCGACGCAAGCCATTGCACGATCTATCCAATTGCTTAGCGATTGACGATTGGCCACCAATTGGCCAATATACTGTTTGATGGCATTCAATGGCTGGCGACCTTTCTCCTGATAGATGGGATACAGAAAGTCCTTGACCAGACTCTGTAAATTATCTAAATGCACGCGCTGGAGTATGCGCAATGCAATCCCATCTAAGGAGTCCTCCATATAGTTGTCCAGCGTAAAGCTTAGCTTGTAGATTTTCTTTAGTACCGACAAATCTTGCAGAGCATTGACTAGATCACGCAGCTTGCCAACATTACGCTCCTGCTGTCGACCAACATCGCTGTAAAAATGATGTAAATTTTAATTAATAATTGCAGCAATACCTTATCCGACAGTAACCCACGAGTAAATAAATTTAACTTCTTCAAATATTTCCAGTATATTGCTGGCAAACTCCAGACCAATGTCCGGCCAATGCTCGCTATATTGCAGTTTGCGCGTCATCTCAATGCTCCAGTCCGTTATGAATGGCATAATTTTGGGATGTGTATTGCTGACTATTGGCACGAATTGACGAAGCCACTGCACCACGTTCAGCGGCTCTGTGGTGCTGGGTATGAAGCCCAGTAGCGTGCGCAATTCATCCTCACTTAGATGTGGCAAAACGCTGCTCGAATGACGACGCCAGATGAGGCAAGCGGTGGGCATATCGGTGCTAAACATACCCTTGATCACCTTTACCAGATTCGTGTTGTACACAAACTTTTGCCACTCAGTGTTGCACTCGTAGGGATCGATGATAGCCAGCGTTTTAAGACGATGTAGCTGCTCATCTATTTCCAGCATATGCTGCTCATCATCCTGTATACGAATATATTGTAAATATGCAGATCTACAGAAATATTCCTTGACTATTCACCTCAAAATCCAATCTCTTGTGTATCTCTTTTAGGTAACGCTCCAGAATTTGACGTGAGCTTAAATTGATCATGCGATTATTTTTGATAAACTCTTTGCTCTCGATCTGACCCAGCAGATTGAGCAGCATCTGAAATTTTTCCTCCAGCTCTTCGGGCTGCATTCTGTTTGTGTTGGCATTGCATAGCTCGACCAAAACACGTTTGGCTCTGGCCTCATAGATGGGCTGCAGGCACAGCTCGAATTGTATGCCAAAATCCTAAAAGGAAATGCAATAAATTATCTCCTTCAATTCATCTAAATGAAATTAAATTTACCTCTGCCTCATCCAGGCGTCCTTTGGCTATCAGTTTCTTTAAGCGATCACTGGGATCTGTCTCGGAAACCATCATCATCTCCACCTCTGATGGAATTTCGTTTTCTTTACCTGCCCGGGCCGCCAAATAATACAAATTGACGGCGCTCTTGGGTTGCCGTATAAGCCACGCATGCAGCGGCACTTCGATCTCGTTTTTGCATTTGAACGCTTTAAAAATCAAACCATAATGAGAATTAGAATTCATTAAAGTAAAACAAAAAAGTCTTACAAGGATATTCGACTATTTTTATGAAACGCTCTCCATCAGCTGTGGGCTTGGTAAGTATCAAGAGCTCCACATGCTCCTCACTGGATTCCATGACCAGCAAATCCTCGATGAGCAGCGAGCGCTTCATTGCCGATTGGCACAAACTCAAGGTGCGTGTAAATGGACAAATCTCCAAGAGGTGACCGGATTCTGTCAATGCAAGTCTGTAAGCGGATGAGCGGGACATAAGTCAATCCAATAAACAATACATATAGCTTAAACCTACACATAGATGTCCATGTTGTAAATACTTTTGATTCTGCCCAAATGCGCGGATAAACCGATGCGTGTCACATCATTCGAAACGGTCTTAAAATTTAAAGAATCCTGTGCGCCATTTATTATCAAATCGTGATCTGCCCGCGGTGCTTCCTGATTGTTGATCGCATAACCATGGGTGGTTGGCATCTTGAGCAGGAGCGCACTATCGACGCTGTTAGCAGCTCTACCAGAGGATGTGCGCTCAATAGTGACATCGTCTAGAAGTGCTGCCATATTCTCATTATCGTTCACCGTGACATTGGCTAGAGACTCTAAATGAGTTTCATTTATTTCGCTGAGACTGAAATGGAACACCTGGTTGAGCGAAGAAGTCTTCAATTTTTGGGGGGTTTCACTCACCAGTAGACGCTGCCATTCTTGCATGTGAAGTAAAAGTGCGATCCCAATTGCTGTATGCTCGTAAAGGTTCCGCTGCTGAGACTAGTATCTTCCACTTTGATGCACACACTAAATAGCAACAAGCCCTTTATGTAGACGCCGTGCACTTCGCCGTCAGTGAGTCCACAAACAATAAGATTCCCGCTATTGGATATGGCAATCGCATCGATGTTAGCGCCAAAACTTAGAAAGCTGCACTTGGCTATCAGCTCATCTTCTAGCAATAGCAGACTCTTATCTATGGAAATCACCATTTTGCCACTTTGCACAGCAGCCTGAATCGCAGGATATTTTGAAACCTAACCAAACAATCATAGCTTTATTTATTTACTTTTTTTTTTTTAAATATCAAATGAATTTACCTCATCCTCGCTGCTTATTTTAAATATACTGCGCGAGGAGAACGCATTCGAGATGGTTTCATCCTCTACTGTAGATGCCTCAAAATTGCTCCACATTGTTTTGCACTAAATGTTTTGTTCGCTAAAAAAAATTTTAAACCCACCAGCGCCAAAAATTTACGCGTCACTCTTATGCCAATAGTGACGAGAGTCGATATCAGTTCATAATTGTATATCGATATCTCCGTTAGGTATTCAAAAGTTGGTAATTTATTCGTGTTATATGTGATATATATTTAATCAATAATCATCAATTTATTAAGAATTTTAATCTGTAATTTAGCGTAGATATCAACATAAGCTTTATTAAATTGTTATAAATTTGCTCTTCGATGTAAAATAAATACACTATCGATATGCATATACGGGTAAAGCAATGGTCACCTTAGGCACAAGCGAAGAATGGAATTTTGGTATTAGCATGTTGTCAGAGTACGGTCACCTTGGCTGACAGGCGAGGAAAATTATTTATATTTTAGAATCCACGACGCTTTGCATACGAAAATCATCAAAATATTGTAGTTACGTTCTAATTTTGAACGCATCGATGCATAAATGACAAAGTGTGGTATTCAAAAAGCAAAAAATATGTGTTACTTGTGTTTAAATGGTTACGCAGCAACCAATTTACACATAAAAATATAGCCAGGCACCGCGGCCATCAACAAAAAACCAAAAACTACGATAGAAATTTGCGTGCGCGAATAATACTGCATGCTAGAAAATTTGAAACGTGCAAACCCTCATAAAAATGCGCTCACCATTTCCAGTGTAATTAATAAAAAAAAAATTGCAGCAAATTTGCTGCCGCTGCTTTGCGGTGGTGGTGCAAAAAGAACATAAAATCGGTGGCAAGAAGAAGAGCCGCCAAGTGAGAAAATTGAAATAAAAAAAAAAAGCAAGCCAAAGCAGAGTCAAGATAATCAACCGCTACGGAGTGCTCCGATCAAAATCAATTAATCATATCACATCAAAATAATACGAAACGCTCAATTATTGCAACGTGCAGTTCATTGTGTTATTCGTGCTGCAGGTGCTGCTGCTGCGGCTGCTTGGCGCTTCGCTGCTCAGACGCTGCCAACGCTGACGACATGCGCGCGTAGAGTTGCCAGCTCTGAAATAACCAAGGTAGTAGCATTTCTGGCGGCTTCTATCATCACAACACGGATCGACCTTCTTTTGGAATTTCGTTGGTAAATTGCCGCAGCCTATTAAGTAAGTAACAATACTAGATTCAACGAGTTCCTTGTTTATTTTTTCTTTGGTTTTGGTACACAGGTTGGCAGCCCTGTTCAGCAATCAGCGAGGACAACAATTGTCAGGCAAAAATCTGCCTTTTGATAGACGCGTCGTGATCCCACGGATCGACGACGCCATTAACTAGATATTTCGTTCGCCCCGTTGTTCAAGAAAAGCTGCCACCATTCGGAAGAAAAACACTTCGAATATGACCCACAATATCGGTATGGCGCCATATCGTTTGCCGGGTCCAGCGGGCGGCCTCTGTCCGCCCGATTTTAAGCCTCCGCCCCCGACGGATATTATCTCGGCGCCGAGTAATCCGAAGAAACGGCGGAAAACATCGAATGCGGCCAATTCGGCGGCAGCCGCTGCGGCAGCAGCAGCAGCTGCGGCGGCTGCCGCTGCCAATTCAATGCAACAGCAGCAATCGGCACCGCCAACACCTCAGGATTTGTTACCACCGCCGCCAATGGGCGGCTTTGGTGATACGATCGTCGCGTCCAATCCATTCGATGATAGCCCCCAGGTATCGGCCATGTCGAGCTCGGCAGCCGCTGCCATGGCGGCTATGAATCAAATGGGCGGCGCTGGCGGTCCGGGTGGACACTTTGGACCACATCCGCATTGGGAGGAGCGCATGGGTATGGGCATGCATCCTCATATGCATCCGCATCATCCTGGTGCTGGCGGTGGCCCCATGGGCCATGGGCCGCACGGACCGCATCATATGGGTGGGCCACCACCCATGCGTGGAATGAGCCCATTAGGACCTGGCGTGCATCCGCATCCGCATGGCATGGGACCTGGCGTTGGACTACCGCCACACATGAACCACGGGCGAGGCGGCGGAGTTCCCATGGGCAGTCCAATGGGTGCAATGGCCGGCATGGGCGGAATGAGTCCAATGGGCAGCATGGGTGGACCAAGCATATCCCCACATCATATGGGTATGGGTGGATTGTCGCCCATGGGAGGTCCCAATGGACCGAATCCGCGTGCAATGCAAGGATCACCCATGGGTGGCGCCGGAGGACCGATGCCCGGGCAAAACTCTCCTATGAACTCGTTGCCAATGGGTTCGCCTATGGGCAATCAAATTGGCAGTCCGCTGGGTCCCGGACCTGGACCTGGTCCTGGACCCGGCCCGGGTGGTCAACAACAGCCTGGACAACAACAACAACAACAGCAACCACAAAACCCGCAACAGACGCACATGAACAATGGACAAATGGGTCCGCCGCCTCTGCACAGTCCACTGGGCAATGGACCAACGAATCACAGTCATATGTCCGGTGGACCAGGTCCAGGGCCAGGTCCTGGGCCGGGCGGTTTAGTCGGACCTGGTGGCATGTCGCCGGCGAATAGCAACAACAGCAACAACAACAACAACAGCGGCAACATGATGGGCGGCAATGCAGCGAACAACAACAGCAATAGTAATAATAACAACAGCAACAATGGCAGCAACAATCCCAACAGCAACAACAATCAAAATCCTCATCCACATCTGTCGCCAGCGGCGGCAGGTGGACGTTTGGGCGGAGTGCCCAATCAAACAATGCAATCGAATGGTCCAATGCCAGTGTCGTCAGCGTCATCTTCTGCTTCATCAGCATCCACAGCGACGACGACGTCCACAGCGGTAACAGCGACCACATCAGTGCCTACGTCCTCACCAGCGCCGCCCGCCATGTCACCGCATCATGCGTTAAACAGTGCCGGTCCCAGTCCGGGTATGCCAAATGCGGGGCCCAGTCCGTTACAGTCGCCGGCGGGCAACAACAACAACATGAACAACAATAATGGACCCATGATGGGCCAGCAAATGAACCCAAATGTTCCTATGCAGCAGCAGCAACAACAACAGCAGCAGCAACAACAACATCAACAACAGCAGCAGCAACAACAACAACAGCAGCAGCAGCAGCAACATGGTCCCATGGGTGTCCATATGGTTGGCCAGCCAGGCGGACCCGGTGGACACGGACCTGGAGGTCCCATGGGCATGGGCATGAATCAAATGCTGCCGCCACAACAACCACCGCATCTCGGCGGACCACCGCACCCGCAACTTATGAATCATCCGCACCCGCATCATTCGCATCCAGGCGGTCCACCGCCTCACCATATGATGGGACCGGGCCCGGGCATGCATGGTCCAGGAGGTCCAGGTGGTATGCCACCTCACATGGGCGGCGGCGGTGGCGGTAATCCGCATATGATGGGACCACACGGCAATGCTGGGCCACATATGGGTCATGGTCATATGGGTGGTGTGCCGGGACCGGGTCCAGGTCCGGGCGGCATGAATGGCCCACCACCGCATCACGGAATGCCACCTCACCATGCACACACACACCCACATCATCACGGTCACGGGCACAGTCCCATGGGTGGGCCCAACATGTTTGGCGGCGGTGGCGGTGGGCCTATGGGTCCGGGTCCCATGGGCAATATGGGTCCCGGCCCAATGGGTGGTCCCATGGGCAACATGGGCGGTCCTATGGGCAAACCCATGACAATGAGCGGTGGCAAAATGTATCCACCGGGTCAGCCAATGGTCTTCAATCCGCAGAATCCTAATGCGCCGCCCATCTATCCTTGTGGCATGTGTCATAAGGAGGTCAACGACAACGATGAGGCAGTCTTCTGTGAATCCGGTTGTAATTTCTTTTTTCACAGGTAAGCAGAGGTTTCAACCTCGTCGAACCACCGATTGAAGGCTTATCTCTATTTATACATATGTTTTCAATTCTTCAGAACCTGCGTGGGTCTAACCGAGGCGGCCTTTCAAATGCTCAATAAGGAGGTGTTTGCCGAGTGGTGCTGTGACAAGTGTGTGTCTTCCAAGCATATACCCATGGTCAAGTTCAAATGCTGAAGAGCCACCAATCAACTGCAACAACGATGATAACCACAAAATCAACAACCACCACCAGCTAGCACTCATTCACTCTGTATAAATATATCCAAGCATTAACTATTTTAATTGTAGATTTTAAGCAGTTTAGGCTATTCACATACATCATACACAATATATGCGCTCACAATAGTCAAAGGTCCCCAACGAAACCATCAATTTAAATGCGACAACTCACTTTATGTATATACATATATGTATATATATATATATATATACCTATATCTATATATGTGGCCGAAGCCGTGTTGTGAATTTTTGCTTCGGCCAGGCTCAATGCGCGCATCCTTACAAAACAAAAAACAAGAAGCGAGAAGAGAAATCAAACCTTAAGAAGAACATAAAACAATATATGTATGCTAATTTGTAATATAGTATAGCCTAGTATGCATATATACAAATATATGTATATATATGTATACATATACATATATATATATATAAGTATATATATATATAAATGTATATCTGCATGGCATGTGAGTCGAGGCATTGTCTGCCTAGAAAGTGAGATAAGCATAACGGAAATGAAAAAAAAAATGAAACAAGAAATGAATTGAAATTCACACTGAAAAAAGGCGAATGATACCGTCGAAATTTGTATAGATGATAACGAAAAGCAAATATCAATATACTCCAGTGTGTATTAAAAAAAAAAAAAAAAACAACGAAAAATTATAAAAAAAAAAGGAGAAAAAGAAAATACGTTAATGTGTTAAGCTGAACAAAAAGGGCCAGATAAGACCAGGCAATTGATTTTACAATTTGTTTTCGAATTATTAGAGTTTTAAGTTTGTGGAATATGCATGCCAAGGCGATACAACTGTATATATATATTTATATATATATATGTGTGTATATATATATAAAGATATCTTTAAAACTAATTACCGATCTGACAATGAGCATTCAAATCGTAACGTACAGCAAATTTTGAAGAGTTTGAAAAGTCTTTCGTGTGGTGTTTTTTTTTCTACTCTTGCGTCAATTTTGCATCAACTTTTAAACAAAAATCAGAAAGAAAATATAACAAAAATATTGAATATGTATGATAAGCGAAAGAGTAATTGACGTATCGATTGAATTGAAGAGAAATTGTGTTAACAAATTATTAAAGATCGAGACAGAGAAACTGAAAGAAATGCGAGTGAAATCGATTGAGAACAAAAAAAAAAAAAAAAAGAACAGATATCTCTATATATAAATTTAAAAATAAAATCAAGCATAATACAAAAAAATCAAACAAAATAAAAACATAGGAAAGCACAAGAAATTATTAAGTGAATGCAGCAAAACAGAAATAATTTAAGTATTAAGAGTTAACGCGTGAATTCAGAATGAAAAATTGTATAAATTGCAACTTAAGTTATTTATAATTAAATAAAAAACAAAAAAATACATACAAAATAGGTTGAAAACTTGAATGCTTTTTACTATGGAAAAGGGAGAATCAGATTCTCAATAAATATAATTGAATAAATTCCACTGACCAATTCCCCTGGCATATCTACCCTAGCCTTACCATCAACCCATCAGCCATTTCTAACTACAATCTCTCAAAAGTTCAACTGAAGCTTTAATATATATTTGTATAGCCCTTGTAATCTTCAGTGATTTTACTGATCTCTATATAAAGATCGGTTCGTAATATCCATACAGATACATAGTCCCTATATAGTATTCAACTCTTTGTATAGATAAGAAAAAACAATAGTTTGTCTTGTTTCGTTTACTCCATTCCTTAGTTATTATTGCGTATATTTTAATGTATTTAAGTTTTGGAATACTTAAGCTAAAAACGCATAGGTTAAATCATTAATAAACAAATACAAATATAAATTGATTTGATGAGTTTATGCTTTTGGGAAACTCACACAACAAATGCCCAAAAAAATGATGCAATTATTTTGTGGCTTGAGAACAATCCCGAACTGTGGCCAATTTCTGCTCGTGCAAGCAAATATTGGATGAGTTGACATTGTCTTAGGGAGGGCGCTCGCTTAAAGCTATAACATTATATATTTTTTGATTACAATTAACTTTGCTTTTAATATATGTTTCATAATCATAATATATGCAGAGTTCGCAGCTGTACGATTAGGTCTCTGCATGGTGCGCAATTTTATCCGATAGCTGCCGTTATTAGCTCGGCCACATCCTGATCTGTGCTTCGCACGGTTAAATTTAACGTCACGCCCTCGGACAGAGCTAATTTGGCACGCACCAACACTTCGATGCCGCCACGGAAGGTTCCTGCAAGAGATGGATTACAGTTAATATAAAGAGGCAATACTCAATATTGACTATCGCATACCCGAGCAGAGTACGGTGTGCAGATGCGTGCCCTCCTGCACTTTTTCGGAGAGATTTGCAGGGCCCAGTCCCAGTAATTTGATAATGGTATTAACGGCATCCTGCAAATTGTTCACAGCTGAGAGCACAAAGGTGTCCTCGGCTTGCAGCCATTCTGTATAGGGAATGATTCAAATAAATTTGAGTCTCTCAGTAATAAACAATATATATGTATATTCAAGCAGACCTTCGCTATCGGCAGCATCCCATGCAACTTGGAAATTATTCTTCTTCGTTTTCTGTATTTGGTCGGCGACTGTGATGTCTAAGTCCTCCAACATGTACTCATCATCGTAGCCCTCATCCGAGTCGGGCTCTCCAGTATTAGGATCGCAATCTTTGACTACAAAGCGTAAAGTTGCGCCAAATGTAGCTGCAAAAAGAAAATAGCAAACAGCACAACATTAATTACAATTGAATCACAAAAATGCTGGGATTAATTTTACCTATGGAACTGCTAACATCTCGTGGAAATTCGACAATTACAAATGTTGTCTGCAATTCGTTGTAGGCCAATTTTGGACAGGGCACTATCTTACGTATTAAAAAGCCCTCCGGCACCGTCAGTTCTACACGGACATTCTCCAAAAACTGTTCGGCGAGCGTATTAAGGCAATCAAATTGTAATACAACAAACTCAGCAAAGATGTGCTTGATGCACTGCACCGTATACTCCGTTTCGCTCTCGGTTAATTGTATAGGTGCTGTGCTGCGATGAATGGGTCCAAGGACCTGAATGCCCGGCAGCTGAGCCAGACGTGCGGCACTCTCCTCCTCTCGTGTGATTTTCGGTGCACGCGGTGCACTTGTTACCATCATCACATCATTGGTGATCTCTGGCTTTACGATCGCGGCCTTGGGCACAATGGAAATGTCGAAGTGATTTTGCAGATCCCCATTCAGATGATCAGCCAACGCCTTCTCCAGCAACGCCAGCGAACAGTTCTCACGTTCGATTATGTAGTTCTTGTACAGTTCCGGCTTGGCCGAGTTAAGTATAGTTAGATAGTATGTGGCACGATCGCGCACTTCATCATCTAAATCCATCTGGCAGCGTTCAAGCAGCACCAAAATGTTGGCCAACAGGGCGGGACACGAAGCACCAAACTGAGCCAGAGCAGTCACTGCAGCGGCGCGTACAATCGGACTCTCCAGAATAACGCGATTGTATATGAAGCGTATGTATTTGGAGGGCGTGGCCGCAAATGGTCCCTCTTTGCCAAGCAAATGCAGAATGCGTACGGCCAGCGAGACGTGCTCGCAATCTTCGATGAATTCGCACAAATGCGACAGACCGGACTCCTTGGCATCGACATTCTCTTCGATGATTGTTATAATGGTGTCCACAATGGATGTCTTGTATTCCAGACCGCCCTCTTCGCGCAGCATGCCACTAAGGAAGTTCATCAGCACAGTGTGCTTACGTGGATATTTGGCGCACAGGGCACAAATGGCATGAACCACCACCACCTTGAACTCATCGGAGATTTCCGCCACAAATGTTGAGATTTGCTTCATTAGACGCTCCACTGAGGATTCGGCGCCGGTTTTCAACAGAGTAGTAATGGCTAGCGTAGCCACCGAGCGATTTGAGTCGGTAATCAGACCCTCCAAATCCAAATTGCATGTGGTTACAGCGGCCGGATGAGTCATGGCCACCTTGTTTAGGGTACGAACGGCAGCAAAGCGAAGCGTCGCCTTTACCGAACTGCAAAACAGTTGCAGTATGGAGAACGCCGGCGAGAGCATGCGTGGATTTGTGTTCTTCATGTTGACAATGGCATGGGCCGCCTCATAGATGACCATTTCGCTCTTGTGGCGCAGACAGGACTCGATAAAGGTGTACAAAGGTGAGTCGGCAAGCTCTTCTGCAGGTATGTCCTCCTCCTCGATCAATTTGCAAGCAATGCGTATCTGTAAACAAGTATTTTAATACGGGTAACCTAATATAAAAGATTCCCACTTACCAGCATGCACACTGCGTAGGGACTCTTGAGCGATCCACGTGTCAATTTGTTAACTAACTTGGAGACGGCCTGGCGATCCGATTTTCGTATATGATAGAGCAGCCCCAGAGCATGATACTGTACCATAATATTATCGCTGTTTAGGGCTTCCTGAGCCTCGTTTGCCCAGCGTTTGACAACGTCGCCGGCGGTGTTCGCCAGACGCAGCGAGCTAACCAAAGCGGCACAAGAAACCGCCGCATTTTTGTCAACAATGCATTGCTTCATGTAGCGTTCGACGGCCTGCAGCATTGTGTGATCTGTGATGCTACAGAGGGCACGTATGGCAGCGGCACGATATAGATCCTCTTTGCCGGTCATGTCCTTTGTCAGTGAGCTGGTCACAATGATCACATCCTCGGCAATGGAGCTCAGCTCCTTGATGCCCAGATAGACCATGCGGCGCAGCACCACATCTTTGGACTGGAACAGCTTGGTCATGGCAAAGAAGCAGTCAGTTGCCTCTCTGGCTACCAGCTGCTCGCCCTGATTAATCAGGTAGAGGATCTTGGTGAGAATGTGGATGCATTTGCGTGCATTTACTGGAGTCTCATTAAATGTACGCGTTTCCTGCAGCACTGAGGTCTTCTCCAGATTTTGGTACGCATTCGTGGGACCTGTATTATTCCGTTTGTTTCGCGAATTCGAAATAAAATATTTCATTTTATGTTTTTGTCGAACCGGCAGTAGGCAATAGATATTATTAGAACTTGAAAGCAATTGTGTGTAGAGTGTGTTGTTCGGGTTTATTAGTGTCTATTTGTGTAAGTATGGGTGTGTTAATATTGTTGTGCTCCGGTTTTTATGATTGCCAGCAGAGCACCTTCTTCAATTATTAGTTGGCAGTTGATGTTTTGTTGGCGCTCCGGCGTCGCTGTTAGTACAATTTTGCTGTTTGGCAGTTACTTACCGTCCTCCTCCTCATCCTTCTCGCGCCGAAAAGAACCCATTCTTGTGATGCTTACTTTAGAAACGTGTCAAAAAAACAAATTTAATTGTGAAATTGTATAAAGAAAAATCACTGATTTTTCGCTACGCGTACACGTCACACTACACAGCAAGAAGAAGTCCAGTATTCACCATTCAGCTGTAAACGTTGCTGGTCACTTTAACATTTGTCCCACAGTCACATTATTGTTCAGGTGTTTTGCACTATCGATATATTCAACTAGATTTTATTGTAAACAATATGTCGAAATGTTTCACTTTCTTTTAAGCTGAATAAAAACTCTAAATTTATGTATTAGCTATTATATTACTACTCATTCAGTTATGGTTATTTAGTGCTTAACGGCCGAACAAAATATGAATTGCAGCTTTATTTGTTTACTTATCGAACTGCATGTCTAAATATCGTATTTCGATTGTTAGCATATATTACGATATCAACATATAAAGCCAAAACGTTTTCATGGGATTTATTTTCATGTGAAAGAAAATTAAACATTAAATAATAAAAAAATGCGCTCGCGCACCAGAAGCCGCTCTCGGAGCCCACGAAGAGATCGACACGACTACGACAGATCACGAACGCGCACCGACAGGCGGGAAACTTACAAGCCGGTGACAGAATCTAAGAATAGAGAGCGAGATAGACCGCATAAAAATGGGTTTGAGAAGTCTCCTACGCGGCAAGACCGTCGCAGCTCGAGGCAACGAGGTTCGCCTCCACGACGAAAGAGCGCGCGAGATCGTTCATTGAGTACTGAGAGCAGTAGCAGCAGCACAGGAAGCAGTGTTAGTAGCGGTAGCAGCTCGACCTCACGTAGTCGGAGTCGCCATCGCGACCGTAGCCGAAGCCCTGTAAAACAGAGAAAGGAGTCTGTAGAGCGTTGGCCCAACGACCGCTATCACGAAAACAACGATAGGCAAAGCAATCCATTTCGAGGACGTGCACCGGAACGTAGCTTCATAAATGATCCGGCTGAGCGGCCTAGTAGGAAAAATTATTCACACCGAGGCGGCGGTCATCCGAGGGACTCAAAGGCTTTAAGTGCGAGGCGTGCGCAACGTGTGCGCATTGGCGAAGAAGGCGTGCCAGAAGTTTGGGGCACAAGTCCGACTCGGTCAAGCAACCACGATGTGGAATTGGTCAAGGGTTCCTATGTGGGGCCCAAAAAGAAGAAAAAGAAAAATAAGAAATCATCTAAAAAGTCGAAAAAGAAGGCAAAGAAAGTCAAAAAGAAGAAAAAGAAGAAAGACAGTTCCAGTAGCTCATCTGACTCATCCTCCTCAAGCTCATCTTCGTCAAGCTCCAGCAGCGAAGATAGCTCAAGCGATGATGACGATAGTTCTGAGAGTGAGGATGGAGAGGAACTTTGGCTAGAGAAGACAGCGGATGGCATAAAAAAACCGCCTAAAAAGAAATCCAAAAAGAGCTCAAGTAAAAATAACAAAAAGAAAAAAAAGAAAAAGAAGAAATCAGAGTCCGAAAAAAAGACTTCATCTAGTTCATCAAAGTCCAAGTCAAAGGCGAGTGGATCTAAGAACGAGGAAGACGTGGGTCCTTCCTTACGCTCTGGCGGCAGCCTGAATCAAAAGGACTTTGGGCGCGCTCTGCTTCCGGGTGAAGGTGCTGCAATGGCTGCTTACATTGCGGAAGGTAAGCGCATACCAAGACGCGGAGAAATCGGCCTGACATCGGACGAGATTGCCAATTTCGAATCGGTGGGCTACGTGATGAGCGGCAGTCGGCATCGTCGCATGGAAGCTGTGCGTATTCGTAAGGAAAATCAACTTTATTCGGCGGATGAGAAGCGTGCCCTGGCCATGTTTAGCAAGGAGGAGCGACAGAAGCGCGAGAATAAGATATTAACACAATTCAAGGACATGATTAACTCCAAACTGCAAGCTAAGGATAAGAAGTAGTAAAATGACGCGAGTACGAAATTCAAACATATTTTTAAATTGTACGAAACTATTTGTAAAAAATTAATGGTACAAATTTATTTTGTGCGAAAATTATTATGATTTAATGGAGAGTATTTTTTGTCTCTCTAGAATAAAAAATTGTATAAAAAAATTAAAATACTTTTACCATTCCTTCATTGTGTAGAAGAGAGATACTTAAAATGTTTACCTACAATTCGATAGCTCACTATTATGACTATCATCAGTTACATCACTTCACGAGAAATCGAAGAAAACTATTTCGAAACTAGATTTTTATTTTGGCGCAATTACATGTAAATTTGTACATTCTATTTATTTCAGATTTCGTTGGAAAATAAAATATATTACGTTTTATATATTTATTTAGCAACTAAAATTTTCACAAGTTCTGATTTTTTATTTAATACCGGGAAAATTTGATTTGAAGCTCTCGTTAGACCGTTGGAAAGATGTAATTCTTTTTGTTTAATCAAGGCTCTCAGCAGTTTTTTTGACAGAATTTCGATTGTAATAAGTACCTTGGATTTGAAATCTAACCGCTCAACTTTATCCAACATGCTTTTAACTGTATACATATAAAAGAATGGTATTTAAAACATCAAATGAATCATAAGAAAAATACCTCTTTCCATAATGTGATTCCGATATATGATCTCCACAGTCACTGAGTTTGATTGATTAAAGGCGTGGAACAACAATTCAGTTGCTTTACGCAACTCCATGACCTCTTTAGCATGCAAATCATTCTGTTTCAAGGTCCTGCAATGGGTCCAGCAACGACGTTTTTTGCTGGACCCCTTACAAGACGATTGTGACAGAAGACTTGCTTCGCGTATCTCATTCAGTTTATCCTCGCTTAGTGACTTTAACTCATTTCCAATGGAAGCCAGAGATGGGCCCAATCCATTCATTTGCTGCGACAGACTCGACTCGGAGTCTTGATCCTCCTTACAGTCAATGGGGGTATCTTCAGCCTCAAGCTCATCTAACAAGGATACAGTGACGAGAAGCTGTAGACCGAGTTGTCAAATGTTAGGTAAATAATAAAGGATAACTCAGGTAGTATATAGAAACATTAAATCAGGGGAATTGTTCAAAGATGGGCGACGATATTTGAAGAAGAGAAATGCGATATTTATCCCGTATTTGTAGCCAAAAATTTGAATTGTAACTTAAGATATGTATATGGATGTTCTGCAACAGAAATACAAGCTGGCTTAACTTGTTACCTTTCTTTTTAAACGTTGGGCATAACTAATCATTGCAGCATGCTGCTCTGATTTCGGACTGTCTTCCAGTAAAGCTTCCATATGCGCCTCATTTGATTGCAAATTTAGAAGTATTTTTTGATTGGCTTGCACGAGATTCTTTAGATTGTCGATCTGGGTTATAAGTCTGTTATTATACTTGTCGGCCTTTTGCAGCATTTGCTCCACGTAATCCAATTGCTGATCAAAGCCCACGAGCGTTGCACAATCGTCTATCGTATCCATTACGAGGACTGGTGAGCTTCAACGGATTTTAATTTACGTGCTTAATAATTTTTTTTGTAAGTTAACCAAATATGATGTTCTAAATCAAAATAAAATTCAAATGTTTCTGAAATAAATCGAGATCTCTATTATATATACACATCGATAAATACATAGTACTTAATCGATATTTGAATATAACTACCATTTCAAAATGTTTTAGTACATCTGGATTTTATATATATAACGTTTGTGGCAACTTTTGATTATTCACTAAACTATTCGACATATCTGTATGTACATTTTAAAGACTTACTTAACTTAAAAACTAATTTAACTTAAATGTAATTGTCTTTTATCTACAGCTCATCGCATTGGCAATTACCACCATTTTGCGCACTACGTAGGCGTTCGTGCCATAGTACGGATCGATGTCCTGTTTTCCCATGGTTACATCGCAATCCATGCGCGTGGTCGTCGGTGCGCTGTAATCTTCGCTGGCTGTGTCTAGGGCAGACGCATGAAATTCTAAGCAACGACTGAATGTTAGAATCTCTTCCAGATTGGACACCTTAATGCCGGCGCCTGGCATTATAATAATGTCACGGTGATGCTTTGCTATTAACTGTGCTAAGGCTTCAACGCCTTCGGCAGCGGATGCACGAAAGCCACTGCTAAGCACACGTTTGAAGCCCAGTTCTTTTAGCAATCCTACATTCTCGTGCATATATTTGTGGTCGGTGAGATCGAAGGCACGATGAAAGGTTACAGGCAGGCCACACGACTGCTCCATTACACGTCGACACTTGTCCACATCGATTGTTCTCTCTGGAGTTAGCGCTCCAAAGACAAATCCATCAGCGCCATGGGCACGCAGTAACTCCATGTCGGTTAGTACCGCTCGCAGCTCTTCCTCGCTGTAGACAAAATCGGTGCCACGTCGTGGGCGCAGCATGCAATGTATGGGCAAAGTAAATGGTAACTCCTTGAGAGTCTTCAAAGTTCCAATGGTGGGTGTTAGGCCACCCTCCTGTAGGGCAGCACAAAGTTCAATGCGAGCCGCGCCGCCTTCTTCAGCCGCAAATGCTGACTTTATTGAATCTACACATACTTCCAACTTTATATCATGAGCTGACATTTTGCAGCGCTTAAATTAATTAATATGATTGGGTTATATGTCCTTTTTATTACTGAAGCTGTTTATTTTCCAACTTTTGCGTGGTTTTGCCAGCCTTTCGTTAACAGCAAACTAAACATGAAGAACAACAATAACAGATTCTGCTAATTCGTTTAGTATCGATATTAGCCATGGTTAGTGGTATCGAGTAGAAAATGTTTAAGAAGTTAATTTAGTTTTAAAAAATTCTACTGAACATTACAGGTAGCTGCATACATTAAGGTGAACTGAACCTTTTTTATATGAATGCTTTTTGTATTAGGATAGAATGTATAGCGAAAAATTAAATATTCCCTTGTTTTATTGGTAAAGCAGTAGCGCAGTGCTATAAAATATGCAAAGTATCGTAAATTTAAACTGCTGTTTCCCAAAATGAGCTGCCAGACTATCGGAATGTTTGTCTGTGCGTTACATCGATACATCGATATTTCGCAATATACCCAGACGCAACACAACTCTGTTGTTCTAACCTCAAAGTGGCTAACAAACAAAAGTTGCCTCAATAATAAATATATATTTTGTTTTGCCATTGAATGCAATTTGTTAATAATAGTGAACCGACGATGATGTGCACGCGATTGAAACATTTACAAATTTAAAACCAACCAACCAGCAACTAAACGTCCATTGAAATCAAACAACAAAAGCAGCAGCAGCACAGGCAGCAGCAGCAGGACCGAGGCAACATAAATACAAATACACAAAAAAGAGACCAAAAACGCCAGTAAATAAATAAAAAATACAAAACGAAGCAGCTGAAAGGCATATACATTAAGCAAGTGTTAAGTGCTGAATAATGTTTTAGTTGATTTCAACTTATATTTCTTCTACTTTGGATGTGAAGCTGAAAATGAAAAATGCTTTAAATTACGATTTTCATTGCGTTCTCTCTGGCCGCGAGTTGCCAGAGGAGTTGCTCGAGACATTCTCTACTCCTGCCACAGCACCACAGTGATTTAAATACAAAAAATACGTCCGTCGCGCAACAAAAAATGCTCTCAAAGACAATCGTAATAAATATCAACAGCAACAACAAAAACACCTAACGAAATCAGAGTCCGCGTCCATCGGTGCTGGTGACTGTAAAGACACCCATCACTAATACCTTACCACATATATAACCGGCGAGTGCGACTGAAACAGAAGCTGTTGCTCGTCCTTTGCCTTGTTTTTAGCATTTAATTTGATTGTTTGCCATTGTCGTGCCTCTCCGAAACACTCTTGTTATAATTGCTTTTCATTGTTTACGTTTATTGGCACATTTGTTGAACACTCTTAGCCCATTTTATACTTAACATTTAATTGTGCAATTTCCGAGTTATAACGGTTTATAGTTAGAAAACAAATCCCTTGTTGAGCATTTATATCAAAATGAGATCTTCCTTGTCGCATTCGCCATCGATATCACGTCCAGCCGCTACAGCCACAGCAAGAGCAACATCAACAGCAACAACAACAACAACAACAAAAACAATAATATTATTAGACCCGTCCAATTCCAATATCTCGTTACCATCATCAATGCATTTGCTACGCTCGACGAGGACCGTTCGCTATCAAGGAAAACAAATGGCATAAAAGCAATTTGAATGTACGTATCCCATATTGCAATTACTATTTAATAATTCATCATTTTGCATTGGATTGACTTTTACGGTGCATTGGATTGACTCTTTTTAATGGAGCAATAGGTGTAGATGTTGTTATATACTGAGCGCGTAGTTATATTTGATGAATTGTAAATATTTATGCGAAAGGTAAAAACTTTAGTTAGGCGTGATAATCGTTAGGCGTATACTCGTTTATAGATAAATTGATTTAGCTGTCGATATTTATAGATTTGCTGCGCCTAAATGGGCGAAACAATTATAAGAAATCAAGTGATTGTGCCAGATCTAAATCTGTTATACATATTTATCTGAAATTCGAGGTGATAAGCTTAGATAAATAGTAATAATAATAAATAATAGCACTGGCGTTACACAATATATAGTAATTCCATGTATGCCATAGATGTTGTACCATTTCATTTCATTGAAGGCTAATATGCTCTCTTCACTTTGTGAGCGTGTGTGTATTATTTACTCAAGGAATATGAAGTCTCTGTTGCAGTTGCATACTAAAAACTATAAAAGAATTAGATTCAGGCCGGATATTAAATATTTAGTGGGTGTAATACTTATTTTTGATTTAAAAATATATGATTTATCATATACATATGTATATGTAAACTGTATTATTTAAAAAATATAAAGATTTACACCCAAAATTAAATTTATTTAATCAATAAAATAGACTTGCAATTATTGATTAAAAATAGTTTCTAAAAATAGAATAAAAATACAAATCAAATAAATAGAAAATATAATGACGTTATTAAGAGAATACTGGCCATATTATAATGGCTATTTGTTATTTGTATAACCAAAATTATATATCTATAGTGTTATCATTTTTTCTCTAATTATTTTTTCTATCTATGCTATTCTATCTTTATATAGCCTTTAGCTCGTTCAGAGCTGTGTGAAGTTATAAAAGAGGTATCCTTTAAGGCTGGCGAGTCTGAAGTCCATGACATAATTACTGTATTGTTTTTGGCCTAAAAATAAACTTAGCCAAGTTATCAATTATTTTCTGTTCACCTCGCACACACATATAAAAAAGATTTGTTTGAAGAACTAAAATTTTATAGCATTCGATAGTCCTGCTCATATATCAAGAAATCCAAATATATTTGTATTTTATTTTAAATTTTTTTATCTTAATATTTACGCTGTTATCCTATTCGAAACAGCCACAAACATGAATTTTCATGTTGGAATTTAAATTGAATTGCTGAAAAAGAAATTCAATAAAATATATTTTGTATGATTGCATTTACGCATTATCCATTTGAAGTCGTGCGAGAAATATTTGTAATTTCACCCTTCGGGGAATGTGTTATACCACAGCTCGAACTCAAACCCAAGTCAAACCACATTTTCAAGGGTTATTCAATTCGTGGTGCAGCCTCAAGGGGAGTTTTATTGGTTTTCTCGATTGTTACAAATTTGTAAATCATATTTACATTGGTGCATATTAACTTGGAGTATCTATAAAATATTTAACACCCCATGAATATTTTAGAATTCATAGCTAGTTAAAGTAGCATTTATTACCTATTTTCCCATATAATTCATGTTATAATGGCCTTGTTGAGTTGCAGTTAATAGGCATAAGGACACGTGTGCTTAAAGTATTCATATTATTGATCAAGATCAATAAGTGAGCTTTAATATTAAGTTTGTATATATGCTTAAATAATAGTGATAATAAGTTAGCTTCATCATATCATCATTCATTTTGAATGTATCAAAATTTGATTGACTGAATTGATGTTATTAGAGTAACAACTATTTTCATTTTAATTTCAATTATTTCTATAAATAAAAGGTAGGGGTTAAATGCCCGTATATCTGGATGAATAGGCAAGTGCATAGCGGGCTTTGCGCCAGTTTTAGGATATCTCCTGACTATTCACAAATACAAATCATAAATAGGTTGTCAGTTTTGGAAAGAGAGTTTGGTTTCGCTTTCAACTCAAACTATACTCAACTAAATATATGTATATGAAAAGCGCTTTTTAAATTAGAATTTAGTTCACTTTTAAATAAATAATTAAGGTCTTAAATAAATTTGTTATTAAAAAGAAAACTTTAATTATTTAATTTAATAAAGAAAATCAACATCAATTTCATTTCTTTGTAGGAACTGCAGTTTTTAGAATCCCAAAATCTCCTTTATATCCACAGAAATGCAAATTATACATGTAAGTATATAAAATATGATATATAAAAAATAGTAATATATATATTTATATGTGTAATATATAATGTATAATATATAATTTTATATAATATCAATTTTTTAAAGCTATAAGTAAAATTACGTTTATTTGTACTAATAATAAATATTATTCATTTCGTCAAACAAATAAAATTGTGCATGAGTTGTTACATCAATAAAATAGGTTTGATTTGCATATATTTGATAAATCTTATCTTTTGGTCAGATGCAATTTAAGAACAAATATACTATTTACTATATATGTTATTATCACATGGCTTTAAGAAAATATATGATCTTTAAAAGTAATCTTCCTCAGATATTATACCTTTGTATCTTTTGTTGTTATTCTTTGATGCAGTAAAACATATTATTGTGCTCTCAGCTATTCCACCTGATAAAGTCTTTATCTCCTCCATCTTAGCATATCATTTAGCTTGGTCACTAGAAAAAATCAAGGGGACCAGATTTGGGGAATAATAGATATAAGTGCGCAGCGTTTATAGTCCATTGTTTTTAGACATATGTAATTTCAGATTTTATGTGGAGTTTTGTGAATTAGGAATCAGTCAAGAATAAAGATAAGTAAAACTGATTTGAACCATTTGCATTTAAAATGCCTAAATTCTTTCGGCATCATTGAGGGTTTTATGTACATAGATAAGAATTAGCGATGTTATTCATTATGAGTTGTCTAAAAACATGTAAGGTTTGACAAAGTAAATGCGTGCAAAATGTTTCTCATAATTTTTCTAGAACTACTCGTTCTTTATTGTGCTAGGCTACTACCATTTGAGAATGGAGATGGAGTTTAATACTCGAGATGTAAGGTTTAATTATCGACCAATATATATGTGTAGTACATATTGAAATGAAGCCCATAGTTATATAGTAAAAGTCATAACAAAATTAATTAAAAAAAAAAAAACAACAATTATAAACAAGTTTCCATATGATAAACTACCTTTGCAGAGTAGTAAACTCGAACCGTATATATATATATAAATATATTTATTTACTTTTATTTATTTACATATACATATTTATTGTATGAAAGGAGTGCAACAGCTTTTGATCGGAACTGTTAAATAAAGTTTGTTTGAAACAAGTAAAACGCATGAAGGTCAATTGCAGCACTCTGAATATGCAACTTGTGTCTGTGTGTCTCTCTGTGTGTGTGTGTGTGTGTATGCTTGTGTGTTGGTTTGTTTGTTTGTTTGGTTTTGTTGGCCCCCTTTACTTTTGCAGTCTAGACTCGAATCAGACTTAACATTCAACATTCAACATGCAAGGCTCAAAGCGAATGGCGCTCGTCGGCAATTTGCCTTTAACCTCATTAGAAACAAAACGGCGCCAATCCCGCTCAGGTCCCCACCTCAGTCAGCTCCGCCCTCTTTGGCAAAAGTTATTGGAAATAAATGTTTTGCACAAAAACTAAAAACAATGAGATGAAGAACCAGAGTTTTATTAATCGAGTGACGAGGGTGGCTTTGTGATTTGTGGTTGGGGTGCATTAAATGCAACCCTCACAGCTTTTACATGGGGCTCGGTTCGAATTGTTTGGATTTGGTTTTCTTGTTCTCTTCATTCTTTCTTTGTATGTACGTACACATAGCCACTGGACCTGCGCATATTGGTTGTGCACACACATACACACACACACAGAGCGACTTCTATTCCGTAGTGGCGTCTCTCTTGCTCACATCGAACGAGCCCGGCCGCAACCACTGACACTTTGAAATGAACATCCTTTGTGTTTGTTGTACATGAAGCATCATTATGTTGGTCGCTCGGGCACTCAGCTGAGCTGGTCGACGGGGCTTGTGGGCTTGTGGGCGTGTGGGGCAGCTGGTCAAGTGGCGCAGCTTCTGCATGACTCAGCCGCACTGATTGGAGCATCAAGCACTCCAAGTTCTTCGTCTCAATCATCTAATGCCGCATTAAATATTCCATTTCGATATTGGAAACCAATTAGGAACGACTTGAACTCGAATTCGAAATGCCCTTTGGCAGTCATGAGCAAATATAATTGAAATAAAATGTATGTTATATGTGATATATACTCTGCTAATATCTTATAGTTTTATGAAATATTTTATATTCACATATATCTAGAATTATTTCCTAGAATATTTATTTGATGTATTTATAAATATGTGTATGGTTTCCTATAATTAAAGCATTATAAGTGACTTTACGGTAGAAGTAACGAAAAGTGCTATCGATCACATGAAAAAACTTCAGATGTACGTGCTGAAGAAGCTCCTACAAAATTCTCTGTATATGTGTCAAATTTTGACAGTTTACGAAATGGAGTATGCTATGGAACAGGAAATGCGCAAGGCTATATCGGCTCGGCGGTTAGGTTCATTTCATTGCCAATATGATTATATTGAAATTAGAATGGTATATCTATTCCATTTTTATGCCTTGATATTCCAACTTATGCCATATCCTTTACACATTCCCTATATGATGTGGATTTATGGATTTATGAATTATTAACATGGATCCCTGCAAGTGGATCGACTCTGAAAGTTTACATCTCTGCAAATTATGCTCCGAGAAACCCAAGGTGAAATATGTCTTGAGAATATTGAGTAAATTCAATGGGATATTGAATAAAATTAAACATACATATATACTATCTACGGCATAGAATAATACATACTAAAGAAATGTACTGATATATATTTATACCCTAAGTAATTAAAGCTCATATTTTCCATTATTAGTCTAAAGTAATGATACCACATGCAGCAAATTTTCTGACATAGCTAAGATACCCCTTGGTTGCGCATTAATGCGCGCATGCAACAATTGTGCCCGAAAAAGACGCAATCGGCTGCGTGCCACCCTCTGCGAAATGCCACCCTGCTAACCAACTGACAGGCAGCTACATGGGCAACCCCCAAAATACGAAAAAACTGTTTATATACACTGCCATTTATATACACACACACACACATAGACAAGCTCACACACACATATGTACGTGTAGTGTCAAAGAGGATGCATTTGTAGTTGTGAACCGAGTTTCGCGAGCTGCTGAGCTGCTGCTGTCAACGGCAACAGGATTCAGTTTGACTCTTTAGCTTTGTGTCGTTTGTCAGGACATCTCGTGGCTCGTGTTTGTGTGTATTTGTCAACAGTTGGGCTCAAGTAGTGAATACCTGAAACGCCGGCACCTCTCAATTGACATTGTATCGCCGACAGATCCTTGGCGAAAACACCTTGCAAGGAGCGCATAATACTCGGGCACGTTGTAAGTAGCCAACAGCAGCAGCAGCAGCAGCAGCAGTAGAGGCAGCAGCAGCGGGATCATTGCGGCAGTCATTATCCTGCTGCATCCTGCTGCAGCGGCGCATCGTTGCTCTCAACTCGAAAACCCCTGTCAATCATTATGAAATCATAATAAGTACATATACACATATATTTGGTCCTGTGAAGCGTACATAATTTAATAGGGATAATAAAATATGGCTCTGTTGTTTGTCTGGCAGCGAGGGGAATTGTTGTGTCTTGCCTCCGGCTCCGCCTTGAGGTTTATTGTTAATCTCTCAGCCATTCAACCGGCTGGAACTAAGATACAAAAGAACTCGTTGCCCACAATAAGTTTCACAACATCATTATATCGTAAGCGTAATTTAATAAACTGATTTACTCTTCAATTGCATCCATTTGGCAATTCGCATTCGATCGAAATTTGTTGTCTATCGAGCATAAAGTTTATACAGGAATTGTAAAATTTTGTAGATATTTTGTTTTCTTATATTTGATATTTAGGATTGAAGTTGAAACTGAATTCGGGTCTGAGCAGGAAAGTTGGGTTTCGATGGATAAATGCAAGTCTGATGTAGCATAAATATAATAATGATTTTATAAGGTTTACCATAAAGATTAGCTATGTATATACTTATGCTATTAGTGTATATAATAAGAAATATGTAAACTGTAAATATATAACAGGTTTTTCATGTGTGTAAAGCTCTAGACTGAGATCCTTTATGTATATATTATGACTGCGATAATAAAACATAATATATTTATTGATTTATATAAGTCAATTAGCTCTCATAGAAAGCAACAGTACGTAATACTATGCAAACTTGAATATATTTCTAATAAGCGAAGCAAACACTTTACTTAAGGTATTCCCATTTAGTTTGCGAGGAAAACCTTCAGATTCAGCAATATATGTTCTAAAGAGGAACATATTTTAGGCTACAAACTTTTCGTGTAACTCCAAGTTAATTCTAACAAATTTACTTTATTGTTGCTTTTTTACTATCGCTAGCAGCACTCGCTTTATATAGTCAATTTAGAAGCCGTTCAGATTTTTAAAAAGTTCTGAGCGTTAGCTAATCATAATCAAGTTGTAGCGTGAGAACTAAAGAAACAAATAAACCTGACATTCTCTTTACAAATATAATGCTCCTACAAATCTAAATCTATCCTGATTTTGAATATGAATGCTAAACATAGCGCAGGCTACAGGGTCAAACAATATTGATTCTATTTAGTGTGGTCCTAATTACCTCTCATTAAAAGTTTTCCGTCCTATCATTAAAAGTTTAGTATCATTAAAAGTTTAATACTATCATTATTAGTTTAGTTTAAAGTTTACATTCATATAAAATATTTCAATATACATATATAAAATCAATATCTGACTTCGAGGAAATTAAATATATTACGACTCTACTATTAATAGGCAGGCAATAGATATTAGAAGTTCTTCTATAGATTATTCTATACAATAAATTTAGATCGAATTATACAGTAATTGGTTTATCTAATCAGATATGTATATATTTGCTAATATTTTTATAATTGAATCAACCCGTTCTCCTCCTTATATGATATAATCTCTGCTTATATGATATCATTATATGTTTAGAAGTCTAGTCTTAGTCTAAATAACAAATTATAATAATGATGCAATTAATGATATTTTTTTAGATAATCGCTCACCTGCAAAGAAAATTCTTTTAAAATATCTCCATTTAAGCTAAAGATGGGAAATTAGTTAAGTAAAATCGTGTTTCAAGTAATTTCTTGGGGTAGAATCAAAAAGAAATGTTGGCTTACCAACTCGAGGGCTTGGGCGCTTTTCGCGGGCATCTTTGTTGCATTAGAGCACTGCAGGCAGCTATTATATGCTTAAAAGCCAGTTGGATGTCCTTTGATGTTGGCGTTTCGCGTGGCTGAGGATTTGGGCTTTGCTTGCTGCGGCATCATCAACTTATCTTTTGCGCGCTTTCAAGGAGGCGGCGCGCATTTTCAATAGTTTGGCTGCCAGGGACTTGGCCAAAAGAGACCAGTGGGTGCAGCGGGACAGAGAACGATAGAATGAAAGAGAGAGAGGGAGAGAGAGAGAGAGAGAGAGAGGGAAGTAGCAGTGGGCTTCAAGTGGCCAGCTAGAGCTTGGCGCATGCTATGGATATCTATTCTAGCTATAGATGTGTGTATGTGTAGGTGTGGATATATATGTGAGTGTGTGTGTGTGTGTGTGTGTGTCTATCTCGCGCTCTGTCTCTGTCGGCGCGCTTTGTGGATACTGTGTATGTGTGTGTGTGTGTGCCTCGTGTTGAGCGTTTTTAATTGTACCTTTTGCTTTGTCCTTTTGGCTGTAATGGAGTGCTATGCAAATGGCGTTTTGATGAGTTTCCTTGGCTCTGGCGCTCTCTTTGTTGTCCCAGCAGACGTTCATCCCCCTTTATTACGCTTTTATCACTATATATGTTTGTGTGTGTGTGTGTGTGTGTATGTGATGGGAAGGGCTGCTTTTGCTGCTGCTGCTGTTTTCGTTCTTTGTGATTGTTGTTGCCGCTGTTGTCGTTGCTCTGTTGTTGGCGACGACAGAGCGCTCTTATGACGTTGTTGTTGTCGCTTTGACTGCGAAACGGAAGATGAAAAAAAAAAATTTTTGTTGATTTTCATGCGCGTCAGACAGGAGCAGAGCAACCACCACCACCAAATCCAGCTATACATATATACATGTATGTCTATGTGTGTGTGTGCGTTCCATTTTCAAATTTCGTACATCACGGATTATTGTCCTTCCCTTTGGCATGGCCCATGTGCCCTGCTTTGCTCTGCCCTGCCCTGCCCTGCCCCGACTGCTATATTGTATTGGTCGATAACGTGAACCAATCAAAAACGCTCTCAAAATGGCCGCCATTCAATTTTCTTCGATATATCAAATTATGTACAACAACTCAATGGGAATTGCTTCGGGCCATCTGCTCGAGGGCAAATGCAGCAGCTTTTCACTAAACTTTTCAATAGTTGGCAGAAGGCGTAGCATTCTTATTGAGTTTTCCCTTTATATATACTACAGAAGTTCGAATGCATCATAACATGAAATATAGGGAAGGCAGTCAATCAAAAGTTTCATTAAATTGCATTTTACTTTAACACTCAGTTGACCCTATTTCTCTTTGAATGCAGAATGCAATGCTGAGTATTTGAGGAGAAATATTCGTAAATAAATGTGAATTTATAAATATTTGTATATTATAATTATTTTTTAAGAAAATCATATTTAAGATATTATCATTCACAAAAGTAGAGAATTATAGAAAAGTATTATTAATATATCAAATATTATCTTTGATATTATATATTAATCTACTTCATATTCACATATAAATTGAATTTTCATTTCGTTTCTTTTGCAGGCCTTGTCTAACTGCCTTCCAAATTCGCAAACGAAATACATACACCAAGAGCATCTTCCATATCCCAAATATTTTTAAAATATCTGGCGTTTGTGATTTGTTAAAACACGTTTGATTGTATTAGGACTTAGAACTTAGGACTAGATAATATATTAGCACACAATACAGCAGCTAACCAGCCCAGTGTGGATCCACGACAAATTAAAGAGAAACGAAAAAGCGAGAAGCGCGCGCCTATCTGAGAGTGGCATGAGCCATCAATTGGGACTCCGGAAACATGGTGATAATGAGTGTAGTGGGCCACGACCACCTGTACCCGGAGAAGAGAGCCGAGTTAAAAAGGTACGAAACTAAATATATATATTAATGGTAGTATAAGATTATATTATTGAATCTGCATAGATGACCGAAGGGGTAATAGATACCTCCAAGAACTCACCTCCATCTTATCTAAACTGGGCCCGCACGCTAAATCATCTGCTCGAGGATCGCGATGGGGTGGAGTTGTTTAAGAAATATGTGGAGGAGGAGGCGCCCGCCTACAATGATCATCTCAATTTCTACTTTGCCTGCGAAGGTCTGAAACAGCAAACAGATCCCGAGAAGGTGAAGCAAATAATCGGAGCCATATATAGGTGAGTGAATAATGATAGAATCATTCAAATTAGTGAATAAATTGATAAGCAGTAGATATAAAAAAGTGAGCATAATTTTGATATAAATAGTAATAATAATACCTTATGCTTTGTCTGTCCTTCTGAACGGTGTGTCGGACTGCACTTCGACCAAACCCTTCCTTTCCTTGGCGGGCGATATGCTGCCTTAAATTTCAAGGTGGATAACTTCTATCTGCTCCATATCTGCTGGATAACTTCTATCTGTGCAGTTTCCTGCGTGCAAGCTCCAATTATTCCGCCGGAATACCTTTTCAGCGAAATCAAAGACTCCGCTCAAATATCCTTTGTCATTATCCATTTGCTCGGCAATTTTGCGAATCTTTTCAATGTACTTCCATAGTCAGAGACTATTTGAGGTAAGAAGAAAGTCATATCAGTGTGTCTACCATTTAGCCACTGCTCTAAGTTTGGGATTGTTTCGCTCTTCATATAATCTCCTTCCAGGAGGCTTTAGTACGTTTCGCCAGAAGCTACATATATATTTCGCACCAACAAATTTACACTTTTGCAATGCTAATAATAATTATAACTAATACTTATAATTTTTATGATTTGTATGATACAGTTTAAAAATTAATATCCATATAAAAATATTATTAAATATTAAAATAAAAATCCACATATATATTTATTTTGCCTTCATCTATAATAATTACAACTATCTATTATTTCTTTCAGATTCTTGCGCAAAAGCCAACTGTCTATATCTGATGAATTGCGCGCGCAAATCAAGGCCATCAAATCAAATGAGATTCCGCTCAGTCCGCACATTTACGATCCCATGCAGCAGCATGTGGAGGCCACCATACGGGACAACATCTATCCGAGCTTCCTCTGCTCTGAGCTGTACATTCAGTACATACAGCAAATGTCGGCGGTGCAGGAGCGCTTCAGCAGCAGCGGCGCCACAGCGACGGGCAGTGCGGGCAGCAGCGGCAGCGGCGGCAGCTGTGGCAGCAACAATGGCAGCGCTGCCGGCGCCTGTGCTCTGCCGACGGCGGCAAACAAACAGCTGTTGGGCACAGGTGGAGCTGGGGGCAGCGGCGGCGGCGGTGCAGGCGGGGCTTCGATGCCACCGGGCGTCTTCATCAATCTGCCGATGAGCAGCGGTGCAGCGCTGCCCGCGGGAACATGCAGTGCCAGCGGCAGTGTGTATGGTCCATCAACCTCAGCTAGCTCTAGTGGCTCAATCAGTGCCACCGACACGCTGCCGCGCAGCTCCACATTGCCCACGCTGCACGAGGATTCGGTGCTGTCGCTATGCGACGACTTCGAGAAGGTGCACGTCGAGGGCGGCGGTGGTCGTGCCCATATCGATTTACCTATGCGTCTCACGCGCGACCTTCTGATAGCAACTCAAAAAAGAAGACTGGAAATTAGACCTCCCGGGTATGTAACATGATACGATCATAGACACTGCACTTAGAAATTCTGATTTAATAATAGATCTATGCTTATTCGTGGAATTTCATAAATAATTATTAAAGCCCATTCAGTATACTCTTCTCCTGCTAATACTATTACTACTCTTACTACTATAAGTTAATAAACAAACTAAAAGCATGAATGCCTATTGATTCATTAGCTGTTTCAGCTATAAATTTCGATTTTTGTATTGTATTTCGTTGACACAAGCAAATTGTATGTAAATGACATTTTATTTTAAGGGTGGTTTTTAGACTTTTGGGCATTTCAAAATGGCCGAAATTGTATGGTTTGGGATGTGTGTTAAAAAGGGGAAGAAGAAAAAGCACTTTGAGATGCTATTCATACTACTTCATGGAATGAAATGAGTATATTGGCCTTAGGCAAGCTGTGTGTATATACTCTAAATATGCTTTATAGTTATGATTTTGTATTTCTTTTCTTTATAGAGTGCTTTCATTTCATTTTTTCCTTTTTAAAGCTATTTTCCAGTTTTGACTCGCCTAATTTATTCTCCACTCTAAGTTCCGTGGTCTTAGACTTATAGAATAGATTAACTTAAAAGTGAAAATAATGAAAATTGCATGGAAAACCTATAAAGTGACAGACCGTGTAACTAAGAACTAATAATAATAATAATAAAACTGGGCACAATTTAGACTTAAGTACAGTTTAACATTATTTAATAGTGTTCATATAAACATATATAAATAATTTTATTTTCTTAATATCACTATATTCTTAACTAAAAATATACTTAATTTTAGCATTTTTAACTTTGTTTCTAATAAACATACCTCTATACATTTATATTCTTTTATTAATTTGTTAATTTCTTTAATATGCTTTCTTTTTATTTTCATATAAATAAAACCACAAAACAAAAACATATTTGTACGATCACAAACCCACGAACCCACCTAAACAACAACAACACAACCATGAAATGCGACACCCATCTACACACATACAACAACTACTACAACAACAAACAACACGGATTATTTATCTACATTATTTTTTTGTATAAACATTTTTTTTTCAATTATGGAAATCCTTGAACTGTATATAAACAACAAAAAATTTCGCCGCATTGCATGGATCCATCAATTATTTTACTCCTTCCCCATTGCCTTATGAATGTGTTCCGCATGATAATAGAGCTCATGGTTATGTGTATACTGCGAGCACCAATACATCCTTTGTACCAAACTCTCGCGTCGATTCGGAGAGGGCGAGCGTTAGCTCCGGCGGCCGCACCGACTCCGATACCATGTCACTGTCCAGCTGTTCAATGTGAGTTTAGAGATAATACGAGAGAGTGAGAGGAGAGAGCGTCTACAGCCCATGGAGACTACGAAGAGTGACATTTATATGACTAATAGTTAGACTGAGATTAATATCCAATAACGTATTATTCCATTTGCTTGCAGGGATGGCCGCCCTTATATAGAGCGCAGACACAGCTCGACGGAGAGTAAAGCCATACGGCAGAGCGCCATGGCGAATAAGGAAACGAACAGCTTTCAGGTAGTCAAATCCTTAAATTATGCCCAATATGTATATTTATATTAAAAGTTGACTCTTTTCAGGTTATACCCCGCACGCAACGATTACATTCGAACGAGCATAGACCGTTGTCGGAAAACGAACTATTGGCGCTGCTGATACCCAAGCTGGAGGAGGTGAAACGCAAACGGGATTTGGAGGAACGTGCCCGCTTAGAGGTTAACATATAAATACTCTCATTTTATTTATAACTAAACTTGAATTGTGTTTGCAGCGCATGCCCGGCACCTCATCGAGTGCCAGTGATCGCGCTTTCGCCGAGGCGATACGCGAAAAGTTTGCGCTCGATGAAGACAACGACCAAGACATTTTGGACCAGCATGTGTCACGTGTGTGGAAAGATCAGACGCCGCATCGCTCGCCCGGCACAATGTCTCCCTGCCCGCCCATACCATCGAGAAGACGCACGGCAACACATGACTCCGGCATGGTCAGTGATGGTGCCATGAGTCTGAGTGAGTTCAAGCCAATCATTGCATCAATTGTCAAAACTCATGTAAATGTATTCGTTTCCTCCAGGCGGACACTCAATGAAGCACTCAAAATCCATGCCCGATTCCAGTTCCTGCTCTAGGAAGCTAACTAATAAATGGCCTTCAATGAACACAGACAGCGGCATAAGCATGTTCTCTGCTGACACAGTCATGAAATACAAAGAGTCAAGGTAGACTGATTGAATTATTTCCCATTTGCTTATACTGAATTTCTTGTATTTTAATAACCTTGTGCAGCTCCCGGTCTGGTTCGAGTTCGTCATCGAAATTGGAGGAAGGAAAACGAAGACTGGACGACGAGCCGCGTCGCTCTCGTCGTTATGCCCAACCGCAGCTACAATCCCATATGGTGGCCATGCAGCAGCAGCAGCAACAGCCATTATCCTCCTTCAGCAGCAGCAGCAGCGGCAGCAGTACAATGCATCACCATCAGCCTGCTACTATTGCAACATGTCCACCGCCGCTGCCTATTAAGCCGCCGGAGACGGTTGTTGTGTTCTCATTCTGCGAAGAGCCAGTTCCTTACAGAATTAAAATACCCGGTACTCAGCCGACCCTGCGCCAATTCAAGGACTTTCTGCCCAGAAGGGGACACTTTAGGTATGGATGATTGAGTCAATTTGTAAAAATTCAATAATTTATATATTTGGAATTTGCAGATTCTTTTTTAAGACTCATTGTGAGGACCCTGATAGTCCAGTGATTCAGGAAGAGATTGTTAATGACTCCGATATACTGCCGTTGTTCGGAGACAAAGCGATGGGTCTTGTCAAACCATCCGATTAAACATTAAGCATTAAGTGTAGATTTTGTATTTAAGCTAAATTATGAAATGTGAGGGAGGTAGGGGAGAATGATGTATGGTATGTACATGCATCTTAGAGATACAAACTCGAGAAGCTATTCCCAGAAATCAAAACTTAAATAGAACTAACTGTACATTCAATAGGCTTTTGCAAGCATCACAAACTATTGTACGTGGGGGATATGTGGGGGAGGGAGACTGGGACTGGGTTTGGGATTGGGATTGGGATTGGGGTTGGGAGTGGGACTGGGGGAGCGGGTTAATGGGGTAGTGGATAGTAGGAAGGAGCAATGTGTTTCATCATTTCGTCCTTAACATCTGGAGGTATTTTTCTAAATAAACGTATGATTAACGATAATGAATTAACACCGAAATCAATTTGATGTATATGTACATGTATTTGTTATAAGTCGAGCAACGCGAATCGTACATTTACGTATATATGTATTTATTGTATTTTGTATATGTTAACACACATAAACTCAACGAAGATCCTGAAAATTAAGTCAAAATACTTTGTATATCCCACGTACCGAATACACACAAACAAACCATAGAAATTATTGAGCACAGCACAAAAATGCAAAATGAAAATGAAATAATTGAAAGATGGAAAAATTAAGAAAAGAAAACAATTTGATGGGTATTCCTGAATTTGGATTTGTTTGTTACTTTTTACTAACTATGGACTGCCTGCAATAAATTTTGTTAATATTTTTATAATGTGCATTTTATGATATGATGATATTAACAAAGTTCTATTCAACTTGACGAAAAATCAAAATATAATCTGTTTTATTTTTGTATAATCTATTGTACTGCATATTAGAATGTATGTAAATTTGAATTTATGTATTTATATATATACACTCAACACACACACATACACTTACATGCATATATCTGTATGCATATATTGTGCTTTCGTCTATATTATATATTTATATATAAATATATATATTTACCATTGGACACAAATTTCTTTTGATAAACGATGAGTGCTAATTGCTCCAATAGTTGCATAATTGCTTAAAATATTAATTGATTAGTTATACTTGTATAAGTTATCAAACAAAACAAAACAAAAAATAATAAAATAAACAACACAATAAATATTTTTTTAAGAAACCGAGCATAATATCGCAGAAATATGAAATTAATGCATACATTTATAATAGTAAACAAAAAACCATATTTTATTTGTGAGCAAAAAACTGCATGTAGATCTAATAAAAAACAACAAACGAATCAAGTACATGAAATTGACATTTAAATCGAATTCGTTTTTATTTAGCTGTCCCAACATATAGTTAATAGAGGTGTATATACAAATCGTAAACAAAATCATGTGAAACGCTAGACTGGCGTACAATCGTCCCGCTGGCAATGAGTTAAATAGTTCTGTTCATTGATGAATGTGTGTGTGCACTTGGGGCAGTGAAAGCGCCTGTGTCGATTGCTGCCCGGATTCTCGTGCTCTCGCAGATGCGCCTTCATATTGTACATTTGGGAGAAGCGCTTATTGCATACGGGGCAGGCGAACGGCTTGGCGCCCGTGTGGGAGCGTGTGTGCCGTTCCAGATGGGCTTTGGTGCGCGTCTTGAAGCCGCAGACTTGACATTCCAGCCGCTTTGACTCGCTGTCGTGGATCATTTTGTGCTTGTACAGCGCCACCTTGTGTACGAAACGTTTCGAGCACACCTCGCACTGATACGGCGTTTCACCCGTGTGCCATGCCATATGATGTTTCAGTCGGAATTTGCGACTAAACCGCTCGCCACAATGAGGGCACTCGAACTGCTTGACTGGTTCATGGTTTTGCAGGTGGCCAATAAAGCCCGAATAGGATTGCAACGTCTTGCCGCACTGATCGCACACATAGCCAGGGAAGTGTTCACGTTTCGTGTGTGCATTGTACGCCCGACGACTGCTGAACTGTTCGGGACAGCTGGGGCATTGTATGTTCACTGTGTAGTCGCCCGAACTGTCCTGATCCTCAGCGTCTGAGATTAGGTATTCGATAGTGCCATCCATTTGATCCTCGAACTCACTTAGCATATCCTTGTCCTCTCTAAATATTTCTATTTCATCCGCTGTTTGCTTCGTCCCATCATCGTCCAAATCCGCTTCGGGGACCTCTTCATTTATAATTATCTCATTCTCGATATCTAACTCCAGGTCGATCGCTTGGAATTCCTCTTCCTCGCAATCGGAATTCTTTACAATGAAATCGTGCTCATTTTTGTCATCTACATCGTCTTCCTCCAACCTTTCTTCTGTCACCGCTGTTGGATCCACGATTGTCGGCTTGACAGCTGGTATCGCTTCTGGCCCATCATCCAAATCATCATCCAAATCCACTGTATCGACCATTTCGACGCTGATGTTGGTGTCAAATTTGTCAGGGTCATCGCTTTTGTGTTCATTTCGTGAGATTGCCGATTTGAAGTCTTTGATAATAAATGGACTACGTATCAGTTCGAGGATCTCCTGGCGCAGCTTCCGTGCGACTTGTAAGGATTTGTGATAGCGCGACAGTTTCTCGCAGCATTTCTTGCATATTGTTGAGCCCACCTCGCCAAGCACATAGTTCGTGCCCTTCGTGCATTGCACGACCAAGTCGCTGATTAATATGGGCGGCTTTCCAATCGACTCCTCGTATATGTTTTTTGGGTTGCGCACAGAAAACTGGCAAATGCAACAATTCATTTTCTATATTTTTTTAATTGAAGATAGAATATTTTTATAACAAATCAAAGCATTAAATTCTGCTTGCCGAAAAACATTATTGTTCAATACTGTTCAGTAGTGTTGGAAACGGATGAAATAAATGAGTTTTGTGGCGTTTCCACTGCTTCAATAAATGTGCTGAAGTGAAAATTTCAGGTCGTTTCCACAGAAATGTCAAAATAAATTTATATCCTGTCGCAACTGAATAAAAAAGCAAAAAACGGACATTTGTATTAATTTTACATTTTATTGAATTTTTTTTTTTTTTTTGTTATTCACACAGTGTATCTGTTATGCCTTTTTTCCCCCTTTCATATTATAAAAATTTATAGCTACCCTATTTCCCAACCGTAATTTTAAAATTCTTGTATTCAGGAGTGCCCAATAATATTTCCTTTGTCAAATGATGATCCGCTCTTCCGAAGGTCTGAAAATTAATAATAATTATCTACATACATACGTATATAAGAATAATCAACAGTTTACTTTGCATTTTCCGTCGATCGTCATTTCTCGTGATTTGGTATTAATGTTCATCATACCACCACCTAAGGCTTTAGAGCATAAACCAAGTTCCTCCAGTTCTTCTCTGACCTCGTCATAAAGGTATACTAAACATTGTATGGGAATTAAATTTTGAAATAAATATTTTCAAATGATCAACTTACGATGTTTTTTTGCACGCCCACCGCGTACAATCGTCCGGGAAAACAACGTTTCGCCATGCATATAAATGGAGATCAACAGATACAGAAGTTTCCCCTCTCCCAATCTTACTTGAGGACAACTGATGAGATTCTGTGTGATCCTCTTAGTAGTTGCATAATTTCGCACTAAACATTGAATTGAGTTGATGATTCTAAAGAGCTATATGTATATACATACATTTACAATATAACTTACAACAATATCGGTTCAGAGTATAACGAAGCGGGAGTATAACCTGTGGATACTTCATTTTTTGCTTGGTTTTCCAAATAATTCACAATATAATTTTTAATAATTTCAAAGCTGCATCCAAATTGTCGTAAGTATTTAGTATGACTGATATTTTGTTTTGAAAGATTATCAAGCTGTCAACATTTACCCATGTTACTTTGTTTGAAATGTCTACATATCTTAACTTTCGTTTCATATAACGAAATGCAAATGTTTTCGGATCTGCTATATATGACATAACCGTTTGTATATGATATAACCTTTATCATTATTATATTAAAAAACAGTAAATTTTTCCTTAAAAAAACTTAATGAAGCCGTATGCATTCTTATACATTCCAATGTAGTTTAGTTTATGATAAAAAATAATACAATTTCAATTTATAATTTAAATTCATGTTTGCAGAAAAAAAGGAACTACAATATAATTAATATCCCTCATCGGTTGTTTCGATCTCGTAGTCCTTATATTTTGTTTGTAAAATTCTTTTTGATTCGACATGATCTGCCTTGCCAAAGCCCTGCCATGAGAAACAAAAATATTTGTTTTTACAATAGCAGTAAGCAATTACAGTAAGAACTTACTTGTGAGAATCCATAGACTTTCATATACTTCTTTTCTGGGTCGTGTTCAATGCGTCCACCACCCAGGCATTCTGAGTCCAAGCCGTTCTTCTTGCAAATCTCCATCATGCGTTCATAGATATCAGCTTAAAGCACAACAAGAATTGGCCAAGATTATGATTACCCAAGAAAAAGTCAACAAATGCTACACTTACAATGAAATTGACAATCAGAATATCCACGAACAACCAATTTTTCGGATGTTTCGGCGCAGTCCTCGTTGCCATAAATTTTAATTAGAACATATTTGAAAATTCCTTTTTTGTCTACATCGACCAAAGGTATCGAATCAAAAGCTCTGTTAGCCATTTTTAGTGAACGTATTCCTTTATAGAAATGATAAAAGTTCGTGCTTGTATAAGCAATTTACTATTTTCATTTTATTTTTATAGCTTACCGCTAAGATGTGTAACAGCTGATTTTAGCAAATTTTTAAAGACACATTGCATTTTCTCTAGTAATGACAGATATTGAGATGCTGATACGTTTAAATATCGTATAGTAAGTAGTAACTGTGATTTTCTAACAGTGACAAGTAACAGCATTATTTGTTGTAACTGTACCTAAAATCTTAACACATTGTCTGCTCAAATTCATATATATAATTTTTACGCTTTTCAATTAAACGTGATTTTGGTACTGGTATTTTTATTCCAACTAACGACAGTTTTCCTATTATTTTACCGATCCTTACTGCAAAGTATCGATAAGTTTTTGCTCATATTGGTTTACACATTGTTGTAGCTGCTGCAAATGTTAATATAATTGCTTATCGCTGTTAAAAATAAAACAGCTGACGGTAATCTCTTGAGTACAGAAATCGAGAACTAGAGAAAATATTGTTGCTATTAAAAAAAATATATATACAGATAGATTCCAAGTAAAGATCTACTTGAAAATTAAATTTAATAAATTACCCATAAAATGAGCACAGCACGGCCGTTTTGTTTCGTTTGTGGCAAGGTGAAGTCCGTTGGCGTCTTTCAGCTAATTGAAGGCAAGTTTGACAAAACACGAAGAGTTTCAATATTAACGCTAACCATTTTAGGCTGCATCGTCCCGGGCACATTCAAGCCTATCAAAGATATACTGAAATATTTTGAAAAGGTAATCAACCAACGCTTGGATCTGACTCCCACGTCGGCTGCTTGCAATGATTGCCTCGAATATCTCTTCAATTACGACCGGCTCGTTCGGAACCTGAGCCAAGTGCAGCGACAAATTGCGAACTCTTTGTTAAGCTGTCGTAAAAAGAAACCGATATGTTTACAGCCCAAGAAGGATGTCGGTAAACCGAAATTACCGGAAATACGATCAAGAATCGTGGAAAATGAATCGCCACAGAAGAACGTCAAGCGGGAGGCAGATGACGAATTTCTGGATATGGAAGAGTCAAATCGAGATTCTCCACTTAGCGAGAGCGAGGAGAGCATGGACGATTCAGATGGGGATGACAATCTAGATATCCCATGTCACATATGCGGCGAACTTTTCTCGAATCAGGACTGTCTCGAAAAGCACATCAAAACGGACAATTGCCAAAAGAACGAATTGGCCACCTGCAATATATGTGGCATTAAAGTGAAAAACGACGAAGTTCTTGATTTGCACATGAATCTCCATGAGGGCAAAACGGAGCTAGAATGCCGCTACTGTTCGAAAAAGTTCTCACACAAACGGAACGTTCTGCGTCACATGGAGGTGCATTGGGACAAGAAGAAATATCAGTGTGAAAAGTGTGGCGAACGTTTCTCACTGTCCTGGCTAATGTACAATCATCTAATGCGGCACGATGCCGAGGAACATGCCCTGATCTGTGATGTTTGTCATCAGCAATTCAAAACGAAACGCACCTACAAACATCACCTGCGCACTCATCAAACCGATCGTCCCCGCTACCAATGCACAGACTGCGAAAAGTCCTTCGTCGATAAATACACCTTAAAGGTGCACAAACGCGTCCATATGCCAGCTGAGTCAACAATGTCGGCCACAGAAAGTCAGGCAATCAATCTTTAAAATCGCAAATATTTTTGAATTCCATTACGATTCATGAACACAAAGACAATGCAAATGTATTAATTAAAATATTTTGAGTACACTTAGGTTTTAAAGACTGTTTAAGCAACCGATTTGAGTGGCCATTGGTTATACTTATGCTAATTACTAAAGGATCCAATTTTCATTGAATTTGGCATAAAAATGAATTGTTTGAGTTCAGAAAGGACACTAAGTTCAATAATAAAAGAACTGCATCAAGTAAAAATATTTTAAATAAAAGTCTCAATATATATTTATAATGAATGTAAATTAAGAATAAAAATGTATAATCGAAATATTTATGTTTTACAAATACGACAGCTCTAACATAGTTGTTGCTGTACTTCCTAATTCGCATAACCTGTAAGCAGTCTTAGGTTCATGCAAACTTTGTTGAATTTCAAGTCGATACCGAAATAGCAGAATGGACGGGATCCTATATAAAATGGCTATGAATGGATTTACAGGCGCATAATCCACACTTAAAGCAGGTAGCACTAGGTAAACTCCAAAAAGTAACTGCCATAAAATGACAGATGTTTTAAACCATCTGTGGATCGTACAATAGTTTACCTACCCATACCTAACCAATCTTGATTCTATATAAAGCCTAAGCGGGCAACATTTGACTTCAGTTGAGTTTCGAACGTTTAACGAGAATGGATAAATTATTTTTGCAACTGAATGTGTGCACGGATTTGATGGAAAAGTTTACAAACATCGAGTCGTTGAATAGATTTTGTGCCACATTTCATAAGTTTGCAAGTGAATTAAAGAACTTCTTGCCCAAAACTGAGGTGGATGGATATAGTAAAATACACATAGAGACGATTTATCTATGTTTTACGCAAATTATCACGTGTATCATGCAATTGGAGCGCACCATCAATATTGAGGAGTCAGGTGGTTCTCCCCTGCTAGCAACTCGAACACATTTTCGGGATCGCATCGAGTGGTGTCTGCGTCGGCTGCAAGCATCCATATATCAGCTGAATGAGGAGGCTATAGCCAGCACTCCAGTTAAACTGGAGGATCTTTCGTTTGTGGAGCTATTGGATTTGGCACTGGATAAGTTGGAGAGCTATAGCGACATAGTCGACACGGAGCAGGATGACATCTTCGATGCTGAAGAGCACCTTCAGCTGGTGGGTCAAGTGAATCACATTGTTCGGCATGCTTTGGCCTTTGCCAATGTTGCACTCGATTCGGATAAGAAGGCCCTGACTGCCATCTGTGAAACGGTTCTGGATGAATGTGTCGCTTTTGAAAAGAACTTTGACAACTATAATCGAAATGAGCGCAAATTGGAAGCTTTGTCTCTGCAAAGAGCGCTGTATTCAGTGGAAACCTATCTTAATGAAGCTCTATTGCGCTTGATCTTCAACAGCCTCGGGGAGACAACTTATATAAGTGAATTGAAGAACGCTTTGCAACAGAGCGAATCTTCGGCTGATGTGGAGAAATTGATTTGTGATTTTGACATCAATGTGGATTGCATACAACAGATTGGCGTCTTTGCCATAGCCTTTACGCAAGATGTGAAAACGAAGACAATTATCCGAAGTTGTTTGGCCTCGTTGGAGTCCTTGGACGCGTGTATTGTACCCGCATTTAAATTCCAAGCTACGACGTCGGCATTATACCATGCAGATATTCTGGAAAATCATTTCAAGGAAGAGCTGCTGATGTTTCGCAATGTTGTTCACGAAATAATTGACAGTCGAGCCTTGATCAGCAACTTTTTGGATATCTTGGACGAGAGCATTGACAATGCAGCGACACTCTATCCCAAGGGCTATTTATTGAAAGTAAGCCAAATGGGAAACGTTTTATTCGAACACTTTCAGCTTAAGGTAAACTATCAAGAGCTAATTGAAGATGTGGAAGGCAAGCGGTTGCATCAAGATTTTATCGCCATTTTACGTGAATGCCAGGCTGTACTTGAAATATCTATTCAAGTAGATCTGAAACGTATTATAAAGCGTTTGAAAATTTTGTATTCGGTTTTGGCAAAACTACGAGATGTCTGCGATAGACTAGTCTATCAAAGATCTGTCTGCAAAACTGAAAAGTCAATGACGACATCAACGCAATTAAGAAATGCCTCTCAATCATTTACTAATCGGGTAAGAGAAAATACTTTTGTAAATAAGTCCTCAACTTCATTAAATCATGAGAGTGATCTCTTAAGTTTTCACTTAACTGAAATTCTACGTATTACCTAAGCTATAAATCATGACCACAATAAATGTAGTTAATTAATTCAAGAAAAAATTAAAATGAAATACATCTAATGCGAATTCAATGTATTTTGCTTGATTTAAAATTGGTTCATGGATGTGATATAAAAATATGGCCAATAAAACTTATGTTTAAAGTATATGTTAACAAATTTTCGTTTTACATTCATTTTTTAAAAATAATAAATAAATACGAAAAATTAATTACATTTCCGTTATTTAAATAAATAATTAAATTTTTAATTCTTTATGCCACAGCTTGGCAGCCCTACACCAGTATTGTCAATGCTGGCTAATGACAATGTTGTGTCGTCAGTGCTAATGACTATCGTTTTGACAGCTAAAAACTATCGGCACGTCATCGATTATTTTACAACGCTGTATACAATCACAATTAGGTATCTAGAAAAGGTTGATTAATAAAGTTAAGAAATCTCTAAAAGTGTTCGCACCCGCTACCATAATATCATATCGGTCCATCCCTAAAATACTTACATCCCTAAATCCAAGCGGCGATTTTGTAAACATTTACGAGACTCCAGAAGACGAAGGAAGGCCGATATTCGGAAATCATGAATACATGCTTCTTTTGCGGTGCCGTTGACATACACGGCACTGCAAATTATGAATTGCTCTCAGCCAAGGTGCCTTCGTCACACAAATCGGTGTCGTTAGTTCTTACCCACCTCGCAAACTGCATGAAAACCGAAATCAAACTGAGCGCAGAAACAAAACTTTGCCCGCGATGTTTTAATGAATTGGCCGAATATGATACCATTATGGTTAATTTAATGGTTACGCAAAAGAAGCTAACGACGCAGTTAAAAGCAGCATTGAAATCGGAATACGAAGACGAGGGTCTGGTAGAGGAATTAGACAAAACCGCACAAGATGATGCCGAAGCGGAAGCGTTATTTGAGGAGCTCGTGAAAGATGAGGAAGATGTGGATATGGAAATCAAGGAGGAGTACGATGATGATGATGATGATGATGACCAGGAGTTTCTCTGTGAGGGCAAGTCTGATGGTGTCTCCCCTAAACTAGAGGATGAGGATGATCAAGGTAGATTTATGTCAAAGCGCGTCAAACAGGAATGCAACACTTGTGGTAAAATATTCAATGCACGCTATCAACTACAGAAGCATATCAGCGAGGAGCACAATAAAACGCAGGCTCATGTCTGTCCCATCTGCGGAATTATACGCCGCGACGAAGAATATCTTGAACTGCACATGAACGTGCATGAGGGAAAAACAGAGAAGCAATGCCGATACTGCCCCAAGAGCTTTTCGCGGCCAGTGAATACGCTGCGGCACATGCGCATGCACTGGGACAAGAAGAAATATCAATGTGAAAAGTGTGGACTACGCTTTTCCCAGGACAATCTGCTCTATAATCATCGCCTGCGTCATGAGGCCGAGGAGAATCCAATCATATGCAGCATATGTAACGTCTCATTCAAATCGCGTAAGACTTTCAATCATCATACACTCATCCATAAGGAGAATAGACCACGGCATTATTGTTCCGTTTGTCCGAAATCTTTCACGGAACGTTATACACTTAAGATGCATATGAAGACACACGAAGGTGATGTAGTCTATGGCGTGCGGGAAGAGGTGCCAGTGGATGATCAGGTGGTTGAGGAACTACAAGTAGACGTTGACGAATCCGAGCAGGCCGTCACAGTGATTATGTCTGATAACGATGACAATTCCGCTGGATTCTGCCTCATATGCAGCACTAATTACGAGAACAAGAAGGAACTAGAGCATCATTTACAAATTGATCATGATGTCGTATTAAAATAAATAGCATTTAAGCACCCCTAATCTAACACATATTAACCTTTATATGATTAAGCTATTGAAGCATAACAATTCTGGAATCCTAGAGTATTTAGGCTGGAATAAATTCTTGACATGACTTATTTTTCTATATAAAACGCTTCTATATATGTATAAAAACGAAATATTTCAAATAAACAACAGTTCGATTAAAACAAACAATTCGTAGTCGGGAAGAGAAAACCGAGTCACTAATCGATTGCAACTATTTCATTAATTTCCAAATCGTTAGAATGGCTTTTGATTCTGTCTACCGGGATTTTGTTAAGGGATTATACAGATATATAAATATGTCATATCTGATTTTACGAAATAGAAATAGAACCTTTGTTGGGCAATTAAAAATCTATTTAGACCCCATCAGATACACAAATAAACAATTATTAGAAATATTCACTTGTAACGTTTCAAATAGTTGTATTCCGACTATGTTTATAAAAAACTCGTATAAGTGAACTCCAATCTTAAGCTTATTCGTTCTCCTGGGAGCGCAGGCGACCGTTGGGGTTTGTTAGACGCACCGACAACTGTTTGGCGCGCTCAACGATTTCCTTGCGTTTCTTTGAGGATACACCATGGGCGATCTCACCGCAGTAGACGCGATTCTGCATCAGCAGTACCTCCAATTCGCGCACATTGTGTACGAGGAATTTCTTGAAGCCAGTGGGCAGCATGTGGCGGGTGCGCTTGTTGGAACCGTAACCAATGTTGGGCATCAAATATTGGCCCTTGAAGCGACGACGTACTCTGTTGTCGATACCCTTGGGCTTGCGCCATTTGTGCTGCAAAGCAAATGAGTGAATTTTAGTCTGGGAACTTCTTTGCTTATATTTCATAATTAACTTACCGACAACTTGGCATATCGATCCGACTGGTGACGGATGAAGTGCTTGGTGCGCTTCTTAACGATCTTGGGCCTGTATGCTGGGCGAATGGTCATTTTGGAGCTGTAATTGAAAACCAAATCCTTATTAGCGTTTGGTTCTTTTGAATGTCAACAAACTTTATCTTGAGTGAACATTAGAATCACTTTATCCGATTGCAATTTTAGCATCTTGCACATTTGCAACTATTCAGTAAATGATTTGTTTCAAAATAAATCAACACTTTATGGCGATGCTTAAGAAATTTATAGATTTTAGGAATTATACGAACCGCTTATATGCTAAGAGCACGTCAAAAAGAGAGAAAAAAGACGTGAAGTTGGCCGCGCTTGACAGTTGTCAGCGCTGACACTGCTAACAGAGCTGCCAACTGATGCTTCCGTTTGAAATACAGAGCTTGTCATACACGCTCGACCGGCTATATGATACATACACTAACCAGAGAGCACATAGACCGGACACGTAGTGTAAAGTGTTTTGCACACTTATTTTCGAGGGTAATCTCCCAGTCAACTTCGTATTTGCTCGGCTCATCACTTTTAGGGGTCGGACTACAAAAATATGCGAGAGCACAATCATTTCGCTTTGTGCGCTCGACCGAGATGGTCGATGGTTGAACAAAAGATCCCTCTACGCTCAATGTTTCCCTTGCTCTCTCTCTCTCGATGCTCTTTGCTCTCTCAAATGTGTATATGTGTGTATGCATGTGAGCACAAGCAGCAGCTCTGAGCTGCCAGCTCACGAAAATTGAAATTTCTTCGCAGCAAGAACCCATGCCTTCCCTTCTGTGTGAAGAGTATACCGAACTTATCAAACCGTTTGCCAAGCTCGTACAAAATATGTATGTGTTTTCGATTTTATTTGTGGAAAGGGTATGAAAGCGTTGGTGCTCATAGTGAAAATGCTTTCGCGACGAGCGTGCACGCACACACTCTCCCTTGCTACATGTACTATGAGCATTTGTGTGCCTGTGTGCGAAGCTCTTGCTGCCAGTAGCAATTTTAAATCCCAGCATTTGCATTTGGTCGATCTTGTGAAGTGCTCACATACATACATATGTACATATGTATGTACATATATACATTTGATTGTGTGTACGCATGGGCTGCGATGCTTACAATTATGGGAGATCACTTGTAGAAGCATTTCTATGCCTATGTGATTTCATATGTGCGTGTGTGTATGGGCATGTGTGCTTGGGAGATGAACATTGGCGTGTGCCTGCCTCAACTTAGAATGATGTGAACGATTTTGGGCTTTTGTAGCTTTACTGACTAGCTGAAGCGACAAGTGCATGTGTGTAGTATATTGACTGGCGAGTAACTCGCGCTTATATTTATATATGTATGTATGTAATACCTGATTAAGCTCATTAAGCTAATGGAAAGCAATCCCTTGCACCTGTTATTATATATACATGCATGCAAGTAAAAAAACGCTGTATTGACAAGTGCATATCAAGTATTAAAAAAAATGCATTCATTGAAATGAAATCAGGTGCTTAAATATAAGCGCGAGTTACTCGCCAGTCAATATACTACACACATGCACTTGTCGCTTCAGCTAGTCAGTAAAGCTACAAAAGCCCAAAATCGTTCACATCATTCTAAGTTGAGGCAGGCACACGCCAATGTTCATCTCCCAAGCACACATGCCCATACACACACGCACATATGAAATCACATAGGCATAGAAATGCTTCTACAAGTGATCTCCCATAATTGTAAGCATCGCAGCCCATGCGTACACACAATCAAATGTATATATGTATATACATATGTACATATGTATGTATGTGAGCACTTCACAAGATCGACCAAATGCAAATGCTGGGATTTAAAATTGCTACTGGCAGCAAGAGCTTCGCACACAGGCACACAAATGCTCATAGTACATGTAGCAAGGGAGAGTGTGTGCGTGCACGCTCGTCGCGAAAGCATTTTCACTATGAGCACCAACGCTTTCATACCCTTTCCACAAATAAAATCGAAAACACATACATATTTTGTACGAGCTTGGCAAACGGTTTGATAAGTTCGGTATACTCTTCACACAGAAGGGAAGGCATGGGTTCTTGCTGCGAAGAAATTTCAATTTTCGTGAGCTGGCAGCTCAGAGCTGCTGCTTGTGCTCACATGCATACACACATATACACATTTGAGAGAGCAAAGAGCATCGAGAGAGAGAGAGCAAGGGAAACATTGAGCGTAGAGGGATCTTTTGTTCAACCATCGACCATCTCGGTCGAGCGCACAAAGCGAAATGATTGTGCTCTCGCATATTTTTGTAGTCCGACCCCTAAAAGTGATGAGCCGAGCAAATACGAAGTTGACTGGGAGATTACCCTCGAAAATAAGTGTGCAAAACACTTTACACTACGTGTCCGGTCTATATGCTCTCTGGTTAGTGATACATATGTGATATGATATGATATTCATAAATTGAAATAATTATTTAATCGATTTGTTAAAAATTATTTAAAATTCATTTGTGAAACGTAAGACGTAGGCGTATGATTGTATGTTATACATATGTAGCTTGGGCAAAAATGAAATGTTTATTCTTCTAATATATTTTTCAATTTTGTGTTCATTTATTTTATTTTATTTAATCCATTGAGTTTTTGAATTTTTTACTGAAATTTAGAATGTTTGTCAAATTCGTATATGATAAAGAATCGTATAGTTTCATGTACTCTTGAGCATTAAGCACATGCAGATTTTATCGAGCTATCGATAACAGTATAAATACAAAAACAGTGTTGTCGTACAACCTGCGATCTCTGAAGTGTCTGTGAACTATTTATAAATATACGAGGATAGGAACCCAATAATAAATCCCTCGTAATTAAGATTCATAAACTGTTAGATCCGCTTATCATTACGGTATGCCGATAATGATGTTACCGAAATAGTTATGTGCAAATTTCGATCACCCTGCACGTTCGTTGTAATATAACTTTTAATTCATTATATAATTAAGCGAAATCAATGTGAATGAAAAGACCAAAACAAAAAGAACAAACTGAACAGGAAGTGTGTGCAATTGAGGTCGACTACCGTAAACAATGGTAACAAGGTAGCATATGCGTACACGACGCATGCAACAGAAACGGCAACAACGGCAGCAATATGAAAGTCGATGGCGTTCTGGATAAGAATGACAGCGTGATAGCTAAGTCGGAGCCGGCGATAACAGCTACAGCAACAGCAGCAGCAGCAGCAGTAACAACAGCAACTGCATTAACCCCAGTGACAGCAACACTTGCTATTCGTGCTAACCATGACAGCATCTTTCTGGAGCGGTTCTTTGGCGCCTTCCAATGGGAGGAGTTTGCATGCGGCTGTGGCTCGGCGTTTGTCAACATCTGCGTCACCTATCCGATATACAAACTCATTTTCCGACAAATGCTGCATGGAGTGCCAGTCAGCTCGGCGATGTTGCAGCTACGTCACGAGGGCCTCGGGTTTCTATACCGCGGCATGCTGCCGCCTTTGGCACAAAAGACCATATCGCTGTCCATAATGTTTGGCGTATTCGATGGCACGCGACGATATCTGGTCGAGGATTATCGCTTTAATGATTACGGTGCCAAGGTTATTGCCGGCGTTGTCGCAGGCAGCGCCGAATCAATTTTATTGCCATTCGAACGCGTGCAGACGCTGTTGGCCGACTCGAAGTTCCATCGTTATTTCTCCAATACGCCGAGCGCGTTTAGGTAAGCGAATGCGAAGTTCTCTTCGATCCCCAGATCAATTATATATATTTTGTAGGTATGTTGTCACGAATTACGGTTTTCGGGAGCTATACAGAGGCATTGAACCAGTATTTTGGCGCAACGGCTTATCAAATGCATTGTTTTTCATGTTGCGTGAAGAAGCCAGTAATCGCCTGCCGAAAAGGGCAAGTATCTAGATATTTATATAAATATATCAGCATATAGACAAAGCTGCCAAATTGAAAAGAAATGAGCAAAGATTTAAGTTAAACAAATGTTATCTAGGTAGATACTTTGAACATCCATATAATTTAAAGTTCACGATAAACTTGAATTGAGTCGAATTGACATTAAATTTTGCAGCTTTACTTTCAACCTTCGCCGTTAGACAATTAATTTGATTTTTTGTATTTGCTTACAGAAATCGGTGTCGACCAGAACTGCACAAGAATTTATAGCTGGCGCCGTGATCGGTGCCAGCATTAGCACATTATTTTATCCTCTCAATGTGATTAAGGTGTCGCTGCAGAGCGAAATGGGACAATTAACGGAGGGCAGTTGGCATGCCTGCAAGAGGATCTATCGGGAGCGAGATAGTCGAATTGCTAACTTTTATCGGGGCTGTGCATTCAATACGGGTCGCTCCTTTATCAGCTGGGGCATTATGAATGCGGCATACGAGAACCTCAAAAATTTGATGAGTCAGCGCGAGCTGAAGTCAAAATTGACGGCCATGCAACAACGCTAAGCTACGTCTTACGCAAACTACAACTAAAACTAAAATCTAGTTGAATAAGCTTAATGTATACACAAATGTTTCCTTCAGTCTTTAACTAGCAAATTTTTCGTTTTAAGTCGTGTGCTAAAGGGTTGTTTCTTAGGCAGTGCGAGTGCCAAAGTTTTTTTTTTTTGGTCACTCAATATGTGTAGCCAGCCCATAGATCGATAAATGTTTGACGTTTCATACATCATATCCACATATAAATGTATTTCATTTTCGCTTTGGTAATTTTGATAGAGACTGTAAATCTGAATTTGTTAATTTAGCTTTTGAAAAAACCAACGAAACTGCAATGGCAATAGTCAACAAATTTGTCAACAAATTTGTCTGGCTAGGCGCGAGTACAATAAATGTGAGCATTTAATAAGCCCAAAATAAATAAATAAATATTTAACTAGTTAAATTAAATGACTTGTATATACAGAATATATTACGATGTAACCTAATTATGTTGTTAATGTATATACGACTTGCGTGATGTTTATGAAATTAATAAATTGATTCAATGTATTTGGAAAGTTGTATTGTTTTTTTCTGAATATATGTAGGGTTGCAAATGAAGTTAAGCATCTAATTTGTTAATAACTATTTATTTTCTGCTCTTTTGTGAAGTAAAGTTGAACTTGACGCTGAGCTTAAACTTAAGCCTTACATTAGAAACATACTTATTTTGCCATATCTAAAATTTCCCCACGATTTAAACTCGAGAAATTCATATATATTTCTCTACTATATTTCAGCATTTTCATAAAATTATCAGCACATAAAAATAGTTAGGTTCTACAACTAATACACAAATAAATATTTATATATTAAGAATTAGCAAATAAGTTATTTACATTAAAAAAAAAAAAATTAACACACATATCACAAAAACTATTATATCGAACTCTTGGCCCCTAACGTTTCTTAAGCGAGCTGCGATATCTTTGATAGAAATCCTCCATGGCTCTGTATTCGGGCTCTAGGATATCGGGAATTTCCTTATCCAATGAGGCAAAGTAGATCATTTCAACTGAACAGCTGCCGCGTAATTCCTGTTCGTATTGTCGCAGCTGCTGAAAGAAACCGGAATTGGGCCTCACTTGCGGCCGTATGGATTGAACGTGTGTGTAGGCCTCCCGTAGACTCATGCCCCCATACTTCATTAGGTAGGCCAAGCACAGCGAGGCGGAACGACTCACACCGGCCACGCAGTGCACCAGGGTACTGCCGCCACTGAGACGCACTTCCTCAATCAGATCGGCCACTTCATCAAAATGGGCTGCCAAATTGACGCCGGCTCGATCCTGTGCATTGATCCTCAGATACAATGGGTTGCTTAAGCTGGAGAGTGGCGTATCTGGCAGTTCGGGCGCCACATTCACTACACAACTAATGCCCAGCTTGTCCAGGTGGGCGGGCACCACAGCCGCTGCGCCGCATAGGTAGAGTGATGGTGTTAGCCTGGAAATGCCTGGATACGGAGTGTGTTCCTCCAACTTTGTTTGACTGCAATAAAAATAATTAAATCAAAAATGTGAGTTAGAAAATTTAAAAATATTTATATACTACAAATTGAAAAAGATTCTGATTTATTGAGATACAAACTAGAATCCATGTTTAGTTCAGTGTGAATGCCCCCAATAGCAATCTCAAACGCAATACCAACTCCTACGCCTGTCCATCCGCATAGATATATGTTATGCATCCCACCTGACTACAAAATAGATTTATTTTTAGCAAAACCTACATAAAATCTTTGATAACAATTAGTCACTATATATGCTACATTAACATTTATTTTTGCCCCTGTTTTATGTTTAGCAACTAATTGTTAAGCACTGAAAGCCTAACTATCAAGCAAGCTGTCAAAAGCAAAAATATATTTCATCTTTTAGTCGTAAAAAAAAGCCAAAAAAAAAGCAACAACATTCTACAAAGTTAAGACGTAAATAACAAAGTGTATTGAAAAAATAAATATATATTTTTGAGTTGCTTAAAAAATATAAAAAGAAAACAAATAGAATCTTAAATCAGTTCCTTCCCCTCTAATAAGCTTTTATGAATGGGCATTAGCGTCTCTTTTAGCATTGTTGTTTTTGTTAAGCGTATTTATCTGGTTGATCTATTATATCTATATCTATGTACGTCATTGTTTTCTCAGCACCTACGTGGAATACTACAAAATAATAAACATATGAAGACATTAAACATATGTCTCTCACCCTACCATATATTTTTTCCTGTATATATTTAAAAGAATTTTGTTTATAATTAGTTTGCCGAATGAGTTTATTTTTTGTTTTTTTTTTTTTTCGCTTTGATAATGAACATTACCAAAATAGAATTGATTTATAAAGGTGTTCAATAGGTAAACGAGAGCGGGAGAGAAACAGAAAGAGAGACAAGAGATTTTCATATTACTAAAGCTCTACTATACTTTAAAGCTCTACTATACTTTTATACTTTAATTCAAATTAGATTTATTATTTAGAAATGAGCAGAATCAAATATTTTGATAATTGTTAATAATTTAATATTTATAGGAAAAAAGTGATTCATACATCTAAATGACGGATCAAAATTTAACGACTAAATTATTTGTGACATCCTCTTTTAATTTGCATAAAAATAATATATATATTTATAAATCCGGGTGTGATCATATATTATATAGTTCATGTACAAAATAGTTTCCTTTTCATCAAGCACTTGGCATTAACTTGGGCGATTCTCTTTTACCTTAAGTGATGACAACTTTGACTTGACAGATTCATTTGAAATTAGAGAAAGAGAGAGAGAGAAAACAAAAATTCAAGCATAGCGGAATGTTAATGTAAAATACAAATAGCAGCAACAACAAACGTATTTATTTATAGTTGCATTGGATATATTTTTGCCTGGCGACATTTCGTCGTCATTAAATAATAATCACAAATTCCTCTGGAACTTTGCCAAAATTAATCATCGGACACTTTCACTTTGACCGCACCAAATAATGCTCATATATATATATATATATACATATATATCTATGTATATATACATATATAGATCTACAAAAATATTTTCAAATTTTGTTTACACCCTAGACCCAATGAAAATGTGTAAACTGGGTATGTACGGAGCGTATAAGATGGTGAATCTTATTTTATTCTATAGGACTGATTGGGTTCAATGGGCGAACTGATCTACAGCTTTCTGTGAGTTGTGGCTGTCTCTGTGTTCGAATGCTCTACGAGTTCGATTACCTCAGAGTGTATAAGAATTTCACGCTTCAGTCTTCAGTCTTCAGGCGATCAATTTGGAAATTTCAATAGACTAGAAAGTCCAGCTCTTAAGCCTCATATTGAATATGGAATCTCCCAAGTATGCACGAAAAGTCCTTCTAGTTTTTTATGTCTTCCTAAACTAAATTGAATCAGTTTGGCTTATATATGTACATTTACCATGACTGGGTATCTACTAGTCCAGCTCACTCAACTGCTCTTATGTTTCGTTCTTTGCCGTGTGAAAAGTACCAGCAAATATTTGCTTTCGAGCCCAAAAAGACAAAAACAAATGCAGCGCGAACAAATAACAATTTGTGATTTTATCTATAATTAAAGGAAAATTTATGTTTATGGCGAGCTAAAAAATATAACAATATTTATCCCGCTCAAAGTTGTTGACACTCAAATATATAGGGAATCATGTGATGACAAAGGGAAATGGGTTAATGTTATAATCTAGATTCTAGAAGAAGTGCAGCCTTGTAGCCAGAACACTTCCTCGAAAACCTCTATAAAATATGTAGAGCACAAAGGAATTTGACATTTTTATAGACCACAATTATATTTATATATATACATAGATATGTATGTTTGTACATACATATATCTAGATAAATTTCAGCTTACAATGCGGATATCTGTGTGCATAAAATCATTTAGGCATTTCGTCTTCTATGCACCTCAAGGTTGAAAATATTGCTGATTTTGTTTGCCAATTTTTGGCGTTGTTGTTTTGTTTTTTGTTTTTGTTTTTGACAGGCAGCAGACAGAATAGAATAGACCTTCGTCTGAGTCGATATGAAAAATGATGATTTCTCTATAATATTTAAGCAATTATTTTGTCCTTGAATTCGATTGTCAGAGTCAGGGCTGTCAATAATGAACGTGTGCACAAAAATATTTTTTATAAAAAATTTGTCAAACATTTTGAAATATATTTAATGAAGAACGCATTTACAGGTTTGAGGGCTCATTTAACAGCATTTGAAGTTAAGTTTGAACTCTGTTAGAGTTTATAGTGGCAGTTGAAATGCAATTAAACATTTTAACAGTTTGTAGGACTGTTATATCCACAGTCTGACAACGCTAACAGCTTATGTGGTTTGATTTCAAAAATCTTTGGCTTCCATATAAAATAGAAGTTGAAAATATAAAAATTGATTTGATCTTTACTGTTTATGTGACTTGTAAATTTGAACTTTTAGAATTCACTTTTTTACCTTGTCTCTTTTTGCATCTGTCTACAGCTATATATATAGCGTTCTTTTTATTGGCTTCCTATATTGAAATATATATTCATGAAATGCATTTCGTATAGGTAGGGCACATCTGTAAAGGTATTTGGCATGGAATTTGGCACAAAGTGTAGAAATAAAAATTTGGCACAATTTGAATGCAGCGGAAAATCTGACCATATGCTTCATTACACACGCACACACATATTAGACCATTAATGCAGTTGAAGGTGTTTCCTTTTAGTTGCTCATATTTTCATGCTATATGATTAAACTTTTTATGTAAATTTGTATATGTTTAAAATATATCTAGAGTTCTGCAAGTAAGCAATAAAAACAATAAAAAAAATTTTTTTTTTTTTAATTAATTAATATTAACTTTCATTGTCTTTTTATTGCCGTTGGTATGCCTTTGCATTGTTGCATAAATATAAACATATTGAAATTAATAACAATAATTAAAAACAATTGGTACATTTTTAAAATTTCTTAAAAAATATTCTACAAAATATAAAAACTACAAATATTTGACTGCTTTAAAATGCTGCCCAAACTTGTGTCCAATAATTTATAGCAAAAAGCCATAAATGGTATTTAGTCACGCATGCCCAAGCCCAGTGCCTAGTATAACCATGTATATGTACATATATAAATATATATATAATACATATGTGCACCTATGTCAAGCCCAATTATCGCAGTTAAAAACTGAGAGCTTCGTGTTGCCATGACATAAGCGCGACCTTGACTCGATTCGCATCGAATTTGCATTTTTTCCTTAAATTGAGTGCAGTGCAGGTAATGTTTGCATGACTCACCTTTGGCACTCCTTGTCCTTATCATTGTCATTATCATTGAATACCGATTTCGATATGCTGTTAATGTCGTCCACAATGCTTCGCAATTTCTTTTGAGTATCTGCTGGCAGGCTTCCCGTCAAATGGGGAACCGTAATTAACTCTTGCATGTTTACGAGTCCGTTGCCCGATCGGACGCCCCAAGATATAAAAATTCCACAAATTCCAGAACGAACGTATACAAAATTGAAACTATTTCGTATCTTGTGAATTTGTTTTTGTAGCAGCGTAAACACAATTTCTTTTTTATAAATATATCTATATATTACATATGTGTGTGCAAGTTTATATGATTTTTTTTATAGCGCTCGCTTCAGCTGTATTTTCTTTGACGACGAACAAAAGTCGACTGACTCATTGGGCGCTAAACACGAAACACACAATTCGAAATATTTTCAGTTGTTGTCGTGGTGAATTTGTCGGTGCGTAAGGTGTATTTAAGTGCACACGAATTTCTACCTGTAGATATATATAATATATAAATATACATTCCTCTACTGCACACCACGTTTCAATTCAATTTACATTTTTTTTTTTTTCATTATATAAATTGCAAGCATTTGATGGCATAACTCTTAAATTATTAAAAATAAAAACACTTAATATTTCTATGCACTCAAGAGTAACTTTTTAAAACTTGATTATTAATTTTTAGTATTTAGGATATGCAGACAAAATATTTGTATATTGCAAGCTTCAATTTTAACGGTTAAATTCAACTTTTGTCATGTTTTAACCATCAAACATTTTATCACTGTTTAAAAACATTTTACAATTTATTCAGTTTAATTGAACATTAAAAAAATTTAAAAATCAAATGTCCACTTCCTAAAAATTGTTTAGCGCCTACTGTTAATAACAGTTGAGTAAATGTTAAATTGATTGATTGCCTTAACGTCGCTGTTAACGCAAGCAAAACAGCTGTTCAATGTTCGTGTACAGCCACAAGAAATTGTGAACGAGATAGAAAATATTGCTCGATAAGAAGAAGACCAAAGCGCGAGTTTCTTGTGAATGAGAGAAATAGCAGCAGACGCCAAGAGGCCGCAAACAAAACTATTAATTTGTACAAATTATATTTGATCAGAATCTTTACTTAATAACTAGAATGGGTAAGGAGAAAGCGAGCAAAACGTTTAACATCGGTGATTTGGTGTTCGCAAAAGTGAAGGGCTATCCAGCATGGCCAGCAAAAATAACAAAGTACCAAAACAAAAAGTATAATGTTTACTTTTATGGTACCGGAGAGACCGCTAATATAAAAGTTGAAGATCTATTCACATATGTGGATAATAAGGAGAAGTTCGCTAATCCCAAAAATATGAAACGTGCAAAATTTAGCGATGCCATCGATCAAATTGAGAGCGCATTGCGAGGCGAGGATTCGGCGCCAATCGATTTGCCAAGCAGTAGCAACGATGATGGCAATGACAGCACCATGGAATCAGGGCTAGATGTAACAACCGAATCTGCTACCAGCACTAACGCTACATCAGTGGATTCCGTGATAGTTACGGATAGCACCGAGGCAACGCACCCAGCGCAGCCCAAAGCCCGTGGAGCGGCAGGAGGCGCGACTACTGGTCGCAAGTCGAAGGCGGCCCCAAAGCACGTGGATGGCGATACAGAGGATGGTAGCACTGATACACTGGAGACGCCACCGCCGACAAAGAGACGTGCTCCACCAGAAGGCATCTCCGGCAAAAAGTCCGTAAAGAAATCGAAGCCCATGGCGGCGGTGACGCCCATGCAGAAGCGTGCGCGGCACTCAAATGTGAGTAAAAATCGTATACAGATAAATCGCATAAATATATATATCTAATTGATTTTCGGCTCTTGCAGGTCATACAGAATAATCTGCTTATGGTGTATATGCCTACGGCGAAATGTTTGGGCATCAATATGAACTACAATAAGCCCGCCAGCTTTGAGAGTCCGGCTGCGGAACAGGCCTGGTTGGAGAAGTCACGCAAGGAGGCGATTGAGTTGAAATTGAAATTGGAGTCGGGACAAGTGGATGCGGAATCAATGCCGGAACGTATTATCATTGAGCCTGTACGCAATGAAATACCCAAACAGGAGGCAGTGCGTTTCATCGAGGAGCTCATCGAGCAGGAAGATGCGTTGTTTATGGAACGGGATTTTATACAATTGTCGCAGCAGCTGCGCGAATGCCTGGGACTGCGGCGCGCCAATGTGGGCCGTTGTCTGGAGATCTTGGAGCAGTTGAAAGATATTGAATTGAATAAATTGATGCTGTTGCGAAATCCGGAATGTGTAGACATAATGCGGCGGCTACGTCGCTATGTGGGTAACTTGGAACTATGGAAAATGGATATATCGGATGAGCTGGAGTTCAAAGAGAAGGCGCAAATCATACGTAAAGTCTCGACGGGCATATACGATGGCTTTAAGGCGGTCTTCAATCCTGATAGCGAGCCTGAGGAGAACTTCTGGGTAGACTTTTGCGAAAAAGTTAAGATCTACAAGAACTATACGAAAAACATCAATGATAATCTGCGCGTCTCGATGAGCGAGAGTAGCTACCAGAATTTGGTCAAGAGCAAGGAGCAGGAGGAGGCCGCTTCCACGGATTTGGTTGAAAACTGAGAGCATCACCAGATTCCAGCTAACAACTACTTAAGGTACATTACAATAATGGAACTCTCTGAAATTATTAATTTCAATATTTTCCACGCATTTGATTTTCAGTTAACTTTAGGTTTAACAAAAATTCAATTCAATTCGGCGTACAGCTGAATGTGAGGCACCGATTACTACTACAAATCGTCATTAGAGCCATTGAAATTGATAATCGAATCAATTAAACTGGTTGCAATTGGTTTTTTTTATTTTTTTTTTATTATTATAATTACATCATCGGGCGCTATCTATAACAGTATGAATTAGATCACGTTTGAGAGAGCTGCATCAGCAATCCGTAAACAAATTTATCAAACACACATAAACATACGCACGCATGCACATAATACACACACGCACAGACACTTTCAATACATAGATTATTATGTTTGAATACATAATTATGAAAATATGTGCATAAATAAATAAACACTTGACGATATCTATATGCTGTGTCTTGTCTGAAGCCCGAAGTGTTTGATGGATTCACGAAGGATGCGCTGAAACGGAAGCAGAGATTGAGCAGAGAAGTATATATTCGAGCAATCAATACAAATGATTAACTAGATAATAGTGAGTTTATAAAAATAATTTTTTTCTTGATTGATTAATTGACAACGGAAAAAGAGATTGAGCAGATATAAATTATGTATATATGACTAAAATTGTACACAAAATTTTCTAATTGATTGAACGTTTGTTGAAAGATATAAAAGCATTATCAGAGTAATAATAATACATGTTATCTATCAGAAGATACAGTTTGTGGGGTACACATATCCTCATATGCATCAAACTGCGATTAAATCTATAACTAAGGAATATAAAATATGGATATGGAATATAAATTGATGGCTATCAAACGTACTAGATTTATATAGAGAATAGTTTAAGCATTCGCCGGCCGCACTTCAGCCCTAACGTTTTCCCAAATAAATGTAAGTTCAATTTCTTAAACAGTCCCAATTTAGGCTTATCCAGTAAAATGTACATCAAATAAAATATTTTCGAAATTAAAGCTAGTACATTTAGTAATATTATTTCACATTAGATGTATATACATTTAAGTAAAGCTCATTGCTTTACGGTTCCTGCCATCGATGCGCTGATATTCACGCTGCTTTGATTTGCTCCGTGGTGTCGTTTGATCAACGTTTCATCTGACATCGACGACCTTCTTCACGCTCGGGCGTTTCCAATGTGCGCTATATCATAGCTCTGTTAAACTTCTTGCCGGTTTTTTTGCTTCGGTATTCAGCCTCAGCGCTCGCAGCCTTTGGTTGATTCTGCTTGGTTTAAGCCACACGCCTGGCACATTTCTGGCTCAGATGCTACTCGGACAGCTTTAATGGGGCCAACATGCGTTGCTTCATGCGCTTTATGCGTTGCTCCATTTCGGGTATGATAGGAAAGAATGGGTTAGCCTCATCTTTAGCTTGAGCTCTGCTACGACTAAACTGCTTCTCTGGTTTCAATAATAATTTCTGGTTCGATGGTACTAGTAAAATCATAATCTATGCTATTATCTGTTTCCGGTTTCAATGCTAAAGGGTCAGCATTCCGCCTAGCCGAATCGCTGTCCATTCGTTAGCAATTGGATTTGTATTATAGTTTACATAGCGCTGAAACGCAGGAAATTGTTATTTAGCAGTCGCTTAAATTTCTGTTAATGACTGTTCATGTAAACAGAAACTGTTAATAGATAAATTTTTATATTATATATAAATAATATTAACCATATTTATTAAACACGTATTCTTCACAAAAAATGTTAACTGGATCAAAGCTCTTACATTTAACCAAACTGATCGTCATTTACTAAGAACATAGCTTAGCTTCTACTTCATATATTCATACCAAAAAAATCATTTATCAAGCACTATCAATCCTTCTCCTTGACATCGCCGATTCCCTCTGGTAATATAGCAAACATGGCCTCCGATTCGGGCAAACAGGGCGAATCGTAGATCTTGCAGATGCGCGCATCGCCCTTGCCCTTGCGCAGATATAGACGCGTTGTCGACGCATGCGCCATGATATGACCGCCAATGGGTTTCTTTGCATCGGCCACAAACATTGATGCACCGCCATCCACCTGGGCTGTCACTTGATTCGTTATGACGACCGCAACGCCAAATTCATCGGCCAGGCGCTGCAACATGCGCAAAAATAGACCCAAATGATTTTGACGTGCAGCCAATTCTCCGCGTCCAATATACTCGGAGCGATATAGCGCCATGGCACTGTCCACGATGATTAGGGCGTACCTAAAAGAGAAATACCAATATATATAATAATCTTTATAATCTTAATAATCTTTATTTCACCTTGATTCAAACATCATGCCCGCTGCCATTTGAACCAGTTGCGTCTGCTGATCCGTATTGTGAGCCCGTGCACAGGCCACATTATCCAAGACCGCTGCCTCGTCCATATTGTATCGCTGTGCAATTGCCGACAGGCGTTCCGGCCGAAATGTGCCTTCGGTATCAATGTACAAGGCTTTGCCTTCACCCCCGTTCTGGCTGATGGGCAGCTGACAAGTTACGGCCAGCGTATGACAAATCTGGGTCTTGCCACAGCGAAATTCACCAAAGATTTCCGTAATCGAACCCGTCTCAATGCCGCCGCCAAGCAGTTTATCCAGCTCTTTGGAGCCCGTTGTGAGCATCACAACTTCGGAGCGCATTTGATGAATGGTGCGTGCGCTGGTAAAGCTTAAAGGTATCAGCTTTGACGCCTCCTTCATAATGTGATCCACCTTGGATTCGCCCAGACCTTTGATATTTAGCAGCTGACGACGCGTCGCATATGTCACTGATTCCACTGTATGTAAACTGGCCTGCTGTAGTAGCTTAATGTCTCTGGGATTGATATTGTTGCCCTGCAAAATTAGATTCGAATATATGTATATAAATGGTGACAATATTCAACAATCTACTCGCTTACCTGTAGCTTAAGCACGTCCAGTGGTCCTCCATCATCCTCCTCTTCATCCGAAACATCGGCTGTGGTGGCTGACGCTAGGTCTGCCTGTTTCTGTGCCGGGCGTTGCATTTGTTCCATTTCTATTAGTTTTTCTTACAAATAAACAGTATATCAATTTGTCTTTTGTTTCAATAAATGACTTTCAAAATTGTATAATGTTTGCTGCCAGATTCATAAAAAATACGCGCGCTTAGTTGTGAAATGTTATAAACATTTTTTGCCATTCACAAAAAACGACGCATTCATCATCAGCTGTTGGCTTGTAAACGACATCAAGAGTGTTGAAAAGGAAGAAGCAGGGAACGTTGAGATAGAAACAAGCAGTCTTTATGAAAGCACTTACATAAATAGAAAGAAAAGAAAAAAAAAAAAAATACGGCATTTATAACTCATTCGACAGCATTTGGATCAATTAAAAGTGGAGCAGTAGCGGCAGATCTTCTGTTAAAGGTATATTTAATAGAAGTATGATTGGATATCATTACTTCGATGTGCGACTGTAAGTTGAATGCGGCAAATCGAAGAGAATTGTCACAATTAACAGCACACGTGCATGTGTTGGTTGCAACAGTGTTACTTAACGTAACATTATTATTTTTATTTATTTTTTTTTTTTTTAGGAAATTTCGGGATTTTGATAAGGTTGAGCTTACGCCAATTTATTTTCGGGGCTGCGTTTTGAACTCACTAGAGAAATTCTTTGGCGAAATTGGAGGCAAGACTAGTTTGGATATTGTAAAATTCAGCGTAGAACAGCGACGAGTTGTTTTCCGCGTGCCAGAGGAGTTCTATAAACGTACCCATACTGTAATCACATTGATTGGGCATTACCAGGAAGTACCGTGCCATTTTCAAGTTTTGAAAACTTCTAAGACCCCGTTGGACTTCGAAAAGTATTTTATTGGAGAAGATAAAGGTGAAGAAACGTAGCGAGACAACAGAAAATCATGGCGTTCTCGTATTGTAAAGTCTTCGGCAAGGATAAGGTGATCTTTGCCACCAAAGAGGATCATTCAACGCCCAGTACTGTAGAGCTGCCAGCACCAGAACCGCCTCAGGGTCTCATCACAAAGGATGGCAACATTAATTGGAGCTGCCCATGCCTGGGTGGCATGGCTACCGGACCATGCGGCGTTGACTTTCGAGAAGCGTTCTCATGTTTTCATTATAGCGAAGCGGAACCGAAAGGTTCGGATTGCTATGAGGCCTTCCGTAAGATGCAGGATTGCTTTCAGCAATACCCCACTGTCTATAATAAGGCCAATGGTGGAGATGATGACGACGATGCTCTTGGTGATGTTATGAGTTCGGATAGTAGCACCAATATCAAAGATGTCGATGAACTAACTGGAGGAGCTGGCGCTGCTGCAGCCGCGACAGCATCTGATTCACACACAACAACCACAAATGCCGTGTCCAAAGTGGAATAAAATAAATCAATAAAATAGTTAAACATATAAATTATACAGATATATTTTTTCATTTTATTTATTTTACTGTTCGAATTGCTGCCGTTAAATAACATAACACTCTATCAGCTGTTAAAATATTGTTTTGCTCTATAACAGCTGATTTGGTTTCTATGTGAGCCGAGTTTAAAGTAAACATCTGTGTTTATTTTGCCTATAGACAAATTTTATCTTAAGGAAGTACCTAAATTTTAACTTTTGTATAATAATGCAGCAGCTTTTTATAAATAGAGTATTTATTTATCAGTAACAATTATTAACATTGCGTAAAATATGTTAACACAAAGTATTTTTCTGGTATTTTCGTAAATTGATAACAAAAACATATGCGACATGGATAATTCTGGTAATTTTTGTGGTATAGTTATCGACACGCCGCCACATGTAGTCGGCCGACCACCATAAGAAAAATAAGAAAACTTATGAAAACCGTGACGAAAATGTTGTTAGACGTATTGGTAAAATGCTTAATGTGTTAATAAATCTCAGATGTGAAACGTTAAAACGTGAATTTAATATCAAATCTGTGCAAAATTTCAAAGTGCAATAGCTATTACGATTGCTGTGCAATTTGCTTGAGCTACAGGCCAACAAAATAAATCAAAACAAGTAAATAACCTTGTGTCTTGCAGTTCGAGCGCGCACCTAATCAGTAACAAAATAGAAAGTCAAATAACCAACAGCCGCCAGTGAAGTGAGTGTTGTGCATATTGCTTTCGAAATAAATAGTTATATCTGCATATTATCAGCTATTAGTTATAGAATCCCATATTTCACAAAAGTGTATTTTGCTAAAGTCATTTACAGTGCATTAAAAAGTTTCGTGCTGCACAGTGACACAAATACAAACGCGACACACACACAAGCGCACACATACAATAAAATATACGTATATACGCAGTTACGTATTGGTGTGCATACGAAAGACGTGCGGAGAGGAATTCGAAAATATACAAAGTACTTCCATTTCAATAGTTTTTTAATATATAAAAAATATAACGAAGAGTCTCAACTGTAAAATTTCAATTAACAGGAAACATAACAACAAAATCAGTGATTTGCAATAATAAAAAAAAGAGAAAAAAAAGAACCCTAAGAAGTTAACAGCGAACCATAAATTTGAATATTTGAATGCTGCTTAGGCTTCAACATTTTGTAGAAAATGGTCTCGTTAATTGATACAATCGATGCGGCAGCGGAGGCTCAAAAGCAACGGAGCGCCGCTGCCGCTGCTACAGCAACGTCGGCAGTCAACGCTGGAGCCAAGTCACCGACCGCCGCTGCTGCTGCTGGCGGTGTTGTTGCTTCAGCAGCAGCAGCTGGTATTGCCTTGACCGCAAGCGGCAAGCCTAAGGAGAAACGAAGGTGAGTTATGGTCACCCCAATAGTTGGACTAATTTTGTCAGCTCTCTCACCCCCCCACTAACAGACAGCCAAATAAATAATCTAAGCTCCTGCCATGTGATCTGTCTGTCTGATGGGCTGTTGCCTATTGCATAAGCAATTTGCTTTCTTTTTTCTTCAGCTGCTGCTGCTGCTGTTGCCGTTTGCTGCGTTGTCGTTAGCGTCAGCGTCAGCGTCGCTGTTGTTGCTATCGACGCTGTTGCTTCTATGACGTTAGCTGCGGATATGTTCAATAGGGTTGAGGGATTCAACTGTATTTGCACACCCTAATGTGCACCCCATTTGAATTTTTAGCATTAGATTGATGGAATCTATTTAGGGCTCATATTGCTGTAACAATAAGATTATAAGACCTTCTAGAATTATCGTACCGGCTCGAAATAATCTTCATAGACATACATACATATGCAAGTATACTTAATATTTATAGTGAAAGCTTTTCGGATATGTCAAATGCACATATACAAAATATATGTATATGAAGATCATTTCTCTTTATAATTCACACGTTTTCTTTAATTATTGATACTATGTGTAAATAGGTACATACATATATTAGTAAGCCTGTCTTTGCACTCGGGAGTACTCTACTAAGAGATATCCTGTATTCCTTGCTGAGCTATAGCTACTTTTATTTGTTTTCTGCTGGAAATTGATTTTTATTGTACGATCTTACTGAACCTAAGAGTATGAATGAATCACAAAAATGTGCGAAATTTATTGGTACATATGGGGGAAGTACACACCAAATGTTTCTATGCAGTTTAGCTGAATATACTTTTACTAAACAAAATTAATGAGTCTCCTTCAAAATAACTAAAGTTTTATTCAATTTGCAATCGATTGCGGAAGAGTCTCTAAAACGAATTGTTACTTTGAAATATATATGAAACTTGTGAAATAAGAGCTTTGAGATAAGGGAGTTGTTTTTTCGCAGATCTTTAGCGTAAGAATTCTTATGTGCAATATATGTATATAGGAAATTCAAGTCGAATTGCATTTGATTTATAAAATATATCTAAATATATATAAAGATGTGGAATATTTTGTAATAATTTGCTACGTTTGGTAAACAGGAATATATGTAGGTGCATGATAAACTCTCGAGGGTACTGTAGTTGTAGTTGTGCCAATATCAACTCAGTTTGTTGTCCTGATCGCTAATATAAATACTTTATGGGATGTGTCAAGCCTCTTACTGTGTGATACAGACATTTTCAAATGAGATATATTCATAAATCTCTTTTTCGCAAGTTCAAGGTATAGCATTGGAATAGTGTACATCTAAACATGTATGTATTTTCAATTGAGAGAGCATTCTACTGCATATCTAATATAAGACTTCTATCAACTTGTTGCACATTTTGCGAAATCATGCTCTCCACCTGTGATAATCACTCACACATGCAAGCATAATATATGTATTTATATAATACTTGAATATTTAGCATGTGTTGATGATTCAGTATATATGCATTCACATTCATATTTAGGCAAAAGATTGACAAGAGGGTGGTGGCTACGTTTCCTATACATGTAAGAAATCTAATTCGTAATCATTAATCACGCTTGACTTTTGCATGTGCGATAATTATACAACGTGAACGAAGGTAGACAGTAAAAGAGAACGCGTTGACCGAGACCTTACCTTGAATGTCGCAACAAATAAAACCCAGATGCAAATCAAAGAAACACTTAAAACCCAAAAGCAAACCCCGAAAGAAATAAAAATAATAAAACGAAAATGGCCAAATAATATTTACTAGTCCATTTACTGTAGATTGATTTGCTAAAGTTTTATTCTTCTTCTTTCGACTAGTTTCTGGCGTTCGATACGGATATATGTAGTAGCAATAACCTTCAGTAAAATTATATTCTGATTCATGGCTATCAAAATTTCATCGAATATTGATAAACACTGTGCGAGCTTTGCAAGTAACGAATCATCCAGCCTTCAAATGAAATCTTATCTTTATAAAATCAGGTTTATTTAATTATCCTTGATTGGTTGCGATGCGATCTGCCCATTTCTGTTTATTCTATATTTAGACAGATTTTGTTGTTGTTTTTTTTTGCAGCCTGATTGCACTTTGGATTTCCTCTTTTCAGCTGGGGCTACGCATTCTTTTTGCGTATGGTTTATTTTTAAAAATTAAACAAAAGCAGCAGCCGCGGCAGAGAAGAAGAAAGAAAAACCTGTTGTTGTCAGCAGCGAAGCAAACGCGTAACCAGTTTTGTTATTGTTTTGTTGTTGTCAGTTTTGTTTTATCAGTTTGTTTTGGTTATGTTTCGCTTGTCAGTCTTGATACCCTGCAATTGTAGGCGCATGGAAAACATGTAAATACTCTGGATTTACTGTAGTTATACTAAACTGCTCCACGTAAAGCAAAACTTCAGCTATTCCGATTTCACAAACTGTTTTCCATAGCTTGCATTTGATATGTGAAACTTGGATAGAATAGCCCTAGTGTCTGAGTTTTGCCAATGCGTAGGGTTAATCCGTATTTTTTTACTGAGTATCTACGCTTCGATTTTTTAACTTTTTGTTTTGTTTTGTTTTTATTTTGAAGTTTATTTTTGTTTGTCTGCCCTCTTTCGGCATCTTCTTGAGGCGTGTTAGCGACCTGCCCCTCAAGTAACGGCCACGCATTTACTTAAATCATTTACATTGTACGAAGCACATAAAATGTAAAATTTATCGCATTTTTTTTTTTATATTTCATTTTAAATAATATTATAGTATGCAAGATTTGCATTAAATTGAAATATTTCGTTTTGGCCTACGTGACTTCAGTTAGCTGCAAAGCGGTTCTGTAACAGTTCGAAGCAGCGTGGAAAACCAAACCAAATGCTTAAACGACAGGCGGCTCGTTTTCCATGCTAAACTAGTTTCTGGCATTGATTAAGCTTGTATTCAATTCGTTTACGGTTCAGTTATCAATCGGTAGCTGATTTAGATAACTCTGAATGGACGATAAATGGAGTTGGAAGAGAAGATCACGTGAACATACAGAGGTATTTGTAGAAACTGTTTGTGAACATCGCGCATAGGCACGCGCTCTACTAACTGCGCAGCTGACGCAGCGCCAGCGCATGGGCTGCAATTCGGGCTAAGATGTTGTAGAATATATTTTCTTGACGGGATTTCGTAGTTAAACTATCGTAATGGGATAATGATAGTCATGTGTTATGGAAATATTATTTTAAAACATTAAATCAATATCAGTAGATAAGGACAAATCACTTTAAAATATGGACAAACGGAGAGAAGAGTCAGATATGCATAACAAATAATGTTTGTTAGTTATTTTGATAGTGTTTGCAAATAAGTTTATATAGAATGATTATAATAGAAAATTTTGTATTTAAATTTACTGTTTGCTTTGCTGTCTAGAGATTCCGAATAAGTTCGTATACAGTATATTTATAGATTTGTATTCATTATCATGCCGCTCACGCTGTCATCACTAGTCACGACCTTGCTGTGCACTTGTCCGTTTGCACGATTTGATTTACTTCACTTTGCCAGACATCTTAGCCTCGATTAAAATTGTATAAAAATGAAAAACAATTGCTTAGTCGACATGGATCTATTTTATACAGATTATGGGAATTACATACAATTAAAATAAATACTAAACAAAAAAGCTGAATAATATACTAAAAATTATATTATTAAAGTATAATTGCTTATCAATTGAAGAGTTTAATTGAATTTCGGTTTAATTGTCATAATTCAGTTGAATTAACGTCAAGCTGTGCAAAGGTCGAGCGCCTATAAAATATATATTATATGTATATAATTTTATTAAATATGAAATAAATCATAAATTGGAATTAATGTACTATGCTTAAATGTTTCAAAAGTAATAACAAAATATAAAAGTTTAAAAATAGCTTTTTTAAATATTTAGAATGAATCTTTTGAATGAATTCGGAGTATATATTTTTTCAATAAAAATATTAGCTTTTCTTATAATAAATACACTTTCCATATATATTCCTCACACGCTTCATATGCCCTGTGCTATCCTCTGATATTGTTTCTTTTTTACTGATACCGAAATGGTGGAAAACAATATATGTATAGAAATAGAAACTTTTGTGTATTTCAATAGCAATGCAAGGCAAACGCATAAAATTAACACAAGCTTGCGAGCACAATATGTTAAATATTTAAATGATATGCTTCATTGTTGTTTTTCGGTCTGATATTGCTATTGTTGTTGTTGCTGTTGTTGTTGTTGTTGCTGTTGTTTATATGTATGTTGTTGTTGCTGGCCACGGCAGCCTCTGTCTGGCCACGACGACCTACTTTTTTGCGCAATCGAACTAAAATGTGACGACATTAACGCCAGGGGGCAACGGGCAAACGGGGTGTGTATGCGCGTGTGTGTGTGTGTGTGCGTGTGGGGAAGTGTGATTGTGTTGTGCATGTGCGTGTATGTATATGCGTATCTGTGTAGTCGTTTTGCATGGTGTGTGTGTCTTTTTTGTTGTATTTTCTTTTTATTCATATGAAATACATATAGCTGTTGTTGTTGTTGTTGTTGATGCTGCTACTGCAGCTGTTGTTGTTGTCGTTGTTGTCGTTGTCGCCGTCTTAAGGCATGTCTGAGACAAACAACTAATACACCGCTGTTGCTATGCAGCAGCCACTAACTGCAGCAGCTTCATGCGATTTTTCTTTCTCACTGAACCCCTTGGAAATATTCAAGCGGGGTATATTATTATTGCTGAGTCATATGCGACGGGCAAAAGGAAATGCTGCGCATTGTACGACTTATTGATCTCATTGAACTTGAAAATGCAATTATAATATAGCACTAAAATTATTCGATAAAAAAATAAACTAAAAAATTTCCACATTCTGATGCTGTTAAATAGTTGGTAGATAACAATAGTTTAAATTTAAAAAAGCTCAAAGCATTCGGCTAATTAATGGTTACTGTTAGATTAAGACGGATTGCAAATAAAACATAAACAAAATCATAAATTTGCGATTTAAAAAAAAATACAATTTGCTTAAATCTATATTTAACTTGAGTAATTTATTCGTTATTATGAGAGTCTTCGCAGCTAAAAATAGATGCTTCTATGGAACACAAAAATATTTACTTTTGGGATAAAATTTGCTGTCCATGCCCATGCGAGAAATTTCAAGAAAATATTTAGATATAATGTTATTCCTGAGCTCATTTTGTTGTCATATTCAATTGCTAAATCAATAAGAGTTAGCATATTTGAAACAGCTGTCAGGCATCTCATTTATGTGGGTATTTCCTAGTCGAGCAGACTTACATGCTCTATCTGTATCTCTGCCAGATGTATCGGAATATGCTGCGGCTCTTTGATTTGCTTTTTGGGCTGCCAATTTATTTTTACTATCTGTAATAATTTTTATTAATTTTTTGTTTTTCATTTTTTTTGGTGATAAAGTTGTTCCCTTATTATATTTTGATATTGTGGCAGGGAAAGTAAATTTATTGAGCTTTTGGGCTTGTCAGGCGCACGCATTTAATACACAAGAAATATGCTCATAATTCTTTCGAGTTGCGCAAAAGCGTAGCTCGCTTGCAAATATAAATTGTTGTTGTTGTCATGGTTGTTGTTGTTGTCGTTGTTGTTTCTGTATGTATTCCTATATACTCGTACATGCATCGCCTGTTGATAGCATTTAATAACATGCGATCTGGCTGAGCGAGCCATGTGTGACCTCATTCGATAAAAAAGCCAAAAGATCGCCAACTTATATAAGGTTCAGCTGAGGCGATCTTATTGCTAATATTAACTGATTGACACGAAAGGCATTTTAATGCTTAACTAGTTGTTTTATTGGTGATACAGAGAAACTACGCGAAAGGCAATTAAATCATTAATTGTATTAAGTTGTTAATTAAGTTATTAACGCATTTTTTTTATACATTTGTAAAGCGAGTAAATAGAGTAAATATATCTACCATATCTAGTACTTTTAAATTGTGCTTGTTCATATGGACTTAAAGTTGATCAATTTTTAGAAATGCTAGCATTTTATCAACTTTTAATCCTCATGAACAAGCAAAATTGTTAGAATTGCCAGAAATTGATCAACAAATTGAATTCAACAATTGAATTGAATAGAATTCGCTTCTTGTGTTAGTTTCTAAAGTTTTTAGAATAGGGTTTTCGGTCTCTATTGTCATATTCCGTATTCCTTTGCTATATTACTATTCGTAATATTCGTAATCCATATTTGGAATTCTGTATTTGATTTTCCATTTACCATAGTCCTTACTGGTATATCTATTTTATATCAAATAGACCCAATTCCTTCTTATATATTATGCAAAACATTCTATTCCACTTTAACATCATTTAAATTCCATTTTTGGTATTACTAATCCAGATTTTACGATTCCATAATTTGGTGTATTCCATATTCTGTTTTCTATATTCCGTATTCTATTTCATTATATCATATTCCATTATCCATAATTCATATTCGATTTTCTATATATATTCCATATTCTATTTTAGATCATTCCATATTCAATATTCAATTTTTTATACTTCGCATTCCAGTTGCTATACTTCATATTCCATATTTGTTAATTCCCCTTTCCACTTTCTGTATTTCTATTCCGTATTATAAGAATGTTTCCATTACCATTCTGTATTTTATATATCTTTTTAAATCTTTCCGACTTTTTTTCTCCACTTACGATGTCTTTCGTAATTCCTATTATGGTCTCGATTAATTTGTACAATTCGTTATGACCTAAATATCTGCCAATATAAGACGTACGGCATAGACTAGACGTAGATATAGACCAGCTGCTCGCTAATTATATAATGTACCCGCTTCTATCAGTGTTGGCGGTTATTCACCACTCGTCAGTCAGTAATCGGATCACATCTAAAGGTACAATTTGCCGTTATTTAATTGCTACCGAGTGCGTTTTTTACGGTTCGGCTCTTATCATATCGTATCACTTTCAGCCAAAAACAATGCAAATATTTGACAATATTATGTTTTATTATGTTATCAGACCGGGCAACAGTGGCTGACATAAACGATGAGTCGGATTTGGCGTAACTATAGTTAACAGCCCTTTTTTTTGTCTGATTTCTAAACGCGTAGCTTTATTTAATCTATTAGGCTAGCAATTAAGAACAATGACTGACTGCATAATACACGCTTAAGTTTTCGAATGGTCTTAAAATTTATAGGTTGAATTGTTGGAGAGATCGAAAGTAATTCCTTTTTGAGTCTAGATGAAAAGCTAGGAATGAAATGCGATGAGAAAGTTTACCGATTCCTAAAAGTCTTCGATATATATATAAACTTAAGATATGTGGAAAGATTAGGATTAGAAAGAGCAATAGAGCAATATCAGCATATCATAAAACCTATATACTCCTTTTACGTCATGAGCGGGTATCCAAAAACTTTGCTGCAGTTTGGCTGCGTATGCAAATATTTTGTCAGAACAGAGTCCTTCAAAGATAAGCACAGCGAATAATCATAATGAAATAGAAAGACAGAGAGAAAGAGATAGTGAGAGAGTGAAAGAGTGAGCGCGGTAGTGAGGGGAGAAAGCTGTAGAAAGAGAGATATATAGACAGATAGAGAGATAGAGATAGAGATAGAGATAAAGATAAAGATAGAGATAAAGATAGAGATAGAGATAGAGAAAGAGAAAGAGATAGGAATAGATATAGAGATAGAGATAGAGATAGTGATATAGATAGAGATAGAGATAGATATAGTAGCAAAATGTTCACAGCGCTGTAGAGTATGCAATGCTTTTAGCCAAGTTAATTAAGCGCGAAAATATATAATTCATATGTGAGTACTTTTAATTTGTTTTACTATTTTTTGTACTCTTTGCTTTGTGTGTGTTTTTTTGATTTGTTTATAGCCAGTTTGGCCTTATCTCTGGTCAATTCACACATGCATAATTGGCCTGGCTGTAAGCAGGCAGCGTGTATCTTGTTGTTTTGGCCATTATCTTATCAAACAGCTAACGCTATCTCACTCGCTCACTGTCTGTGTCTCTCTCCGTCTGCCAGGTATCTGTTGTGCTGATAACGAGTGATAACTGATGTTAATGTCTAGCATTTAGTCATGCGTTTTTGTTTCAGCTTTTGTGAAGTTCACCGAAAGCGTTTCACTCTTACTAATGGCGGTGTTATTGTGTGGGATTTTCAGGACATACACTTGAAGAAAAAGTGTAGTGGGTTGAGTTGACTGAAATACAATATAAGTTCATAAAATTTGAATGGATTTTTGTATCTTATAAGGGGAGAAAAACACTTGAAAAAATTCCTTAAATAAATTCATAAATATATTTTAAACATTTTAATATACTTGACTTTTTTTTAGAATTTCTTCAAGTGCAAACTTATTTGCCTTGTTAATTAGTCATACTTTCTATGCTATTTCTTGCAGTGTACACTTAACACATATACGTACATGTCACTGGGTTTGTGTGGGTGCCTTTGCTATCAGCTTTGATATTGCGATTTGCGCGGCCAACTCCTATAAATATGAATTTCATGCTATTAGAATTTTCTGTTCATTTTTAATGGGCGCTACAAACGGTTCTTTTTAGTTCGGTAAAAATTCTTTTCAATCGTGCTGCAATCGGTATCTCTGTGCTCTAGTGTGACATGGCTTAGGCCATATTTAGTGTGTGAAACTAATAATGTTTAACTCGTGCAACTCGTGGGAAACCTGCGATTTTCCCTGCTCGGAAAATACTTTTTATGGCGACGATGTCAATTGTTTTTACGAGCCAGACATTAAGCCACAGCAAGAGCAGCCACAAAATTCGCCTAACGGCTTGATTTACGGCCGCAGGCTCATCAATGAGCCCGCCGTAAACTTCAATAACGGTGGCTTCTATAACACCCAGGCAGCAGCACCACCACCGCCAATGGTTGCCTATGCCGCATGTGGTGGTGGCGTGTACAACGACTGCTCGAGCCTGGAAATGAGTTCAGCTTGCTCTGCGACGCGTTTTCATCCGTACCAGCGGCAGGCGAACGATTTTGGCCCATATCCGCCGGGCTATGGCCAGCAGTCGAGCATGCCCTATGCCCGGCCAGCCTTGCCGTTGCTCAACCTGCCTGTGCCCTGTCGCGGCAATCAGCCGTGGGGCTATGAACACTGCTATGGCTATGGCCCGAGTCAGCCGGAGCCATGCCAGTTTTCGCAATTTGTGGATATCGAGGATTTTATGTAAGTAGAGCCAGTGGAGCAGCGCAGCTATAAGGCTAATTTTTCATATAAAATATGAAGTGAGACATAAAAGATGCTTAGCCCTTTATTGGGTAACTCCCAGTCTGTTGGCTTTAATCTAAATATACACATGTGTTTTTTTTTAAGCTCAACAAGTCTGAGAATTTTTATGCTATGCTAAGTGAAGAATTAACTGCACTTAAAAATTTATATGCACTTGTATTTGTTGGCTCTTCAAGTATATATGTATCTCTATATATAAGCCTATCTAACTGTCAGCTAGGGCCTGGACTTCACAGCGAAATGCTAAGCATTGGTCGCTTATCACACACACACACACACACACACACACACACACGCAGAGTTAAGTAAGCTGAGTGGGCGCACTTCTTATCGCGTTCACTATATTATTTTATACATATTAAGACATATGCATGCGCATATTTATGTGCCTGCACAAACATATGTATACCCTGTATTAGGTACAACTGGCCGTGGGTATTTATACGCTAAGCTCCTTGAAAATGAGGAAAGATAAAAATGTATGTGGTAGAAGAAAGAAGAGTGACATGCCCCATAATGTATATATGTTCTTGATGAGCATGAATAGCCGATGCAACGTAGCTTAGTTCTGTTCATACAGATGAGAAAGTCAAAGAGAAATAGAGGTTAACCCTTTTGTATGTTCCTCAAGTCAATATTTGTTTTTAATAATCAGTAACTTTTTCCGTAGTCAAATAATGGAACATATGTTTAATATTTCATATAAATCCAGGGTATACCATACTCGCACACCCCCAACTTGACATGTTTGACTTACTTAAAGCAAAGACAAATGAAAATAACTTTGAGACTATTTTTTTATAGCCTTTTTATTTTCACTCAAAGAAATTGATAAATGATACTTAAAATATATATTCTTATCTTTAAATCTTGGAAGAACATATGAGCAGTGTGCCGTTTATTTTCTGTCCACGGTTATAGAAAATAAAATAAAGAAACTTGGCGCATAGTATGTTTAGATCTTGAAATACCTTATATACATATACATATATATCTATTCTGAAAAACTACCAAAATGTTTGAATGATAAAGACAGATATGTTTCTAATCGTATATTCTTTAAATATATGCTTATTAATTATATGATTATATTTAATTTCCCAAAGTTTTTATTATCTCTTCAATTCATTATCAATGCAAATCAGTTTAATCGATTTGTTTGTATTGAATTTACGGATTTCTTGGAAAATGTGCAAACATATTAATTTGTGAAATTCAAGAGGCTTCTAGCAAATGATAAAATATATATCAAAAATTTTAGTTAATTATCTATATGGAATAAATGGAAATCAAAGCTCTGTTTCTTATCGCTCGTCGATAAGAATTATAATCCGTAATAAAAAATATTGCAAATTGTTTGGTAGCAAATTAGATAGTTGCCAACATATAAATCAATATATAAATATATATATATTGATGGCTTTTGCAATGATTGCATGTTAATTATGTAGCGCACGACTGGGAAATACCCTGTACTAGAGTTAAATAATTTTTTCTGATAGATTCTATGTTAATCTAATTGACATTGCTCGACTAAGACATCTCTCGAAGTCTTCCAAGTCTTGATAATTATTAGATATTTTTCTGCAGGCCACGCCTCCTTTTATCTGTTACATTATACTCTGCTTTCGTTTTTTTCCAAGCGCTTGGGGAAATTTATCGTTAAAAATATATATAAGTTCTTGATAATTTTTTCTGATCTCTAGTTGTCGTTACTTCTGTTTGTATTATATTTACATATATTTTAATCGTCACTCATTCACTTTCATAGTTTTCAATGTATTTCAGATAAACTTTTTCAAAATATTTTTTTTTTCTTTAAACAAAAAAAGAAAAGGAAAGCATCATTAATTGTTTTGCGATTGACGTAGTTGCTCACAATTCTCATTTCACATGCCAGAGGCGTGCGAGTCTTTCATATCTAGCAGGCACACACACACACACACATGATCTGTTCGTATGAGTGTGCGTGTGTGTGTGTTTGTAGTTGAGCCTCTCTCATTTGCGCGTGTTTCGCGCAGAATTTGTTTACGTTTGGCAAACCGCAAACGAGCCGCACGTTTAGCCATATTATTTGCTTATCAATTGCAATATACCCAAGCTCCATTAATGTACGTATATATAGGTATATATGTGTATATGTATATATATTTGCAATTACTTAGCGCAAGCTACACATTTATTGCTGCACTCAGATTTGGGCTCTGAACTTTGTTTAGAAACTTTGGCTAAGAGCTGAGCTTAAATACGATTTATGATATTTGTTTGTTGTTTCAATTGTTGATTGTATTTATGTATATATGTATATATATTGAAACACAACTTAGACTCATTTTAATAATATTATTTACATATTGAAATTCGCAGTTTTAATTCATTTAAAATTAATTTTAGTTGTCTTTGCTTTTTGATAGATGTTTCTAGAAAACTCAGATTAAAATATTTTTATTTTATTAAAATTATTTGAATTTATGTATCATTCATTTTCAATTTTAAATTAAATTCAGCTAAATAAATACAATTAAAAAATCGATTCTATTATTTATCAAAAAGGCTTTGTTTATTTTTAGATGCTTAGCTCTATTAACAGCTTTCAACTATTTAAGATGAAACTGTTTTATGGTCATATGCAAATGAAGTTGTTTTCTAAAGTAACTATAAATATAAACTCATATATTTACAGTTCCTATTATAGAGATAACGTTACATGGTCTTCTATTATATGTTATATATAATAGTGCACGTGCTCAGTTCATGCCCTAACTCTGCTGCCATTGAGCGCAGCCGGAAATGCTCAAAGCAACAAAAGCAAAAAGTCGAAAAAAACAAAACAAAACAAAATAAAGCAAAACGGCAGCAACAAACTGCAATCGCTTTGTGAATATTTAAAAGCAATTCACTGCTGTTTTAATGAAATACCCTAACCGCATTCGTCCCTCATGTGCCCTGCCTCCCGTCAAGTCGCTCGAGTCGCTTAAGCAGGCTATTAGCATGCACAATCAAAGTCGTTCGCTTGGCTGTGGGGCGAGGGGGCTGTTCTGGGCGTTAACAATACATTTAAACTGTTTGCTGTTTATGTACTCGAATTTTCGAATTGTTTATATTTTATAACATTTATTTATTGCAGAGCTCTGGAAAAAAAATGCAATATATTATGATTCGTGAAGTGAAATGTTGCATTGAAATAATTAATTGCACAATTTTGAATATACTCGGGCGTAGACAGATGGATTTATGATATTTGCATTGATTGAAAACAATTATTAATTAATTATAAGTTGACACATTCGATTATACATTCTCATAATACTCTATTTAATATATGTAAATACAGATCTGATTAATATTTTTTATATTATTTGATTGGTTTTTATTAGCGTCAAATTGAGATAGAAATTTTTATTACTTCATATTTTAAATACTCTTCCAATCCTCACATTGATTGACAGCCTTCAGTTGGTGATTTATAGTATATATATTATATTATAATACAATAAAGTATTTGATTGCTTATTTTAGTATTGTATTCAATAAAATTTTGTTCGAGGTCATGAATTTGTTAACTACAATAAAACAACAATAAAGCAAGGTAGATTAATATAAATGTTGAGAGCTTTCCATTCCATTAACAGTCGACTTTTCAAAAATAAATACAGAATCCTCTTTGCTCTGCTATTATAATCATTTTATACATTGATAATAACTTTGAGATCTAGATAGAAAGCAAAGTCTGCTGATGATGGAACCGGGAAGCGCAAGCTGTTGATAAGAAAGTCCGCGGATGTTATCTTCAAAGAAAAGCCTAGGCTGGTTATAGAAGAAAAACGAAAATGAAGTCAAGTCGAATAAGAGCAAAGTTCACATTCAGTATGTGTATTTGTCTGATTTAATTAAATTTGATTAATATTACATTAAGTACAGGGAATCTATTAGCTGTCTGCAAGCAAAAAGCAGCGAACAAAATAACGAAAATATTTTTTATCGAGTCATGTTTGGAGCACTCACACTTGCTTGCCGGCTACACATTATTTCACATAATTTTCGCAAATTCCTTTGGAAGTCATGTATTTGTTGCCAATCGGCATTTTCGGAACATGGAATTACAAACAGCTGAAGAGTCTTACAAACAGTTTTAGACTGTCATTTGGTTTGGCCACACGTCGTATGAGTAATGTGATAAAATAATTTTCATTTTTTATTTTTTGTTTCGGTCTTTCTGTCTGTCTAACTGATATGGCACGGCATTAGCTGACATCTAAAGCTCTAGACGAGAACTAAAAATAAAAGTGGGCTGTGGACTGTGGGCGTGGCAAGTGGCAGCTGTGACAAGTAATGCTTGTTGTCAAGAGCCGCTTGCCGGCTTCGTTTTTGCTTTCCACTCGTTCACGATGTGAAAATTAGTTATGTATATTGCTATAAGGCAATATTCAGCAGGTTGTTGGCTCGACTATGACTCATTTAGTCTTTAAATTAGATACCTCAACTAATGTAGTGTAAACAATTAGTTGGATACGCTTTTTTCATTCATATGGTAAAACGCTAATTAGAATATTATATTTATATTTATATTTATTTATTTATTATATTTATTGCCTATGGTGATTTTGCAGCTAGAAACTATTAAATACAAATATTTCACAATATTACAGAAAAAAAAATACTAGAGATTTTATATAGCTTTAAAGATAAAAGAGAGTTAGATCTGTAAGAGCTAGGGTCTCAGGAATAGAATAGAATATTTTTCTATATATCAATTTAAAATTTATTTTATTTATACATACATAAGACTTGTAAAGAAAACTTTAACTAACTCATATCAAACTGTTACTGATTTTTAACAGATAAATCTATAAGACTTATAAGCTATATCTCTTGGCAATATTTAGTTGATTTCTTGAGCACCCAAGGAATAACAACTGCGAAGATTAGAGTGATATGCTAAATGATTTTGAGGCATGGTAAATACATATAACATTTAGTGGATTTCTTGGAAATCTGAACTAGTATTATTTAGTCAGTTTTATAGCCGTCAACATTCTTCAAATTTGTTTTCTCTAAATACAAATTCTTGTATTTGCTCAGCAGAGGCAAGTTGTTAATTAATTCCCTTTATACTTTTTATGACAAAGTGTCTTTTATCAAACTGTTGTTTTTTTTTTTGTGAATTTCATAAATAGCTTCCAAAAATTTCTGCGAATATTTCGCGTTTAGCTACGTGCCGTAATGTCCGCCGAAAAATATTATATAATCATTAAAATGGTTTTATTTGACTTTTTGGCTTGACCCTATTTCATATGATCATAATGATCATTAGCTAGAAATGAATTTAATGTATTAGTTTTTAGTGACAACTCACGAGTTTTTCTTGGCAATCCATATGAAATATATAGTATATGCTAGTCGAAAATTGGCTATAATCGAAATGGTTGTTGTCGTTGTTGTCGTTGTTGTTTGTGTGAGGTCAGTGCACTCTGAAATTGTTATGGCATACATTAAATATATGTATATATAGCATATATAGAATGCTTCACAAGTTCCATTTGTCATGTGCACTATTATTCTCTGTCTAGTATTTTTGTGGCCCAATTGATAAGGCTTTGGGCATACCTATTTATTTGTTTAGTTTAGTTTTGCTTGGGGGCAGACTTTCTTATCTGCATTATACTTAATACTATTCAAGGCTGATTAATACCCTTTCTACACTTTCTATTGATGAGCTCTTTCAATTGTTGAGCAGCTTTAAAATGCGTATTTAAGATCTGTAATAAAAAAGTTTAATTATAATTTTTTTTTTTTTTTTTTTTTTTTTTTTTGCTGCGGGCACATTATTTTACTCAAATGGTGCCAAGGTTTTGTCTCGTTATTATCTAATTACTTAATGCCTTTGTCAGCCTGGCTCGGGCTATCTTAAGCCACTAAGTACACCCACTTGACCGCCGCCGATGCAGACCCAAAGTGTGGGCAGGGGAGGCGGAGTTGGGTGTGAGCTAAAAGTGAAAGGTTCTTAAATACATATTGTGATTGCTTTACTCTGTTGTCGCTGATAATACTTTATAATATTGTGGCTACGTCAATGAAAAAGGGCAGCGTTTGTGTCTTTGAAAGACCTGCTGAAAAGAAGTACTGAAAATAGTTTTCATAATAGAACTGTAATTATAAAGCACTTTATCCCTATTGAAGCTAAACTGGGTTTAAGTTTGTTATCTTTATGTGTTATTGTTTATATTAAAAAAATAATTAATATATTTATTAAATGAATTCCTTTTACTTGCATAAATAATATAAATAATAATAATATAATAATAATAATATAATAATAAAAATATAATAATAATAATATAATAATCATAATATAATAATAATCTAATAATAATATAAATAATTTAAATAATATAATAATGCATAACGAATAATATTTGTATTCATTATCTAGATTCTTTATCTTTCAAAATATATTTTTAATGAACCCCATTTGCATAGCTGTTATTCACTTTAGTTCTCGAGATTCTTTATCTGGATATTTATTTAGATTATTATTCAAATAAAATCTCATGTATTACGATTGAATCTTAAAGTTAAAGATTTAAAAAACAATCTTGTTATAAATTAAAAATATAAATTAAAAATCTGTATATGAAATTCTCCATTTCTCTGCGTGGCTCCCGTGAATTTTGCATTTCGCTTTTACATAAAGCAACCAAAATATATTCGCACTATATATGAAATATTTGCGAATCAATTTAAAGTCGATTTATACCAATTTTAATAGGGTTTGTTCGCTCCGGTTGGTCGAGTGCCTGGCGCTGCTGCTGCCGTGAACTTTGCAGCCTTCGCCTTGGCAGTAAATTTTTAGTGAATGTTTTGCTCAATTGAAAAATTATGTGTGCTGGCCGCGCTTGCCGCGCTGGCAATTGAATCGAATCAAAAATAAAAACGCAGCAAATCGCAACAATTGAAATATACGCATTTTGGTTGGCGCCCCGCGACGCGCCTCGCTGTGCGCCTCCAGCACTTGCCGAGTGCCATGTAAATTTTTTGCGAACTGCATGTAACGACGTCATGAGTGGACTACGTGATTCGCTTCAGATTAGTTTTTCATTCTTCGTTGTATTTTTCATTTTTGCAGGAATAATGAAAAGCGCAAGGAAAAGTCACGGGATGCGGCACGCTCTCGTCGCTCCAAGGAGACGGAAATATTTGTGGAACTGTCGTCGGCATTGCCCCTAAAGGCCGAAGATGTGAATCAGCTGGACAAGGCGTCTGTGATGCGCATTACAATCGCCTGCCTCAAGATACGTCAGATGCTCAAGTTTTGTAAGTCTCATTTGAATAAACACATTATCATATGTATATATGTAGATACTATATATCCATCTATCTTATAGTGCCCGATTGCGATGCGGTCAAGCCGAAAGTGGAGTTTTTCGAAGAGGATTGGCTAAAGTGTGCCGAGGCCAGTGAACTGTTGAAGCAAACCATGGATGGGTTTCTGCTGGTGCTATCTAATGAGGGTGACGTCACCTATGTTTCGGATAATATAATGGATTACCTGGGCATAACGAAGGTAAAGCGAATCATATAGAAAAATTGATTGTTTTATTAATTATAATTACTTTCTCATCAGATCGATACGCTCGGCCAACAGATTTGGGAGTATACGCATCAGTGCGATCATGCTGAGATTAAGGAGGCACTTAATCTCAAACGCAATGGCATTGTTGACAAGGTCAAGGATGAGCAGCTAATTGAATCGGGCATTAGCACGCATCATCGTGATCTATTCGTGCGCATGAAGTGCACTCTGACCAGTCGCGGGCGCAGCATCAACATCAAGAGCGCCTCTTATAAGGTCAAAACATCGAACTCTCTCCTATGAGAATAGAATATTTGTAATACATGTTTTCCATATATGCTTTGCAGGTTATTCACATAACGGGTCATTTGCGCGTCAATAACAAGGGAGAGCGCGTATTTATTGCCATTGGACGGCCCATACCGCATCCTTCGAACATTGAAATACCGCTGGGCACCAGCACATTTCTGACCAAGCACAGTCTGGACATGAAATTCACCTATGTGGACGACAAGTGAGCCGAGTTTATATGAATCAGCCATGATTTACTCTTACTAATACTCTATTCAATTTGGTCCTTAGAATGCACGCCCTGCTCGGCTATCTGCCTGGTGATCTGCTGGAGACGTCACTTTTCCAATGCCAGCACGGCGCCGACTCGGAGCGTCTGATGGCCATCTTTAAGAGCGGTAAGTGCACGACTAGGGGCATTATTTTCGCTCTTTTATTTTGTCGCTTGTTCATTAAAACTAACTGCAGCTAACTAATATTAAACTAATTACTTTAATGTACAAATTAAAACGCGTTCCCGTCGTTAGTTTGTGCCTCGTAGCATAAGCGCACGGGCGGACTTCCATTTCCGTCGCCCATCTACTACATCTCGTTAATGTCCTGCCGCATCAAAATAAAGTTGTCACTCGTTACACTTTGTATACTCTAGCAAAGGGTGCTACGAGTGCTGTTGCTGACTTTGAATTGAGTGATGTTTAACCATATGAAGTTATCTAATGAATCTTGATATATTTATACAAAATAATCAAAAGTGTAGAGGTATTCCCTTAATATTTCAGTAGCTCAGCTTTTCTTTATTATTATTATCAACTAGATTATTGACTCTGTAACGATTTCCAACACTTCTAAAGCTAGAATCATTTGAAAAATTGCGCAGAGTTCTCAAGAGTGTCGAAAATAGATTTAATATTTTTATAAAATTCCTTCCACTCTTTGTAAGTTCTAAGAACATGTAATGATGTATTGAGAAAGCATCGCTTTTACCGCACAATTACCGGATATAGTCGAGTCTATTATAGACATCAGACTATTAAATCATATTTCTTTAAAATCTTATATGGAAAAATAGCAATAGAATCCTTTATTCTCATAAAACAGAACACACACAGCAAATTTTCTTATAATACCTGTAGCTTTTCATATCACAGGTGAAGATTCTCTTATAATACCTATAATATATCACAGATATACAACGAAACTTCATATATAAAGTCCTTTCCATGCCAGCAAGAGTATTCAATCATCGTTAGTTAGTTGGTTTAGTTCTTCCATCACTTTCTGTCACGCCCGTGTCCTGCCATATCCTGCCGTGTCCTGCTGCCAGTTTGCTTATTGCATTTAATTAGTTGTAGCACACCGTTAGCCAGCTTCAGCTCCAACTCCGACATTAACGCCAACTCGTCCGTTTGCTGCTGTGTGTCCGGCTGCTGCTCCTGCTGCTCCTGCTGCTGCATAAGTCCATTGTCGTTGCCTGGCTTTGCTTTAATTTCACTTTAGTTGCTAATTAGCTTTTTGCAACAACTAAATAAATAAATTGTTACGGACAGCTCTGGCTGTGTCTCTAGGCGGTTTCTGCTTCAGCGGCGAAAAAAGTTTCGCAGCTTAACTTTATATATATAGATTTTTTTTCTATTTGGTTATTCTGTCATCAAAATTAGTTTATTAGTTTACAAATATTATTGAAGCTAATTAGTCAAGTCTATCTAATCAGTCGACAATCATAGAGTGAAATAATAAGAAATTCATTCAAATAATTCCACATTCAAATGCAATTAAAAAGTAATTAAAATAAATTAGATTCGAATAGAGTTTTGCAGAAAATAGCTAATTTACTGACTAATTAAATAATAATTTATTTTAAGTTATTAATAATGTTATCTGCATTTAATTGATTCAAGTTAGTATATATATATATATGAGTTTGTTAAATTTCCCTTCTTGTTCATATTACTAACTGAATTTCTTACTGAAGCTTCGCTAATTTAAATGTCGTTAAACTGAATGGACTACAATAATCATTTTCTTAAATTATATATAATTTATCTGCCATGAGCATCATTAGATGTGAATGGTCATTTAGCAGAGGGCACAAAGGGCATCCGGGTTCGTAGTTCGCAGTTCAGGTTCTTTTGTGTTTTGGCCAAGCGCCATAATTGACATAATAAACATTTGCTTGACAGTTAGAATAATCATAATGCAATTTATAATTTGTGAATCGCCTAATTTGGAGCAAGTTTAGCTAGAAAGAAAGAAGAGGCAGAGATTATTGACTAAGAGATTTCCAGGATTTGGATCAAGTTTAGTTTGAAAGAAAGAAGAGGCAGAATACTGCTCTTAGAAAGCCATGAACTTCATTGCAAACACCAAAGCCTATTGGAAAGAAGATTTATGCCTTTCTTTTTATAGGAAAAGTTGTGAATTATTCCAAATGTCTCTCGTCTACAGTTCATAAGGTATGACAAGCTGAAATCCAAATACTCGATCGATAAACTGATGATACATGCTACTCTGTTCACAGCAAGCAGTGCCGCAAGCAGTGCATTTAGCTGCTTGCACTCCCATAAACAGTGCTTGCAAAAAGTAATGCACTTACTTGAGATCATGATGACATGTGTGTTGTTTCCTTGCTTTAAATATCAAGCATCAGCTTTGGTCGTCAGCCGGCATAAACTTTTGGACTCTTAAGTTATTTTCTGTCTCCCGCTGTCGCTTAAGCACTTTACTAATTTTTGGTCTTGAGTCGTGGAGCCAAGATGAATCCTCAACTCCTGCTGCTGTCCGCTGCAAGTTTTGGCCATTGTTTGCTTATTTGTTGCGTTTAATGGCCGCGTCATGTCGTCTACATTGACCAAATAATGTTTTTGGTACGCTGCTGCCGCTGCACTTAAAATCCCAAGCGCTGGGCAATAAAAGCTGCTGCTGCTGCTGAAGCTGTTGATGCTGCTGCTGACCATTGTTGGGTACATTGTACCCTAGAAAGCGAGCGCATCCTGGTCGCCAAAGTTGTTGAAGACAACAAGTAGGAGTACTGTAATCGAGCATAACCAACTGCATCGTACTTGCTCAAGCTGTGAAGTAGTTAGATAATTAAATATCCAATATAATGTGATGCATATATAGGGTTTATCTGTTGAGATATATAGAAATGTATCCACTTGATGAAATCTCAAAGTTCTTATTGATATAATCTATCCAATCTCTACCGTCTCTCAGTAGAGTTTTTCTATTAAAATATTGTATTACATATAGAAGAGAGTGAGACTAACTCAATTCTCAATTATTAACTTTAGTATATGACATTTTTACCCAGCATTTGGATATATCCAAAATATCTTATGAATATAAATATATATTTTATTCAAACTACTCAAAAACCAATATGCTCTCTCTAAACGAGCATGCAAGAATAGATGTATGTATATGTATATACCTATATATATAGAGAGAGTGAAAAAAGAAATTGTCACTGCACTACAATTGGAATTATTATTGGCTGCAATGAGTTTGGCTTCTTTGGAGGCACGTTCTGTGCGAAATGACTTTCGGTTTTATGATGCGACATGCATTCAAGCTCGGACACAACTGGACGGTCGTTTAGCTCTGGAATGCGGCTACAGCTTCTAGCTTCCAACTCCCAACTCCCAGCTACTGTTGCAGTTACTCCTCATCCGGCTTCTGCCGTGCATATCGCATATCGTTAGCAGAAAACTTGCGAGCGAGCTGAAGCTGTAAAACTGTCTTCGAAAGTCGTAAAAGTATTTCATACATTTTTGTGTGTTTGTTCTTTCCTCTTCTACTGTTTTTTTTTTATGAAGTCGCACTGTTAGCCATGTTGGCTTCTTGGCTAAGCAGCTGACACGCCCACCCAGCACTTTGAACTTTTGATGCTGGCTATGCGCCTTGTTTGAGGGCATTATAATTTGGTCATCAACTGTGTTATATTTATATAGAGATATCTTTTAACATTTATATGTAATATTATAGTAAAAAGTCGGCTCAAACTCTGAATTCTTTAGTTTTTGTACAAACTAACTTTACTTAATAAAATATTTGTATAAGAAGTTGATAAATGATAATCTTAACCAACATTTATCCACTTTGAGAACATATAAACTCTTCAGATAAAAAATATATATAGAGATATTCAAGAAAATGAGTTTCACTACGTAATAAATGAATATTAATCCACAACATTTAATAAAAACGCTTCAGATAGTCACACATATTTATAGAGATATTCAAGAAAACTAGTTTTATATGTTACTAGTTGAATCTATTTTCCTATGTCTCAATAGATCTCATGTTTTACTACCTAAATTTTAGTAGTCTACCATATGAATCCTCTCGGAATATTTGTGTATTATTAGTGGAATATTTTCTCCTTCAATATCATATTTTGCTACCTATATTTTACCTTATTAATCCTCTCGGAATAATTGAATATATTTTCCTATGTCTCAATCGATCTCATATTTTAACCTCGAAATGTTACCAATCTAACATATGAGTACTCTAGGTATAGTTATGTATATATGTATATAACGGTTAGGGTATTCCGACTTGATAATGATTTCCTTAGAGCTCCCTCGTTATGGTTAGCCTGAAAGCTTACTTGCCATATGATTGTTTATGAGCGCTGTGTCCGTTTTTATTTCCATTTGATTTTCATAAAGTTGACATGCTTATATGATAACATATGAACGAATGGTATTCGAGGTTCGTAGTTTGTGTGGTTCGTGTGGTTCGTGGCTCTGGCTTAAAGCACTTGCGCTGGCTGTGACAAACAGTTCAATAAAATACAAAATGTGCGGAAAATCGCAAATGTCATGGCAAAAGGGCGAGCAATTGGAAATCTCAAAACGTTTGCCACGTTTAGCTGCGACTGCTGCTGCTGCTGCTGCTGTTGCTGCTCCGGCTGCTGTTGGTGCTGCTGATGTGCATTGAAATGGAAATGTGAAATGGTTTCTAGAAAAGAAAATAAGAAAAAGAAAAAATGAGAATGAAGAAGGAACTGCAAGCATTTCCATGCTGCAAATAAAGACGACAATTTGGCCTCGAGGCGAAAAATTATGAAAAGCAGCAGCAGTGGCAGCTAGAGAAATTGCAAACAGCATTTCAGATGCGAAAAGTAAATTTAACGTGGCAGATAAATAAAGAGACCCGCCCAGATAAAAATGAGAGATAAAAGTGCTGCGCGTGGCAAATGTGCCAATAAATTTGCAACCAAAAAACAATACCAACAAAAGCAGATTTTTGCCACGCACACACACACACACAGACACAGATTGAGATCGACTGTTGCGTGAGCAAAACTTTTCATTTAGCTGGAGGGTGAGCGAGGACGGCGATGGGCGTGGCAGCTGTAGCATTTGCTGCAGCGGGTGCATTGCCGCGGCATTTGTCAGGCATTCAACTTTCAACTCTTGCTGCAAAAGCAGAGCTGCAGCTCAGCTTAGCTCAGCTTTTGGCAGGGTGAACGCAATTGGCAATTGCTGCTCCTGCTCCTGCTGCTGCTACTGCTCCGGCTGCTGGCATTTGTTTACGTATGTGTTTATTTTTTAGCACTCTCGACAGACACGTACGCAACAAGAGCACAGCTAAGAGCGCCAAATGTTGCATGCAATGCGGCGTAGCAGCTTTAAGTGTTGCCCAAAAACTAGCTGGACAACATTTGAGAAGTGTCTGCCTCTCTTTCTCCCTCACTCTCTCTCTCTCTCTCTTCTCTTTCTCTCTCTTCTCTTTCTCTCTCTTGCCCCTTTTAGCTACGCTTTTTAGTGCTGCATTTTCAAGTGCAACTTTCGAGTCTTCAGTTTATTTTTTGGTAGTTCGCGCGCTTTTGCCTGCTGCTGTAATCAACATAACAAGCGACTTGGCAGTTTACGAGTCTGTTAATGCCTTTCACACACACACACACATACACAATTATGCACACACACACACAGACAACCACCTAGACGCGCTTCCTGTCTAAAACGCCGTCATGTCTGTGCGAGCAAAACGCTTCCTGTCAAATTGCATTGATTAGTGATGGCAGCGTGACAAGGCAATTTGTATATAGACACGATTGTGTATTGTCTGTGCAATAGTCGAAATAAGGATACATTTAGCTGAGGTGGTTAAAACTGGATATATTTATATATATATATATATATATATATATATATATATATATATAGGGTTTTAATTGGTAGATAGAAAAATTGTAAATAATAAATAAAAAATTATTATTCAAATATAATTTTCTTATACTCTTTGATAATCGAAATTAAGACTTATATATAGCTGAGTCGCTCGTTATATCTAGCGATTCAAGTGTACAATAGATAGGAAAAAATTCATAAATTATATTGTATAAAAAAATTATAATTATTAATATTTAAATACACTTTCGTTTTGAATATGAAAGTTTAAGTGATATTTTTTTTTATACAAAAGTACATTTATGTGAATTTTTAGCGCTTTCAATATAATTTCTTTTGATTTCACGCCCTTCACGCGTGTCACGCACCCATCTCTAAGGCAGTTGTCGTTGCTGCTGACGCTGTCAAGTCGTTGCACTCATCAGCCTTGCAGCTACAAACCCCATCCACGTTTTGTGGCATGCAACGCGTTGAACGCCCACGTGCAGCCGCCCACTAAAAGTTTATTTATCTTTTGATACGCGCTCAAGAAATGACAAAAAGAGTATATTGCTTGTAGGCAATGCCCATGAAATTTTAGATCTAGTATATATATGTACATATATATAATTATATGTAATCTAATATGTAGTCTCTTGCCCATTAGGGGCGTGACAAAGTTATGTACCAGATATACCAAATTTAAGAGTTAGGATTAGTATTTTATATTGTAAAGGTATGAACTATGCTTCAATACCTGAAAATTATAAATTTTCCACTTAGCTCAACTCTTGTGGACCCCGAACGAGTATTCCGCCGTCGGTTACGCCCCACAGCACCGACTAAGCATTTTTTTCTTGTTGGCTTAGTGGCTTTTCGGGCGAGGGGGCGGTGAGTTGCGCTTGGCCGTCAGTTTATGTTAATGCACTTAAAATTTCGGGGCGAATGCGCCAAGAGTGGGCGTGGCATTGCACCAGTGGGCGTCACTGTTGCAGCTGCTGATGCGTCGCCGCATTTTATTACATGCATAATTTCGCCGTGGGATCGAGCCAGACCACAGACCACACCAGGCCACAATCGCGTCGAGTGTAGTAGACCGTCGCGTCCTGGGCCGCCGAGTTCAGCTCGGGCTCCACTGGGCTGCTGCTGTTTTATTTATTTAGGTAGCTTCGTTTGTCTGGCTCTTCGTCTGGGCCATGGAGAGCGCCAACTAATGCCGTCGAAACTAATGGTCCAATTCGAGTGGCTCGACGCTGGTGGTGCCTCGATGATGATGATGCTGGTGATGATGATGATGACGTCGCCGGCTTCTTCTAATCCTTGCTCGTGTGGATTGTAAAATTTCAGGCAGCCAGTTAATTTCAGCGAAGCTGAAGCGCCATCGCTCGTTGCATTTGACAAATTAAAATTGCATGAGCGGAAATGCGGCTTAAAGTTTCGCCGGATGCGGAATTTCCTGCGAGAGCGGGGCGATAAACAAAATTACTTTCCAGCTGAGCGAAGTTACGGGTTCGGTGCAGTCACACAAGTTCAAGGCTAATGGAAAGCCATCAAATGCTGCCATTTATTACCAGATCCTTCAGAAATCTCTTTGACACCGTTTGTCCACTCCATTGCATCTCCAGCTCCATAATTTCAGTCTTGCTATTTCCATTCTCCTCCCCATCTTCTTCTTCTCTCTCTGCCCGTCCATCAAATGTCAGTTTCAATTTCAGTCAAATAGTTGTCTGTGTCTTTTGCGGTCAATCAGTAGCGCCAGTCGTAAATCCAGAACTAAGACATTCGTCTGCTGGGATTCAATAAAAAGCAACGACTGGCCAAAAACAGTCATGGTCAGAAAAAATAAATAATAAATATATCTATGTATATATTTATTATATTGGCTAAGTTTTTATATGCGTATTTCTTGAAATTCTGTAATTTTATGGTTTTGTTGAGTATTTTATTTTATGCGTTTCCTTATATGTATATAAAATGTTTTATGTTTGTTAACATCATAATGTTAATGCTAAAAGCTTAGGTCTCATCAACAGAAAAAAGAAAATAAATAAATAAATTTATATACAACATTAATATATTATATATAACAAAAATTTTCGTTTATTTTTTATTATCAACTTCAAACTCTTATAAAATAATTATAGTTAATTGACATAAAAAAAAGTGCAAATGCTAAATTATAATTAAAAAAAAACCTTTCTGAAGAGGTATATACTATATATCAATATAGTAAATTTAACATAACTTACGATGATTATTCATGAACCAAAAGAAAAAAAAAAAAAAACAGTTGAAAAATAAAAAGAAAACAAGACCATTAAACCCTGATAAAAAACGAATATTTATGTTGCTCACTGTATATTAGACCATAAGGAATCACAGAGAAATGTAACTATTATAAAGTTAATTCTCATTTATTTTAATGTAAATTTAGTTTAGTTGATTTTCATGAGTTGGTTTAGTTTTTGAATTTATCATTTTATTTAAGATGAAATTCGTAAATTTTTGGAAGCTAATCTTTGCGATTTTCTATAAATTAATAATCATTATTTAAGCAAAAAATCAATTATGATCAATTGTGATAATCGCTTAAAATTTTAGAATGAAATCGCACAAAATATATAGATTTATATAGAAAAATATTCTTAAGCAGTTATCAAATAGGTCCACACTTTGTATACCTTACAAGGTATCCAGAAGATTAAGAGACTCTTGCATATAGAGATGGTTACTTTTGAAATTACTTGGCTGCCTTCGGTGTCTGCGCATTCATGTTTCACGTGGGTTGTCGGAGTATTTATTTTCAGCTATTATTTATGTAATTGCCAAATGGTAGACTATAAATAGGGAACTACATTTTGTGCTGCCTCTAAGTAATTTGGCTAATGTTAATGAATGTACGTCTGCCGTTCGTAAGGAGTGCAGGGCGAACGTCTTATCTGTTAACCTGTTGATTTATGTGCGAGGCGGGGGCGGGGACGGGGGCGGGGGCGGCAATCCCAGGACGCTTTATTTGAGCTCCGACTCGAAATGCTGCTGCTGCTGCTGCCAGGCAGCATTCACTTCATTTTGCCAGTGTTTATTAAATATGCCGGCAATTTCCTGGCATTTGTTGGCATTTGCGTTGTCGGTACGTGGGGCAAATGTTAATGGTGGCCTGCCACACAGCTACAGCTACAGCTATAGCAATGGCAATGGCAATAGCAACAGCAATAGCAACAGCGCCTTGACTTATGCACCACATTTCGGTTGCATCCACCAAAACGTGGCGCACTAGCTAGCGCTGTTGCGCAGTTTATTTCATTAAGTTCATAAAAATAAACAGCAACAACAACAGCCAAACTCTGGACTTGGCAAGTGGAAAAGCTTGTTGTTCTCAGCAATTCTCCAGTGCTTTGTATACCCTGTAATTGTTGTTGAACTGCGCGCAGCAGTCAAAAGATGAAGTTGTCTAAAAGTTCATTAATCATGTGTCTAGTTTGACTCTAGATATATATGAGATTCGTTGTATAGCTGCAAAGTTTTGAAGAATATATTTGTCATATAGGGTGTAGACTACACATATACATACATATATGTATATGTTTTTAACAGCTTCCATTATATTGCACACAGCTTGTAGTTATCGATCATCAAATTATTATTATTAATTTTTTTTTTAACTAATGTTTATTTCCTATACAGTTGCGTCTCTATAAATTATACCCCGCTGTATCGAAACTCTCAATAAGTTGAAAACAAAATCTATCCTCTTGAAAAAATCTCGTTCTCGATAATTTTAATTTATATATAAATCGAAACACAAAACACAAAACAATCTTCTTGCCATTTCGAATTATCGAGACTTCATCATTTGTTAAATTAATTCAATTTGGCTTCTCTTCAGTGTTTGGAGTTTTATTCGGTATTTATTAATCGATTCTTTTATGAAAATATAAAGACCTAGATCTATGTAACTTTAGCTGTAAGTTCTTGTATATGTATGATGAGTAGTTAATGTTTATGATCTTCTCTTGATAGCTTGCAAATCGATAAATATCGATGATTTCATTTTAAGAAAGATTTTTCAACCTCAAAATGTTTTTGAATCCCTGTACGGATTCCTTCTAACATTAATTCCCGCTTACATGGTAGCTCATAGTCGTTCATTTGCTGCTGCTGCTGCTGTTTGCCGTTACTTTCTTTAGCTTACCTTTACAGCTCTATTTACAGCTGCAGTAGCTGCTTAATCCTTGGCTGGGCAAATATTTCATTTCATTTCGTTTAGCTGCATCTAGTTGTACGGGCAGTGACTTATGATGATGAATGTAAATGGCAAGTACCCAAGAAGGAGACCAACAGCCACAGCCCACCCCTCCCTCCAGTATGCGCACCCAACCTCTGACCCACTCTTATCCGCCTGCCCCCCACTCTCAGCCTTGGCAAATTTTGATGCGCTTTAAAGAGCGCAAAGGCTGTTCCAGCTTGTGCAGCCTGACTCAAGCGATACGTGATATTCTCAATTGTCACGTCACAATTGCATTGTGCAACTAACAAATGTGGCAGGACCAGTCCCAAGTCTCTGCCCCTCCGCCTCAGCCTCAACCGACCCTGAGAGCAGACACCCTTCTGGCATTTAAAATTAAATAACTATTCTATTGAACTGCAAGAGAAATGCGTTGACTGCATTTTGACGCTCTAAATGGCGTTAATAACATTTAATGTGCGTGCACTGCATGGCATGCCAGGCCATTAAATACCCCTTACTTCCAGTCCTCGCCTAATGTGATTTGCGTAAGTTAATTTCGATTCTTCTACGCTTTTACGACTCTTGGCTAATTGACTTTATTCCGCCGGACAATGTTCAACGACGTTGCTCAGTACACAGCTATATACATATGCATGCACATACATATATACTTACATATATTGAGATGTAGTTTAGGTTACTTGCATCACTCTCAGATTTGTTGCCTCAACTTCAGCTCGTCGTTGCATCGCTATCAGCTCCTTTGCATACTTTGGCTGCCCTGCCAGTTTGAAAGTTTGCCGTTTAGCAAGTTTTTCGCAAGTCTTGCAGAAAATTATACAAAAGGCAAACGTGTTGTGGTGCTGTGTGTGGGTGTGCGAGTGGGTGTGTGAGTGGGTGTGGGTAGGTGTGATTCGTGGGGCATAAACTGCTGCATGCAAATATGCATTTGATTACACGCCAAAAACTTGCAGCCAAACAAAGGCAATGCTCAAAGTTGTGACAATAGCTGTGCGCGCACAGTGGAGCAAGGGTGAAGAAAAATAAGTCAAAAATAAATAAAGAAAAAATAAATAAAGAAAAAATAAATAAAGAAAAAAAAAAAATAAAGAAAAAAAAAATAAAGAAAAAAAACATAAAGAAAAATAATAATAAATAAAGAAAAAAATAATAAATAAGGAAAAAAATAATAATAAATAAAGAAAAAATAAATAAAGAAAGAAAAAATAATAATAAATAAAGAAAAATAAAAAATATATATAAATAAATGCACAAAAAATTAAATAATTAACAAAAATTAAATCAATAAAGAAAAATAGACAAATAAAAAAATTAATTAAAAAAAAAATAAAAATAAATAAACAAAAAAATTAATTAAAAAAAAAAAACAAAATAAATAAATAGTAAAATAAATTAAATTAAATTTAAAAAAATAAATTAAATAATAAAAAAATAAATAAAAATTAAATAAATAAATAATAAAAAATGACTTCCCATTTTCAATGAGTTCAGGGAAGAATAATAAATTAAAATAATAAATAATAATCATAAATAATAATAATAAATATTAATAATAAATAACAAAAATAAATAATAATAATAAATATTTAGTTGGATTCAGTTGGATTCAGTTGCATACTTTATTTTGTTTTATTTTTTTATTTTATAGATATTTTCAAACAAGGATTTATTTGTAAATCATAATGAATTATTTTTAGAATTTTGTTTACTAATTTATCATATATTGCATATGGAGAATATCTATCTTTTAGATACGTATATTAATAGCTAATTATTTCTATGTTAAGTGTGCCTTTTATTCTGATCTCTTATCATTCCTATGACTTTTGACTAACTGCTTGCATGCGCCTGCTGCACTGTGCACCGCTGTTAGAGCCGCCACCGCAGCCGCCGTGTGGAATGACTTTTTGCCGTCGCTGGCGGGCGGCATTTAAGACGACAGCCAAGCAAAGTAAATTTGTGTGTTTATTTGCAAACCCCACGGCGTGTGGATCTTCCTCTCTCTCCCTCACTCTCTCTCTCTCGCTCTCACACTCTGGTGTGTGTGGCTCAACTTTGCACATTTTGCACCGCAAGCGCCAAAACTAAAGCAGTTACAGCCAAGGGCCGGGGGAGGGTGCCGTGGGGGTTGGGGGTAGGTGTATAGAGATAGCGCCAAAAGACACAAAATGTCAATCGGCGAAGTGGAAAATTTTCATTAAATTAAAAAAGCGCGCACTTTTCACACACACACAAAACGAAAATTGTTGAGTAAAGAACAAACGCAACAGTAAAGAAAAAAAAAAAATGGCAAGAGAATGGGAGCGAGCGAGACGAAGAGGAAGACAAGAGGAGTCTGTGTGTGGGAGTGGAAAAAAATCCCAATGAATGCGCAAAGTTTTATGTTTTTGGCTGCCGGGCGGAGATTTTCTTGATATTATTTTTTTTCCTCTGTGAATTTATTTTTTTGTTTGAGGTTGCGCTGAATGAGTGTGTGTGTGTGTGAGTCAGTGTATTGCTTTTGCCAGACAAAACGTATAAATGTGCTTAGGCAAGCGAAAAGGGTGTGACAAGTGAGAGGAAAAAAGCGATGCGCCTTAAACTATGCAACAGTTTTTTGTCCGCTCTCGGACTTTGTTCCCCTATTGACACCTAATTGACTCTCAATTCACACACACACATACAGCCACACCATGCCATACAATCCCCAAAGAGGAGAGGCAGAAGGCAAAAGAAGAGAAACCAAAATATAATAATCTGCTGAGCCAAGGCAGCGGCCCATTTGTCCCAGCTCTGAAAAACCTTTTTGCCCACAATTTGTTTAACAAAAAGCCTTTTGACTCTGTCAAGCAGGAGTAGCAGGAGTAGCGGTGGCAGCAGCAGCGGCAGGTCCTTGTCCCAGTGGAGGCGGCACTCTGGTGGCTGCTGCTCAATCAATCAAAAGCCGCTTGTGGCTTTTCTTCTGCTTTTACTTTGGCTTTGGCTTTGGCTTTGGCTTTAGCCGCGTTAAACAAGTCGTGTAAACTGTCGAAATATCTGCGACACCTACCCGCCCCACAACACGCCCCTTTGATGGTGGGGCGGCGATTTGTGTATAAATTTGATTGCTTTAATGAGCTGTTGAGCTGTTGCGCATTGCGCATACGCAGCGTTGTGCCAGACAAATTATGACAATCTATAAATATTTATATAGTATAGACGTATATTTAGTTCAGCTTTGACGCGCATTGCCATCAATATCAATTTCTCATTTTAGCTGCTTATCTGCTTGTGTCTGGCTCTCCATACCCTGTAATCAGAAGCTTTTAATAAGTCGTTGACAGCATCAATTTTGCATTGTATAATATACAATGTTTATATACTTTGGCTTAGATTGACTTGAGTAGCTCAAAATTTGATTTACTTTTTAATTCTCCTCTGTGTTTTTGCTTTTCATACTCTGTAAAAATCTGGGTTTAATAGAGTTTAGAATAGAAGAGACCAACAGGAAAATTTTAATAGCTGTATATGAGAAATCTCAATCTTCTTTCTATCCCTCTATCTCTATCTCTATATCTATCTCTATCTCTATCTTTATCTCTATCTCTATCTTTATCTCTATCTCTATCTCTATCTCTATCTCTATCTCTATCTCTATCTCTATCTCTATCTCTATCTCTATCTCTATCTCTATCTCTATCTCTATCTCTATCTCTATCTCTATCTCTATCTCTATCTCTATCTCTATCTCTATCTCTATCTCTATCTCTATCTCTATCTCTATCTCTATCTCTATCTCAATCTCAATCTCTATAAAGATATCTCTATCCCTATCATTCTCCACCTCTCTCTTTATTGCACTTTAAGGTCTCACCTGCCTCTACGGTAACATCTAGTCGGCTATATTTAAGTTTCGTGTCTTATTTCTGGCTTGTGTTTATTTACTTTGGTTTCCCTTTGGAGGGCGTTAATGTGCTTACACGAAAATCATTTTAAATTGTTGTTTTTTTTTTTTTTTTCGTTTTTCTCGCGCTCTTTTAACGTTGTCCGCGCTCTGTCATTGTCAATTATATATTTCGTTTTATTCTTGCCTGTCCCAAAACCGGCAAAGTAAAACGAAAATGTATAAAATCAGCCGCCGCGAGCTGTATTGGCCTGTCGTTGTGGACCTCCGCGGACTTTTCTGGACTCTCTGTGCCCTGCTGCACATGTTGCGTGTCAGCTGCTTGGCGTTCTCGCTGAGCTCTCGTCTTCACATTCTTTTTTTTTTTTCCGCGTCATTTTCTGAAATTGGCATTTAGTGTGCGACGAGCGGGATTTACACGAACACACACACACACACACACATACACTAGCACACCCATCTAGATTGAGCTGCCTCCGTTTGGCTGTCTCGCTATGGTTTAGTTACACAATGGGTGCATTCACCTACGCGCAGCCGCCGCCCCGCTGTGGATGCCACACGATGGCTTTGCCACCGGCTGTGGCTCCGAGCGCTGCCACTGGCTGTTTGTCTGTCGCGTTTCCTTAACATGACATGGAGTGTGCGAGAGTGTGTGCGAGTGTGTGTGTGTGTGTGTGTGTGAAAAGTGTTGCCAGTATCTGTTACTGCATCGCTGCATTTGTCTGTGCAACCGCTCACATTTCGTTTATTAAATGACAGCACGATATCTGCAAATGAAATTTTCCTTCAACGCATTTAGACGCTGTCGTCTCTGCTGCTGCCGCCGCTGCTGCTGTTGCTGCTGCTGCTGCTGCCTTCAATTGCTGAAATTGACAGTCAGACAGATAGATTGACATTTAAGCAACACTTTTGCATTGAACGCATTTAGACGCATCATAAAATTTTGTGCTCTCCATTTTTTATGCGCCTCAGCACTTCAGCACTTCAGCTCTTCAGCACTCGACTGCCGACAACTATTGCATACTTTTTGGCTTCTTTAGCTGCTGCTACAGCTGTCCATTCGTTCAACTCAGAAAAGTGACAAGCATATCTACCTATATCTATTTATATCATTCTATTTATACGCTGCTTACAAAAGAGCACAAGTTTTCTATGAATAAATTATGGCATTGATCCGTTTTCCTTTTATTCGAGGCCCTCCAACATTATTAAATTAGTTGGAAAGCTTAGGAATTTTAGATTTTTTATTTGAAACGGGAGGCATTTTATATGTATCGAAAAGAAAACAAGAAAACAGAACAAGAAGAATGGGAAGTGCTTGTGCCTTATAATTTGATTTAAGGTTTGGTTTTTAGGGATTAGATTAGTCAATCATAGCACCAACAACACAAAGACTGTGAGAAAAAAAAAAAATAAGGAGAAAAAAATTAAAAAGAGAACTGGAGAGAACTTATAAGAAACGATAAAATGAGGAGAGAGAAGAAATAAAAATCAGAAAAGAAGAAGAGTAGATACAAAAATCGAAGATTTTTAGATGAGTAGATAGATTTGCTCAGAGGCCAATATAATTTAGCTAAGCTTATTAGAAGAAATGGTTCACTAAAAGATTGAGTGGAATGAGAATCGTATAGGAGGGCAACATTTAACAGTAGCTGTCAAGCTATCTGGAGAGTAATGTTAACTGAAATTACAAATAAATACAAAAAAGTCGATGTAAAGTATGATTACCTTCCAATTGATGTCTTCATAATCAAGTTACTATAATATGACAGTGGAATATATAATTTATTCCATAAGTAATCTCTTATATTTAGACTTACACTCCATTAAGAGTTGACCTGCTGTGATCTTTAGCGTAATGAGTAACTATTTCTATCACAAGAATCAATATGGTGACGCTCTGTCGAGGCACAGCTGACCATTATTAAGTAAATAGTTATAAAAATATATAATTTAGCCTTTGCGTGTTGGCTAACAGTATAATTGAAAATTAATAAATCAAGCCAAAGTTCTTTTTATTATACGATATGGCAGAGTCATCCACACGAAAGTCAAGTAAATGAGAAGAGCGAGAGAATAAGTTGAAAACTAGCTGGCAAATCTCTGTAGAAATCTTAAGCAAGTCCAATTAGACGTTTGGCAAATGGACAAATAAACATCAAGGCATAAGCAGAAGGGAACAGGACAAGAACACGACCGAACCAAACTAATTGAACAACATGAAGCAGCAGAAAAAAAAGAGAGGAAAAGAAAAACAGAAAGCACAGAATATGGCTGTAAAACTTTGCACGCTTTCTTCTTCATGCAACAATTGTTGCAAGTCAGTTGGCGCCGCTAATGAAAAACGGCAGCTCCGGATGCAGGGCCGGGACGAGCGCAGGCGGCTGCCATTAAATTTTGCTTAATAAAGTTGCAGCTGGCGAGGAGCAAGCGAACGAACGGAAAAGCAGAATAAAATAAACGTAGAAGCCAGGAAAAAAATGACCAAACATCAACACTTAATTGTTTGGCTGGCTAGGTGAAGAGAGACTGGGCTGTGCCTGCGAGCGTGACTAACAGTGACTGCAGAAAAAAAAAGCAGAAATCGAGGCACGCTACGTGCCGAAACTTAACATATTCGCGCTGATTGACGGCCCATGTAAGCAAGAAGAGCGATTGGCTGGCTATTTATAAGAAAAACAGCTGCTAACTGCTTGGTAATGAAAGTCAACAAAGATTTTATTTTTGAAAATATGTAAGACAATAAATTATGGATTTATTTCTGTTGTATGGAATTTTAAACAACAGAGAGAATAGCTGGCTTTAAGCAACATGAATGTAAGCTTATGTAAATGCAAATACTTAATTGATTACTGTTAAGTTAACAGAAAATGTTTGGCCTCTGCTCTGTTGTACTCCGTCAATGCTAATTGTAGAAAATGTCAGCAAAGTTGTGTCTACATTAAAGAATTTCGTTAAGCTTAAATTAACAGCTGCTCGCAGTATTAAGCTTAACTTGCCCAACAGACTCATGTTAGATTAACAGACATGCTTTACGTAATTTATATAACAGTAACGTAATATCGCATTAACTTAGCCAACAGGCTCGTGTTAGCTTAACAGACGTGCTTAACGTACTTTATATAGCTGTAATGTAATAAAATTTGACTAGCATAATATAGCCCTGTTAAGCGGAAACAGAACCCATTTAAGTTTTTTTCATTAACCAAGTTATAATATAATAAAAAATTAACATGAAAAAACTCTGTTAAGTTAACAGGCAAGAGTTTGGGTCTCTTCTAATTGCACTTGTTAAAAAGTTGACAATTTGTCTAACTTTTTCACAAAAGTTTGGTATAAATCAAGTTAATATTATATATATAAAGATACCCTTTGACGGTGGGTGTGCGCCATACTTATCTCCATGGAGATGAGATTTGTTTTAGTTGGCCTTTTCATTCACTCGCCCACTCTCTGTCTTTCTCTCTCTCTCTCTCTCTTTCTCTCTTCCTTCTCTGTTGTTGGACTAGCTTAGACGCGTTGATGATGTCTTTTCACGCTCAAATTGAGTTAATTAAAATTGTGGGTGCAGCTGAGAGATAGAAAAGAACCGACACCTACAATTTTCGACAGGTGCGTGCTATGCTCTGAGTGTCGCCGACAACACGAATTAATGAGCCCAGCGCATAGAATCAGAGGGCAGGGGATTGCAAATGGGCAAAATGGGAAAAATGGGCGGGCTGGCAGTGAATGAATGTAATGAAATTTAAATACTCGTTTCGCCAGAGCATTGCGAACATTTTGTCTTATTTGAACGGGAAGCGTTGGCGGCGTTTGGCCAAAATGATTAAGTTGCTGATTTCTCGCAGACGCTGGCAAAAAGTTTTCAATTACCCCGCATTTATTTTTTGTTAAATTTTAATTAGTAAGCACAAGCGCACAAACGAAGTTGAAGTTTACTAAAGACTTAGCTATATCAAGATATAAGGTCTCAGCCACAAATAGCCAAATGCAGTTGGAGCATCCAATTAGCTTAATTAAGTTCGAAAGGAAAAGGTCATGGTACCCAAAAGTCAATTAAAACTGTATTTAGTTTGTTGAAATTGTGGTAAATAATTGGTAATTTGAATATTCAGGCGAAATATTAAGTTTATGCAATTATCGCAACATTTTCGAATGTGCGACTCAATACTAAAATTAGATTCGAGTTCGAAGAGAAAGAGTTATACATATCTAGTTGAAATTTAATTTGGTATAAATATCGCGAATATATCGACATTTCATGTATCGATTAAAGGAAAAAAAAAAAAAGAAAAATGAAAAAGAAAAAAACGTATAAAGAAAAAATGAAAAAAATTATAAAGAAAAAGAAAAAAAAGTAGAAAGAAAAAAGAAAAAAAAATGATAAAGAAAAAAAAAGTGATAAAGAAAAAAAAATTAAAAAAAAAATGCAAAAGAAAAATAAATAAAATTAAAAATAAAAAAAAAAACAAAAAAAAAATTTAAAAAAAAAAACAACAAAAAAAAAATAGAAAAAAAATAAAAAAATTTAAAATAAAATAAAATATAATAATAAAAAATATTATAATAAAAAAATATAATTATAAAAAATTATAATAGAAAATATTATAATAAAAAAATATAATAATAAAAAATATAATACTAAAAAAATAAATATAAAATAAATAAAAAAATAAATATAAAATAAATAAAAAAATAAAAATAAAATTAAATTAAAAAAAAGTATAATAATAAAAGAAAAAATTATTATTTTTATTAAGAATAATCTCTTTAAGACAATTCTATTCCTTCATTTATGGGTTATTACATTTTCGATAAATTATAATTTCATTCTCCCATTACAGGGTATTCCTTACTTCTGTCTCTTGACATTCTATGCTGTACATGCTTTTGTCTTCGTATTTATTTGACTTTCTTTTAAATGATTTAAATGTGACTCGCGAATAAATAAATATTGACTGTGGCACGTCGCACGGCAGGAAGGAACGCAAAAAAGTCAAATAAATATGCAAATTCTTTGACTTTTGTTTTCAATTAACTTTTCTTCCTTGTTTTCCTTCTTGTTCTTCCTCACTGTTTTTTTTCACTCAGTGCTTGGCTTGTTTTTCTTTTCAGTGAATTCGCGACAATGGCTGAATGCTTAATTCTCAGTTATAGACAATTTTCCGCTTGGTGTGAACTGATTTTTTGTTCAATGTATGGGTGCGTGTGTGTGTATGTGTAATTGAGGGGAATGTCAAATCATTCTGGTTGTTGTTCGTTTAGAAATTGAATGAAATTTTAAATTTTACTTAACGCTTCGAGCTGATCAATGAAAAAAATGAAATCATCAATGCAAGCATATCAAATTGAAGAAGTAAACTTTCTCTTGCTATCTCTGTCTCTATATTCCTCTACATATCGCTCTCTTCTTCTATGTCCATTTCTCTCTTTGTCCATATGTCTCTCTTTCTCTTTTTCTCTCTGTCTATATATCTCACTATATATCTCCCTCTGCTCACTCTCTCTCTCTCTCTGTCTCTTGCTTTATCTCTCACTCTCCTTATATATATACATACATAGGTTTATCTCTCTATCTATATATATTCTATCTTCCTCCTTTCCTTAATCTACGCCCCTAACTCTCTATCTTTCTATGTCTTTCTCCCCCTCCTTCTCTCTCTATGTTCCCACCCTCTCTCTTTCTCTTTCTCTCACCTTTTTTCCTTCTCCCTCACTCTCTTACTTACTTTTTCTATTTCTAGGCCAGCTTCTACTTTAGTCTATGACTAATTTACACTTCCTCCTTTTCCTCCTCCTGTATTGAATTCCATTTGGAACTCGTTTAAATGAAACAATTTTGTGTTAATTTATATTGATGCCAGCCCCCAAATGTGTCTTGGCTTTCATCTTTGGCTATATTTATGCAGCTTTATGGCCGTCCAGCTCATATTTTGAGTAGTTTTTAATGGCTTCACCGCAGGACGTAAACTTTGCGACTTGTCGCACGTTCTCATCCAAACCTAACCCAATAGGCGGTCCTATTCAACAAGGGCGTACCGTTATTAGTTTCTCTGAGTCCAGTTCAGGACAAATGTGCCGCAAAACATGCGTGGCCAAATGCCGCAGCCACCGCAGTCGAGCAGAGACCGCATATCCTGACACTTTCTCACTCCCCCGGCTGTGACGACTTCTAGGCATTGGCCGGCCGCCCGCTGCGCTGTTTTCGCCATTAATTTCTGGCTCTTTGCATTCGCCCGCCCACGCACATAAAATATGCCAGCTTCAAAAAGCCACAAAAGTTGTTAGTTGGCGGCTTTTGAAGAGCTACTCGGGCTGTGTGCGAGCGCCTTTTACGACCCAGTTCGGTCTAAAGCGACGAAACACATTTGCGAGGCCAGCAAACGAGATAAAACATCAAATACGCATCTTTTTATTACGCCTCACAAACTCAATTCAATATGCAATTTGTCAAATGGCAAAAGATATCCAGCATCAAATTTTGCAATTGATAAGCAGCTGCAGGACGTTTTTCCTTTTCTTTAATTTAATTAGTGTGTTTATAATTGAATTAAAACGAATCGAAACTATTTTGTAGCAGATAGAAGAGGAGAGAATGATTTTAGAAATTGTCTATAAGAAAGTCAACTTAAAGCTGAAGTTTTTTTAAGTTTCAATAAAATATCTATATATTTCACATACTACTAATCGACTCTCTATATACGTCATATCTAATCCAACTATAAATATAAATTAAATTTGATAAAATTGCGTTCATAAATAAACATTTATTGCAGCCCAAACACTCAGACAATGAAAGTTGATCCAAGCCTTTAGACTTGCTATAAAAAAAGAGTTGAAAAACACCCGTTAGTGGAAGCCTTTAAAAAAGAAACAACTTTTATGTATTGACCACATTTTGAGTTATGGCCGCTTATGCTCAGCTTGGCTTGGCTTGGCTTGGCTTGGCTTGACTTGGCTTTGTTGTGCAAAGGACGAGCGCTTTTAAGGCTCGCACAAATCCAGGCGCTCTTTGGCTATACAAAGAAACGCCGAGAAAAGAAAAGAAAAACCCTTTCATGTCATTTGCCACACGCTGAGCTGCACGGATTTGCACGGCTTGCTCTTTGGCCGGGCCAAAAGGAACAACAGCAACAACAACAACAGCAACAACAGCAACGGTAAAGGTAGCGAATGCAATTTAACGCTTCAGCGAGCGTTTATGAAGGAGCAGCAGCAGCAGCACGATGACAGCGCCGAAGATGCTTTTCAATAAGCTGCAATTGAGTTTGCATAACTTGGCTAAAATATATATATGTATATATAGAGTATATCTACGCCCCAGTGTCGTAACTTTAAGTTGTTTGGCGCTTTGAAGCGACTGCGTGCAGCTTATGTCACGGCTTAATTCAATTAAATTAGATTACGCATACGCCACGTAGCGCAACGGGCACATCGCGCTGCCCTGGCCCTGGCCCAAAGGTCAATGGCTAAGCAAAAGCGTTACTTTAGGTTTTGCTTCTTCTGGCTGTCAAGTCAACTACCTTTTGTAGCCATTGCTGCAGCTGGGGGCCCGAGCTGCCGAGCTGCCGGGCTGCCGGTCTTGGCCAAAAAAAAAAAAAACAAAAAACAATCCGCAAACAAAACCTTGATTTATGCGCACATCCTTGCGCACAAGCCAAACATTTATTTCCTTATCCACTTGTGCCAATGCGATTTGGCCAGCCAGCGTCTTGGCCCAGGCCAGCAGTAAAACTTACAGTTAGCAGACATTGAAATGGACACACACACGCACACACACACACATGCTGGGGGCAATCAAATGAAAGCAAACTAGCGCCTGCTCTAACTGCCATTGTCAATTGTTGTTGTTGTTGTTGTTGATTCTGTTGCTGCTGCTGTTGCGGCTTCTGGTCAGCGCGTGTTGACGATGATTTAGTATTATGTTGCTGCAAGGATTTAGTCGTGTACTCGAGCGTGTCTGCACCGCGTCCCATTGGCCGCATCCTGTGCATCCTGGCTTTATGCAACCTGCAATCAGTGTTGAGTGCTTTGTTTCGAATGGAGTGAAAAGAAGCTAACAGCAAAGGGATCTGTTTATTTTTACGATTTACATAGAAATACACATTATCGAGAACTATCGAGAACGAATCTTGTTCAAAGGGATATCACTTTTTGGATTCATCGAGATTTGCGATTCACTATCAAGATTCGACTGTATATTGCTAGTGCAAAGTATATGAGTTATCGATATTTAAGTTATCGATACAAGCCAGCTGTTGAAATGTTCTGTACGATTTCTCATATTGTCTTCTGCAAAATCCAATCAGAAGTTCGCAATGAAAGCTCTAAAGTGGCTTATCAACTCTGGATATATAAGCCTTTAATCTCTATCTATTATCGATCTATGTTTTCCATGTTTGAAATTCACATTTCCATAGCCGCAAGAGATTCAAAGACTCAAGAGATTCTAGACTTAAATGAGTTCAGAAAGTAAGAGTAGAATATCTAAAAATTTCAAGTCCCAAGTCTTAAAGCTCACATATCACTATCAATTCGGAAAGATCTATAAATAAACCTTAAGAAACTCCCAAAAATAAAATTTTCCCTTAGTTTTATATTTTGCCCGCCAATTTTGGCTAGAAAAAAGCCATATCCTTAAGCAACGCTGTCTGCAACCTGCTTCAGCTGTGTTTGCTATTTGCTCAACTTTGATACATAACCTTGAATGCGGTTCGAATGTGGTTTGAATGTTTGCCTTGCATTCATCTCAATCTCAATGCGGAATGAAGTTTAGTTTGCTTCAGTTGAGTAGAGTTCGTCCGGCAGCAGAAGCAGCAGCAGCAATGCATTGCAACTACTGTTTGCTTATTTGTACAAATGGCTGCTCGTTGTCTGTCTGCATGCGTCTCTTTCCTGCCATCTCTCCCCCTCTCTCTCACTAAGTCTCTTTCAGTCTATCTGCGTGTGTTCATAAATTCTGTGACTGCTGCCGTCTTTGGAATGTGTTGCTAAAAATTCTAGATAAATGATCTTTTGTCGCTGTGCGCGCGTAGATATTTTAATATTTTTGCCTTGAAACTTGTCTAGCAGAGTAAAAGTCCTTGACTAAGGGCAAATCAAGTTCATGGCGAATGCAGCCAGCAGCCAACAGCCAACAGCCAGCAGCTGCACTTTGCTAATTCCATAAACACTGCCAAAGCGTCTGAGCTCTATGGCTCTGGCTCTGACTCTGACTCTGACTCTCTGGCCAAGCAGACGCCGCGTGCCTGGAATGTTGCACACAATTTCGTGTTGCATACTTTTGTGCGCTTCCTAATCCAGGCGAGAGAGCAACTGGAGTTAGCTCCTGCCCCGCCTGGCTTATGCTGCACACAGCCAACACATATGGTTCACATTCACGGCATGACTTGGCTAACAAGCCTCTTCGATGTTGCCTTATTAATGACCTAGCATAATTGTGCAGAGTTGTGGCTAAGACTGCGGCCACAGTGGCTAAAGAGCATTGAAGAATCTATTGGAAATAGTCAAATGTGAGCTACCTATGTTAGGCATTAAAGTTATTAAAGTTCATATGTTATATACATATATATTTTATGTATTATTACTAACTGCTTAGTTTATAGTTTAAATTTGGTATCTTGAGTGCCCAATAGATTAAATGTAAATGTAAGATGTATGAGGATATACGTATAGGTATACAATAGAATCCGGCTATAACGACGCTCAAAGAACCTTCGCTAATCGTCTAGGTTTGCTCATAATAGTTTGGGGACCAGCACTTTCGTCGCTATAACAGTACAGACACTTTAAGCGGAGTCGTTGTAACTGGATTCTGCTTATTATAAAGATATATTTACATATATAAATTTACTCAAAAGCTTTCATTCTCATTCAAATACTATGCGTATATCAATTCATAGCGATAAGATACTATCGTATACATCAGCTATATCGATTTTGAGCTGAGAAAGAATATTATATAGTCGGTTGAGCTTAGATAGTTTCTATCTATATATTCATTATTCTCAAGATGTATATCATATATTAATGAGCAACATTTATAACTTGACCTCATAGACATTTAATTCATTTTGATACGAATACTATCGTATACATCAACAATATGAATTTAGAGCTGGGGAATAATAGTCTTATATAGTTAGTTCAGCTTAACTCCAAACAATTCATTGGATACATTTATTAAAATTCAAACATGTATTTCATGTATGTCTGCTCAACATTTATAGCTTATAGTTTTTCACCACAACCCCGTAGACTTTTGCCCCACTGTGCTGTGTGCGCGGCGCTCGCTTTTGACTGAAATTAACACGAGGCCACTAAGCCGCAAGCGCTGGCACAAAAGAAAAACTAATTTTCTGCTGCTGATTTCAAATTAACTGAATGAATGACTGAGTGAATGCGCGACTGAGATAAGTACACGCATATATCTCGCTCTATACATACTGACATACATACATATGTACATATATGTATAGCTAGTATATCTAGTTAAATGCCATAATGATGGCAAAAAGCCAGCCAGCGAGCGGTGTCTGAGTTTTCGCTCATGTTTCATTGGGATTTGCGGCAGTGGCAGCGGCTTTTACATTATGTTTACGAATTCAATTTAAGTATAGCTATATCTATGTATATATGTATAGATGTTATATGGTTGGCCATTCAGGAAGCTGATGTCCGTATTTGGCCTGCAGCAGCAGCAGCTGCGCCCGTAATTAGGCAACGGCAATTACCTGACTTGTCCATTGGCCAACTCACACCATCATCGAAAGTTGGGCCAATAAAAACGCACAACTTTTCTACCAAAACGCATTAAAGGCCATGAATTTCAATTGCTATGTGCACGCGCGCCATCTCACCACCTCAGCGTCTCACCACCCCACCACCTGCCCAGGTGCTGTGCGTAGCTGTCTTTGGCTTATGAATTTTCATCAGCAGAACGGCTATGTGAATTTTTATGCCTTGTACCCTTTGAAAATGCGAGAATGGGGTATATTTTTGTTAGGTATGCTTGAAACAGTTTAATGGGGGCGTGGCCTAAATGTTGTGGATGGCTGAGTTTAGGTAGAATTCGGAACTATTGAATACTAGAAAGCCTTCTATAGACAGCTCACACTACATTTTGTTGCTGTTATCAACTTGCTTTCGATAAAGATCGATATATCGATACTACAAATTTTGTAGATTCTCGATTCTCAGCTGAGAGTCTTCCATGACTAGGTTATCCTCATCAACTCAATATAAAAATGTTTCTCAAATTTTTAAAGTACTTTTAGGGTATGTTTTAGTCGTATACTCTCCATTACAGCTTTCTTTCTTGCTATATCCCGGCTTGTGCGCTGCTTGCCAGGCGCATTAAATTTTTATTGAGCTGAGAGCAGCAAGTGTCTTTGTCACATCAACCACACACACACACACACACTTACACATACATAGTCATACTGCTACACCCACACATCTATACTCTAAGCTTTAATGCTGCGCACACACATATTTATTTGATTTGATTTAATTTTTGTTTCGCTTTTTAATTAAAATCGTCTTTATTGTTGAGCGTTCCACGCAGCTTTATAGGCCCCATAAGCATGCCTGTTTGACACCTAAGCAGCGCCTTAAATATATGTATATATGCAATATATATATATTGTATCGTGTAGCGCGTTTTTGGTGTATTACTTAGCAACTCTCTGATGTCGCATGTAGTGCAAACGAATCGAGTGGTTTTTATGCGGGGCCCAGCAATTATATGATTTTTATGCTTCGCTGCCTTTTGGCCAAAATGAAAAAGAAAACGCGTCATTTGAAACCTGCGTCTATTTGCTTTTAACTAAATCTGTAAACCAAAACCAGGGCTGCGTGAAACTAAAGAGCGTGTAGATAGTAGATACACCTAGTCTATATATATATAAATTAATAAAATGCTATCTACTAACAATTCCAGACGAAAAATTAATACTTATCGATTTTAGGCACAACAAATAGAAACAGACTTTCTAAATTATTTTCAAGTGTGATAAATAAAAAATAAAGTGCAAATTTTCTCTTTTGATTGAATCATAAATTATTTGTAATAATACATATGTATATACACAGTCGCGTCTCGAAATGACAGGGGAATTATTATTATTTTTTTTTTGTATTCGATTTACACAGAATTTCACATTATCGAGAACGATTCTTTTCGATTTTCGATTTAACTAACGGGCTGCAAATTATTGACATTCTATTGTATCTATATATACTTAAGCAATTGTCAAGTCCTACTTTCGTGTAACTGAGTCAAGCAGCCCTGGTTTTTTTTATTACAAACCCAAAAAGCCTCAAGTTAAGTGTGTCTCAGCACTTGAAGTGCTCAGCCGCAAAACAATTTGAAAGCTAAAAAAAATATTCTTATTGCTTTTATGGTGCGCTCTGTGTCGACCGCAATTGGGTTTAATGTAATTTGATTGATATTAAACTAATACCTGGACTAATATACGTACTATATATCTGTCTCTGTCTGTATCTTACAGTGATCAACAAGGGACAGGGCGAGACGTGTCGCTATCGTTTTCTCGGCAAATACGGTGGCTACTGCTGGATCGTGACTCAGGCAACGATTGTTTACGATAAGCTAAAGCCGCAGAGCGTTGTCTGCGTTAATTATGTCATCAGGTGAGTCGATTCGTTACGACAGTTTTTCCACAACTAACAACACCCATATCGTATATTATAGAGTATAAGTTGTAAGTCTATTAATGAGCCTAAATGTGAGCTGCCTGTATAGAACAATGCCAAATATTTGCTCATGATTAAGTGAGCCTTGAATTTAATTAAATGATGGTAATTTGTGTTGCCTCAAATTTATAATTAATCAAGCGTATTTAATTTCCCGTTGCCAAAATATTTAAGCATCTCCCACCCACACACACACACACACATACACTCCCGCAGACAATTTGAAGAATGCCTTGTCATGGCATGGCACTGTCCCAGCTCAAACCCCGCTAACGAACAGCCACACAGCATCCGCAGTCGCTTCATTGAACTGCAAACGGCACAGGGACACACGATTTCCATACAGACGCACACAACATTTTTCCAACTGCGTTCGCAGTTTTTTTTTTTTTTACTTTACTTTACTTTTTTTTATTTCCTTTGAAATAATTGTGTCAGTCAGCGGCAGGCCGCAGTCATTGGAATTGATTTGATTTGATTTGCTAATCTGTCTTTATTGATACCCTGTATTGATAATGAACGGAAGGTAAGAGTGAAGCTGCTAGAGGCAAAACTTTAAGCTGAGCCTATTTCAATTTATTTTTATAATGATTAGTAAAGATATGCAAATATAATACTCCGTAATTTCTTAGGCAGTGCCAATGCTTAACATTCATAAAATCCTTAACTTTTGCCTGAGTATTTATAGCTTAGGGTATCTCTACATTCCTTCACTTTAACTTCTATATAGAGCATCTTTCAGTCATTACGCTTTCATATTATAAACCACAAGAATTTTTGTCAGCCTGCTTTAAATTTCCGTCAATCGATTGAGTGCGCGCCTGACAACATGGCGTATACTCAATCAGAAAATAAAATTAACATTTTTACTGCGGCTTACAAATTATTTCCGAACTTCTGTAGGCTGGCCCATAGCCTCCTGCCTTACCCAGCGTTTCTTCTTTATGCATATTTATGTGCTGGCCTCACTTTAAATTCGTCTCTCTCTTTTTTTTTTATACCCTTTTCGCCAAGCCTGCCGCACGCATTTATGAATAATATAATACATATATATATGTATGTATGTAAAGAAATTTTATTTTATGCATCTGTTAATGTTTTGCCTTCATTATGGAAATTGTTTATGCGCTGTACGTGTGGAGTTACTTCAAAGGGCGACTTGAGCCTCCGCATATATCGCAGAAACTGTCCGTTATAGGAAATCCAAAATTAGAAAATGCTTTAAATTCGTTAAATTTATGAATATAAATCTAACTAAAGTTGCAAAAATCGATAAGCGATTAATACTAGAAAATAACAAGAAATATGTAGTGAATACCATAATTTATAATAATAATAATATATATAAAATATGGTGTTCATATATCGTGTATAATATATATACGATAATAGTTCATAATCGATTGAGAAAGTCGATTGTTAAATCGATTGCATTTTATTAAAAATATGCTGGAAAATATTGTAAACAGAGTTAAATCGTTTATTAAAATAATCGATTAGTGACATAGTGAAGTATATAGTATATACTATACTATAGTATCGTTCGTTTTCATAATCGATAGACAATATTAGAGGCGTTCCTTTCTTTTTATCATTTTAAGCATACAATTAATATACATGCCTCCCTCTAAATTATTTTAATTGATTTCGGCAAATCGATTGCCAATCTCTACACACTCACGCCCAATTATCGATTATAATAAAGAGGTGCCTTCACATTAAGATACTAGCTTCAGTAATTCATTTAGTTTGTCTACTCTGCTGTTGTGTGCTGTAGTTACTCACGTGCCGTATTACGCTTTTCCAATTGTCTGTATCAAGTTTCCCAGCCAGCAAACTGCTCGCATTTTCCTTTTTGTTTCAGCTAGCGGGTAAGTATTCAATCATTAAGTATTTATTTCTGTTAAAATTAAGCGTTAATGAGCAAATATTTGTGCATTGTTTTGTTTTGGGCCGATTTCCGGTTCTCGCTGTGCGAGTCGCAACATGAAAATGTGCTTTTAATTGCCATTTCAGTTGAATGTTCTGACGGGGGTTATTATATTTCAGTATATTTTGTTTGTCCACCCACCCAAAAAAACAAAAAACAAAAACCGAAAAAAAAAGAAACGGATGACCACGCGCCGTCAACGTTTGTCAGTTGTGTTTTTTGTTTGCTTTGCGGTTGTTTAAATTATTTATATAATTATTGGCTTCAACGTGGTCATCATCATTAGAGAACAGAATCAGCTGTGTTATACCTTAGTCTTTAAATAACTCTTGTTAATTAAAGTTAATTATTTAGTTAGAGCTCGAGTGACGGGAGTACGTGTTATATTTCTGGCTTAAATTTGAATATAATAATGTCTTACTAAGCAAGATTGGTATAAATATTAGTAGTATATATATAGTAGTATGCTTATATCATATAGATATATACATATTTGCATTTACCATTTACATATATTATTTGTATAAACTGAGAAATTAATTCCACATTTCATGTGATACCTAATTTGTACTTGGAATTTGTAATATAATTTCTGACTGATCCGCTGATAAGATGGGAATACCCTTTTGTTTATTGTTATCTATATTCATCTTTCAGCAATTTGCTGCTAATTAGTTGATACATCTCAATTAAATAAAGTAACACATAAATGTTGCATTCAAGTTATAAATTTTTGCTGTCGGCTTTATTAATGCTTTGTGAGTCTTAAAAGTCTATTTAGGTCAGGTGACTTTTCTAGTTTATTTTTTTATAATTACTATTAAATTTTGGGGAACGCTTTTGTTAGTTGCTCGTATAGATCAAATGATAATTTTTAAATTAAAAAAAAAATTCAAGAGTAATGCATACTCTTCTGGAGAAATGTACTTATTAATGACTGGGAATACCCCTCATATGTTTATATGATCGATAGATTGTGCAATTGTTCAATAACTGTTTCTACTCCTTAATGTATTTGATTGCTTGGCATTGCCTTTACAACTTCAAACTCCAAATGTATTTGTAAATTCTCAAAATTGTAAACAAATTGAATGCAAAATAATTCGCGGTTGTGGGCATTTGAGTAATGTTCAATTTTATTGGCAGCTATTGTTCTACTTGTGTTTGTTGTTGTTGGACTAATTGAAAAACAAAATTACGACAGCGAACAACGGAAGAGATAAGAGACAAATACTCTTGGCCTCTGTACCAATGCCAAAAAATGCAAAAAATACGAAGAAAGAAAGAAAAGCAGAGCATTGACAGCGCAATTTTCTATTTGATTTGCCTGTGCTTACTTGAGGCCCTCTCTGTATTGGGTATATGCTATCTATAAGGTACTACGAGCATTGAACTGTGTGCGTGTGTGGATGTGTGTGCCACATATTACTTTTACCTGCTGCTGCTGCTGCTAATGAGCCACATTTCTTGGCTAATGAGTTTTGGCAGCGGCTCAAGGCCGTGGCAACTGCAAATCAAATACATTCAATGAGTATGCGTAATGGCCATGGCTTCTACAAGGCTATTTATGGCCGATATGTCGCAGTTGTAATTGCTGCTAGGCTTAGCCCTCGCAATTTCGACCTGATGAATTTAATTAAAATGTCACACAAAACATGTACAAATTATGCAAAGTCAGGATAGGGAAAGATAAAAGCTAGCTAATGGGTATAATCGACTGCTAGATACACTCTGTGGTAACAGAATGTGAGAGAAGAGCGATGGGTAATATGACTCCAAAAAAAGCTGTCAAAGACAGCATAGAGAGGCCAAGTTGAGATAAATGATATAAGTTTGTGTAGGTTAAAGGAGAGTGGAGTGTGAACATGAGTATAGGTTATCATGTATACACTACGGACTGCTCAATACTCGGTCTTTAACAAAAATATCCTGAATTGAGTAAAGGAAACCCATATAATATATATATATAGGTAGGGAGTTCTAGTAATAATATAGTAAAATCATGTGGTTTAGATTATAATAAAAGCCAAAAGAGTTCCCAAAGTAAGAGATCAAAGATATGGAATCAGACATACTTCATACCTCATGCTTCCCTTCTTCATTTGACAATCTAACTTAACAGATCTTTATATAGTTTCAGCACTAAGAAAACTTTCTCAACATTATTTCTGTCTCATGTCCTCAAGACTTCAAATATGTTGGGACTAGCTAGAGGTACCCTTGAAATTAGTCTGAAATTGTCAGGCGTGTGCTAATTAACATTGATTAGTTTGGTGAGGCACCAAAAATTTGCATATTTATAGCGCGTGTTGCATAATTTTAGGCGGCTAAGCGAGCGAGAGCTGTCCTTAGGGGCTGTTGTCGCTGTCGTCGTTGTTGTCGTTGTTGTTGTTGTAGTTGTCGTTGTCGTTGTACTTTGTTGATTTATCGAATGTGGCTTGGGCTTAAGGCTGCTCTGCTCTGCTTCCTCTTAGTCTATTTTGCTGTGGTATTAATGGAATTTACACGAGTTCTTAACACTTTGGCCAAATAAAAGCGAACAAAGTTTTTTAAGCTTGGCTAAAAGGGCCTTTTGCCGCTGCCTCCTCCGCCTCCTACTCCTCCTTCTCCTGCTAGCTGGCTGACTGGCAACAGCGGGCGTCGGCAATATTGTGGCTAAAAATTAAAACAATAAATTTAAGCCAAGTAACACAGCAACAACAACAACAAAGAAAGTCCCAAAAGGCATGAAGAAAGAGAGAAGAAATCATTGCATAATTTTTTTTTTGGGCAATAAAAGTGTCCCTTTTACAGTTGCCATAAAAGTCAGTGCGGAATCCCATTAAGCAGCCATTCAATTAATTTAAAGTGAGGCACAACGCTTAATTATAGACGAATCGAAGCTTTGTGGGAAATATAAATATGTATATATATAGAGAGAGTGAGAGAGATAGAGCGACAGTTTGCTATATATTGTGTACAACATGTCGTATACGCAACCTGATGAACCCACAGAAATTCAATCAAGCAACATTTTTGTTTGCTGGCCAAAACGGTTGTGGGCCTTTATCATGTTACTTGTTTTTATCCCTTTCTGCCTGCTGGTATCTTTAGCATCCTTCGCTGCACAATGTGCTCCTGGCCAAAGTTTGTGTCCTTTTGCTGTTTGGCACTTTTTATTTTCCTTATTTTCCTTTTTTTTTTTTTTTGGGTTTGATTTTGGTTTGTGCTATTTGAATTTTTATCGAGCCCAGCTCATTCCCAGTGTGTTTAACCTGGCCTGGCCGCAACTTTCTTCCTTGTTCCTTGGGGCTAATTTCGATTTCTTCCGAGCGATAACTTTGCTCGGTTGCTCCATGTGGGCGCTGAACAAAGGCAAATTGAAAAAGTTGAGGTAGTTACGACCCATCCAAGCAGGACAACAACGCACACAGCGCAGCCCAGCATTGACCTTAATTGCTTTTTTTTCTCCTGCTTTCAAATCAATCGATTTTTTACACGCACATATACAGGGAGACAGCAAGAGAGTTTTACTTTTCGGGCAGGAATTAACGCATCATGTATTATTTTTTTATATTTTATTTCCCAACTCTCTTTTGCTTTAATTTGATGTGTACTAAATGGCTAAAGCTGGGGGATTTTTGCAATAAGCCAATATAGGCGCGGACTTAAGATTTATGGCCACACAATTACCCCAACATAAGCACACGCCTGCTCTCTCTCTCTCTCTCACTCTTACTCCATCCCTCCCTCTCTCTCTCCCTTTGTCTTTTGCTGCTGTCGAATTGCATGTTTTACGCATTTTTGGACCTTTGGCCTCGCTGGCTGCTAAAGAATGCCTCTTAATAGGCTTATCTAGTCACGTAGCCAGCGCAGCATCACGTAGAATGCTAACTGCGAGGGTTGCCCAATAACTAATTTGAATTATATTGCCTAGATATACACTTTTAATGTATATATAAATGCATATATAATAATAAGAATGCATATATAATGATATCTTTAATAATGCATATTTAATAATATATATCATAATGCATAAATAATCATTAGTTAATATGACAAAAGAAAAGAAATTACAAATTTTATTTAATAAAGAAGAGTTATATTAAATTCACTTGATTTACACACTTGAGGAAAATAAGTGAAAACTGGAGATCTATTTTTAAAATTAAATAAAAGATATATTCTTACTCCAATTTCATCGATTTTTCACTACTGTGATTCGAATAAAAAAAAAAAAATAAAATAAAATAGTTTTTAAGATATTCTGAGTGGAATTAAAAAAAATATATATATATTTTTAAAGATTTTCATGATAAAGATACGCCTTAGTAAAGCCTTATAGCTCAGCATATTTTCTCGGTATACTAAATAGTATTAAGAGGTATTATACAGACCGTATTTAGTGTTTATTATTATGTGCAGCCGTTTACAAACCTTAAAGTAATTCTTTTATCAGTCTGTTTATCTCTCAGCAAATGAAACAAATTTCAACTAGACTCGATAAACGGTCTACACGAATAGCAGCATAATATTATCATTAGCGCTTATCAAGTGCTTTCGATATGTTATGTTTCGATATGTTATATGTTCGATATGTTTCATGCAACAAATAGATAACAAACAACATTAACTAGCTAAACAAAATAAAAGAACAGCTCATATATAATATATGTACTGTATAATAAGAGCAAACTTTTCGATCCGCTCTCGCCTTACGCCTCGCATATGACGAGTTCCGTTTGCTGCTATCTTACACAACAATAAAAGTTAAATCAATCAACTTTTGCTCTAGTTTGTATGATGAGAATGTCCAGGCTCTAGCTAAGGCATTTCACGTAAGCAACGAGGCGTATGCGTAATTTGTGTGTCTCTGTGTGTGTGTGTGTGTGTCTCTGTGGCTATGCAATTGAGGAACCCTTCTAATGCTGCGGCATTAATACGGCTAAGTGAATAAGTTATTTAACAAAAAGCAAAACTATGGCCTCTCTATTATGTACATATGCAAATAGCCAAGTGCTCGAGGCGAAAGTCTTTGAGTCAACTGGAGGCCAATGGAGGAGCACAGGATATCCGTTCGAATTGGTTAACAAGCGGAGACGGCTGACCAATGCCAAGCGACTGACGTCAGGTTAATTAACAGTAAATACACAGTCAACTCTTTAACAAAGCTCTGTGTGTGTGTGTGTGTCTGTGTGTGTGAGTGTGTGTGTGTCTGTGTGTGTGTTTGTGTGTGTGTATGTTTGTTTGTGCATATAAATACCGCCCGTGGCTGCCATTTTGGTTTATTTACTAAAGCAGGCAAACACGCACACAAAATCAGCCTCACACACATACACCAACACACACACACACACATTGACATTGAACACACGTGCGTAAGTTTACGCCTTACAGCACGGCTCAACTTTAACAGGCTTTCATTCTCTTTTATGTCATTCTCTCACTTTCGCACTTGTTAGCGCGCTGCTCTCTGAATACCCCTTGGAAAGTGTATAT